>NC_071124.1:23827500-24157500 GCF_024256425.1 Clarias gariepinus
GCCCTCCAGGCGTCTCACCTTCTCTCAGATCTTCTGCCTTTTGTCATTCGGTTTGTTTTCCACCACACTCAGACACCCTGCTTCTCTTTCACCCCCCCTTGGATATAAGAACCTGGATGGAAGTAGAAGTATTTCTGGAATGCGTTATTGTCCGTGCTTGCCTTCTTTCTTTTAAGTTTGTTGTCTTTGTAGTTCAAGTATAAGGAGGAAGTAGGCCCTGAGTGTGAGTGTGCACCGCACAGGCAGAGCTTGAGAAATTAGCTTGTTTGCCTGCGATTGATTTAATGAAGCCCGGATTCCTTTGTGTGTGCTCGATGGCCGGTGGCAGCAGGGGTAATTGGCTAGAAAGGCTCGCTGCTTCTCTTGTTATTGGGCAACTTCAACACTGCGTGAGGTCACTCGGTCCAGAGCATTCCATTATCTCAGATCCTTCAGAGTGGAGATTTGTAGAGTCTTTCCTCATCAACTTTATGGAGCTGTCTGTTGGTGATTATGTTTGGCTTTGTGGGATTAAAGGGGAGACATTTTGTTTCTTTTTAAACACACCACTGTGTAAGCGATATGAACAAAATATCATATTACGATAAAAGATTATTATGATCATTCTTAATAACATTCCTGCATGAGTGGGTTTGCCTGTTCTCGGCATGCTTGGTGGGGTTTCTCTGGGTACTCCCACAGTCACCCTGTAGTAGTAGAATTACACCCAGAGTAATTCCCTGTAGTGTGTGTGTGTGTGTGTCCCGTAATGGATTGGCTCCTTGTCCAGGGTGTACCCCACCTAGTGCCCCCTAGGATACACTCCCCCAGGCTTCCCAATATTGTTCTCCATATTGTTTAATCAGTTACTGGTTCCTGCCTAGTTTACACGTCTTTTATGAGAAGAGTGCTGCTGTCTTGGGATTAAACCCAAATCGAAGGAAATCTCCTTGCCTGTCTCTGGGAGCTGTCGAATGTTCTGGAAGGTTTCCTCTGAGTCAGTTTGGCGTTGTGCCTCTTAGGCCCCGGCATATAAACAGGTTCCGATTATTTTCCGCTTCCTGTCGTTTTATAGACCTCAGGTGTCGTCGGTAATTCAGGAAGCGTTCCTGCTGCTATTTCAAACTCTTCCGAATGCTTCAGGAAAGGCCAGTCTGATTTATCATGCTAATCACCACATACGTTTGGGATCAGTTCTAATCCCTGTTTTCCCCAAAACAAGTACTAGTCTATGTGAGATTTGATCAAACTTAGGGCTCTAAATACAACAGTGTGGATTTAAACATGAGTTATTTGGATTAACTTGGATTTTATTCAAGCATTTCATTTTTTAAAATAAATAAATATATATTTTTTTTACGTTTAATAAGCATCTTTTCTTTTACCTAAACTTTCATCTATCTTTTTCTTTTATCTCCAGCTCCCAGTCCCACCACTGCCGTCCACTACCTGGCTACCAAATGTGTGGACAACCAGAAGGGACACCATCAGGGCCGCAAGTGGTTCATGCCTTGGGGTCCGAACGAGTGCGACAAGATTCGAGACTTGAGCGAGGCCATGGCCAAGAGGATTGAAGCCAACAACATCGTGTTCTCTGTTCATATCCCCCTGCCCAATAAGGAGATGAGTCCCTGGTTCCAGTTCATGCTCGTCATTCTGCAGTTCGACATTGCCTTCAAAATGCACAACCAGATCGGTAAGTCAGCTGAGTTTAATGTTTAATATGATAATGTAGAATGACCTGGAAGACCGCAACAGAATAGTAGGAATGTGCTGTATTGATCATAATAAGGATTAAAAAAATTAATATCTTACAGCAGAAGTAACTTCCATGCGCTGATCCTTCTTCTCATATAAAAAAGCACCCCTGTTTATACAGTAAAAGTTCACATGGTTCAACGGTGGCTTTGAACTGCAGGACTGTTCAGTGATCATATACAGGGTGAAGTTTCGCAGGTATTTCTCGATTATAGGACGGTTAAATGGGTTGTGTGTAATCCTACAAGATGGATTTTAACCCTTTCTTAACCCATTGATTTTGTAGTATGTACGAGGGGCGTCCATAAAAACAGGACTGTTTATTGGGCAGAATAACAGAACACAGTTTCAAGAGTAAAAACTCCCCTTATTTCTCTATATAGTCTCCTGCTACATTAATACACTTACCCCAGTGTTTGACTAGTGCTTGGACACCATCAATGTAAAAATTTTCTCAATAATCCAGAGCCATGATCGGATTGCCTCCTTCATTCATGTTTGAAACATCGGTCTCCGAAGAACTTCTTCAATGGCTTTTACAAACATGTAGAAATGTCTTGGAGTGAGGTCAGGACTGTACGGGGGATGTGGCAGTAACTCCCAGCCGAATTCCTGTAGTGTGCAGGTGGTGTTGGTGAATGATTGTGCCCACAGTTCCCACAGACAGATGTGTCGTTTCCACATGACGGTGACTGTGCCACATTGTAAAACTGCTGATAGATTGTTACAAAACATGGTGGATAGCTTCGTCATGTCTGATGTCACATTCAAGAGCTCTATTAATAGGTTAAAAAGTGCTTCTTCTGGCATTTTCACCATTTGTAAATTTTCCAAAGAGTAAAAGTACAAACTTTTTAGAAAAGCTCCATACAATTTTTTTTTTTCATGAGAATTATAGTAAAAAAAAAAAAAAAAAAACTTAACATATTGTGACTTTACAATCTTGCTTTGTTGACAACTTTAATGCGCGTTGTGTATGACCAAAGTAATTGTTCAGGGTGTTTCATTGAAGCCTAAATTGCTACGACTCCTTTTTCATTTTCCTGAAGCAGATTGAGTTTCTCACATGCTGAGAGAGGCTTAACAATGATGGATGAACCTCTGTGACTGGGATGTGCTGGTGGCTTAGGGCTTCCTGCTAGGGCTTTACACACACACACACACACATTACACAAATACTGTGGTTCCTCCCTCTGGTTAAATTGCTATTTCATGTCTTTGTTTTTTTATCCTCATATATTAAATGTTGAAAAAGATCGATCAGGACCTTTTTTTTTTTTTGGTTAAAATTTTGTTTCAGTTCAATAAGTTTAAGGAATTTAGCGTTACTTAAAAAACCCTACTGAGATGCTGGTGGTGTTTCATTTCACTGACTGTGATACTGTAGCCGTGTGAGCTGTGTGAGCCCTCCAGCCCGAGTGAGTGTGAAAGGAGGGATTAACAGGATAATACGGCAGATTAATGAAGAGTTTTTGTTGGACTGAAGCACTCTGGGAAAAGGAGTAGCGCTTTTCTTCCTTCTTTATAACCATTGCAGCTTGTGGAGGAAACTGAACTCTGTTCGAAATACAGCGGTACCTCGGCATGTGAATTTAATCCGTTCCGGAGGCGAGTGCTCAAGGCGAAATTTCGTATTACGAAACGCATTTTCCCATAAGAAATTATTTTAATGCCGATAACCCAAAAATATTACTGATATTACCAGTGTGTGTATATATATATATAAAACAAGCGCTGGCGTTCGGTTCGTCTCAGTTCATTCACTTGAATGGAAAAAATGCTTTTCTTCACTAGCTAAACTTGGTTAGCTATTAAAGTCTGCAAAAAAATCATATAACTGATTTAGCTCGGCTATTTAGTGTACTAAATATTGATTAATATGCTACATCCATTTCACACAGATTTTTGATTGAGTGAACAGAAAAAACAAACAGTTATTACTACTAGGCTAGCGTAGCTAAACATACATAAAAACATATAGCTAGTTTTTGAGTAACCGTGTATAAATTGTCATATCCACTGTTTGCCTCAGTGACACCATTTGGATAAAGTGGTTTGTGCATCAGGTGCGCATGTAGCACAAACCTCTCAGAGACACTGACAACCTACAGCTTTCTGAGGCAACATTACTCTGATTTATAAGTGTGGTTAGCATGATGCTAACCTGCTGGCTGTATTACCCCCTCCCCTCCCCTCCCCTCCCCCTCACCCCAGTTAGCCTCTCTAGCCTCTTTACTTCCCACAACAAAACTAAATATGTTAAATGGATGAATTTGTTTGTTAGAGGTTCAACATTATCTGTTTATATTTTTGTTACAATTTGAATAAGAGTGATTTAATTCGTTTTGTTAAATTCTTTCTAAATTAGCACAAATACTTCCCTTGCGAAAATGTAATGTTTGCAGTAAGCTTTTAGCAAACTTGTGGCAAAGAAATTAGCACACAAAATCGGTCTTTTTTTTTACTGTTTAAAAGTCTTGTTTTTAAACGTAATGTTTTTTTTAATGGTTGTTGATTTTCAATTTTGTATTTATTTTTTTTTGATTTAATAGAATAAACAGAAAATCTAAAATGAGACCCATTAAGCCCAAGTTGCATTATAGGGTTTTTTGTATTTTATTTGAAAATGTATTTAATTAAATTTAAAATGGGAAATTATTTAAATCTTCCTAAATATTTATTTAGAATACATGAACTAAAAAAAAATCACTATTCAAAATTAAAATTGTGAGCAAGAAGAAAAATGTAATATGATTTTAAATGCTAACCCGTAAGAAATTTTACCCTCTACTAGGAAAAATTTCTACTGGTTACAAGACCATTGCTATTTCATGTCTTTTTTTTTTATTTTTTATCCTCATATATTAAATGTTGAAAAAGATCGATCAGGACTTAAAAACGGTTTCTAATGGTCTTTGTAGTATAGTGTAGGGAGTATCATATTAAACATCTGCTGAACTTTGGCAGCTACTGTGGTACCAATAAGTATCCTAGTACTCACTGAAGTACGGTGTATTAACCATTGGAGGTTAAAACAACTGCAGAGTTTACTATAGAAATATTACCATTATGGTACCCAAATGTAAAGTCTTTAACATATTTTTGACTGTTCCATAGTGCCATACTACAGTACATGGTAGAACTGTACCGAATAATAGTGTACATTTTTACATAGACCAATAGACCCAGTGTGGTACAATTAACTATGGTAATGTCAAAAATACCTACTGTCAAAGATGTTTAAACTATGGCAAAATGGGAAATTAATTCATTAAAGATAAATGGCAAAAAAATGCTCTACTTTTATTTATTTTTTTATTTTTTCTTTCTTTCTTTCTACTTTTTTGTATTAATTTTTTAAAGTATTAATTAGCTTGATTGGAACAGTAAAAATGTTTCTAGTGAAGTTGTTTTTCTCCCCCCCGCTAATAAAGTAAAAAAATTTTTTAAACGGGGTTCTGAATGTATACTATATATTTCCGATTTTTGGACATTACAAATTTTTTTTTATATATATAATATTTTTTCTTTTCGTGGTAAAAGGTCATTAGTGTGTTGTTGGGTTTCAGTAGAGGAATGTGTGTAGTGAGATCAGAATTTAGGTCAGTGACTTTAGGTCAGAGTAGATTACAGATCCTCGTAGTTGAGTAAGAAGCGAGTTTACATCTCACGCTGAGACTCTGTATCATCGTCTTCCTGAAAGTTCCTCCTCTCCAGATGTTGATGTTTACTGCGGTATTGGTGAGAAGACGTTTGATTGTTTGCCAGCTCGGTTCCGCTGTGATTCAGGGTCTCTGATAGCGAGCGCAATCAGGAAAAGACTTCTTTCCTCATTAGGCTGTGTGTCGGGGCTGATTTGGCTCTGCTAACGAAGGGGAAGTGAACTAATATTATATAGTCACAATGTCTTAGATGTGAGGTTAATTTCGGGGGGAAATCTAATGGCTGGAATCGCTTCAAGGCTTGCTGTTAAAGAAGAATGTTCAACAACGGAGTGGGTCGATGAAGCTGAGCTACTGTGCCCACCCTGAATATTGCTTTTATTCCTTTTAAACCACTGCAATCTGCCAATGGTTACAAATCTGCATTTATTAAAAGAAGGCACGGCAATGTGGAACTTTTACAAAACAAATTGGTTCGTTCGTGTTCTCTATCGCATTATATCAGCTATATACACCACCTCTCTCAACCAGCATCACTTTATTCTTTCCTCTTTTGAAGTTAATAACATGAAACATAAACCAAAAGACTTTATGTACAGTACGGTGATGAGACTCTTAGTAAAACACTTGAACGGTGCAAACGTTTTAAAGAGGGCTGTATGTGTACGAGGTGGCTCGGAGCACGCTGCAGGTTTTTCAGTGAACGTTCAGAGGGTGGAACGCCTTATCCTTGAAAATCGAAAGAGAGACGAATCTGTCTGTGGGAACTGTACACAGTCATTCACCACTTGTACATTACAGGAACTCAGCTGGTAGTTATTGCCACATCCCCTGAACAGTCCTGACCTCGTTCCAAACCATTTCCACATGTTTGGAAAAGCCATTAAAGGAGTTCCTGGGAGGCCAGCGTTTCAGACGTGAATCAGACAGGTAGTCCGATCATGGATCCGGCGTACGGAGAGAACGTCTTTGTTCGATGGTATCTAAGCACTAAATGTCGCATTTAAATGATGTCCTCAATTTAGGCTCAAACTTGGTGTGAAGTTTAAAAATTTTGAATTTTCTACACTGATGAGGTTCAATAAATTCATTTTTGTTTAGTGAATTATTTGTGAGTAATTGTTGTAAATAATCATGATTTTATGGTAAAGCCTTTCTGATTTCACAAATGATTAGATTTCTTAAAAAATAAGGAAATGAGGGATTATCACTTTAAAAGTTTTGCCCGAACACGTGTGTAAAAGTGATGTGTGAGACTTTTTTTTTTTTTTAAACAGTGTCATCAGTTTGCTCTTGTTTAGTCTTCAGTAGAATAATGTTTAACGTAATTGCACAACTGATTCATGACTGGAGTTACTATTCCAAATAAAGTCTATCTTAAGGTGCTCATATGACCCTGACCCACCTCGGGGGTGTAATAAAGCGTTGTAGTTGTGCCCGGAATGCCCCCCTCTCCCCCCGCCTGGTACGGCTCCAGCAATAACACAGCTGTTGAAAGAGATTAGTAGCCAGGGTGATGGGCACTGTGATGGCGAAGAATGTTTGTGTGCTAAGCTGACATTCGAAGGGGTAGGGGTGTGTGTGTGTGAGCCAGGGAGAGAGCGAGAGTGTTGGCTGAAAAGAGTTTGAGAGAGACCGGCGTTTGTAATGTAAGTCGCTCTGGATAAGAGCGTCTGCCAAATGCCTAAATGTAAATGTAAATGTTTGCTAATAATGCTCTCTCCCACTTTTACTCGGCCGTCGAGCTTCAGCTTCCTGATCTATCTTTGATCTCTGATATATATATTTTTTTGTTACACACTTGCACTCGATAAAGCTGAGCTCAGAGGCTGTGTAATTGTCATGTGAGTTTCTAAATAACTACAATGCATGCAAATATGTATACATTGATTGATATGATGGATGTTTATTTTTACGCCTATGAAAGGAGTCTCCAGTGTCAGAGCTTTAACATCTAAAGTCGAGTTTTAATTTAAGGTTTTCAGAGTTGAGGAAAGACTTTACATTTACATTTACATTTAGGCATTTGGCAGACGCTCTTATCCAGAGCGACTTACATTTTTATCTCATTATACATCTGAGCAATTGAGGGTTAAGGGCCTTGCTCAAGGGCCCAACAGTGGCAACTTGGTGGTTGTGAGGTTTGAACCTGGGATCTTCCGAACCGTAGTCCAATGCCTTAACCACTAAGCTACCCCTGGCCAGTCCTTTACAACAGACGAGTTCATACTTTGTGGTTTCTCAGTAATGTAGATATTAAAAGTAGTTATAATAGGAGCAAAAGAGTGTCATATTGTCTTATTATAAAGAAGGAAAATCTTGGAAGATTGCTGTGGTGTGTCGTCAGAAAAACGCCTTCAAGCATTCTGTTTTAGTTAAATAATAGACTTTAAGTTAATCGAATTAATAGTTATATTGTCATCACACCACCCTCTTGTTGATTATTTTTCTATAACACAATGATGCAGATTGGAGTGTTTGTTATTTCATAAGATTCAACAGTACAACAAAGAGAATTTCCTTGCTAGCTTGATGGATAAAGATAAAGAGTTTGACTGTAAAATGGGATAAATTAATTTTTTTTTTTGTGTAGTTACAATCTGGAAAATTGGAATGGGGCAAAAAGAACATTATGAGTTGCGATAGTTGACGACAGAGCCTTGTCATGGAAGTCCATGAGGGCCGGGGAAACCGCAGTGGCAGTAACAAACTGTTAGTTCTTTTTTCTCAGCTTCAGCATCCTCTAAAATTCCATCAGACACATTTGGTTCATTCAGAGTCCGCTTTTTCTCAAAAGTCATAAAGAAAAAAAATTGCCGTTTATTGTATTAAGCAGGTTGTATTTATAAACATTACTTCATACTGTAGCTATTGACTTAGCTATTTAAAACTGGTCACACCAGTAATTAAAGAGGGAATTAAAGCAATTAATTACTAAGTTAACAAAAAAAAAGCAAAGGCTGTAATTAGATAACTGGAACTAAGTCCATATATATATATATATATATATATATATATATATATATATTTTTTTTTTTTTTTTATTTTTTTTTATTATTTCCTCTGGTTTGGTAGCACAGAAGAAAAAAAAAAACCCTCCTGTGTTTTCGTAAAAAAATGAACGTTTATTTGAACAAAGTGCAAGAGTGTGAACTACGAAGTATGTGACATCTCGGTGTATAGACTGGTGTGTATGGAAATAAAATGGTTGTGTTTCTGCCTGTGGAATGATGTTATGTAGACGGACAGGGTCTGTAATGAATGCCTTCTTTCACTGCTCCTTCATTGGCCCTTTTCTATAAACGTCTCAGCTGCACATCGTTCATCAGAGTTTCATTTTAATGGCCAGATATTGGCCAGTACGCTAACTTTGATCTTTGTAATTCACAGCAATTACACTCCATTACATCTGTGTAGTTTGAGCGAATGCTCTTTGAGCTAGTATTCAAACACAGCAGCGTACTGTAGCTTTCTTTGATGATAAGAATTTTAAAGCTAAACAGGTATAATGCTAGTGACTTGGAAAATAATGATACCTTCCGCTCTCCTTACCTACGCTAAATATATCCCTCATAGAGGGGTCATTTGTCTGCTTTATAGACGGATAAATAGAATAACATAATGTGCATAATAAAAAACTTAATGTTTTCCATTATGGATTTAATGCTTCAAATATCTGTTGATGACGACATTGCCTACTGTTACATTTGGTGATGAACACTTGAGGCGGGACTTCTTGTGCAAACAGCAGCGACTGGCCACCAAGCAAATAGATATGTTTTTTTTTCATATATTATATTAATTTTAATTATTAGGCAGAAGTATGAATGAAAATATAAAGATTTCTGAAAATCATGCTGAAAAGAGTGTTTGTGTGTGGGTAGAGGATGGAGCCTTGGTCACCATAGACGTCAGCCTGGCCTACAGAGACGACACAGTGAGTGAGTGGACGGAGATGGCGCACTCTGTGGAGCAACGCAAACTCAGCTGTAACTTCACTACAGCCAAAGTAAACACACAGAGCTGATTTAGTCTCACGCTCGAGCCAACACGTCTCGCGTTTTAGTCACGCACTATCAGAGAGGACAGTCTCATTCCCTGATCATTTCTTCTCCAGATTATAGAGAACGAGGGTCGGCACTACGAATGTGACCTGTTGCCCTTCATGGAGGTCGGGACCGTGTCGCACAAATACTACCTGGTTAACATCAGGCTGCCGGTGTACGAGCGCAAGAAGGTGAACGTGGGAATTGGTGAAATCAAAGACATCCGTCTGGTGGTGAGGATACGATGCATTACGTTACTTTTCTACTGCATATGGTGTCCATACACATGGATCTTTTCATCAACCATTTTGCAAATCAAATCATTTTATATGTATTTATGTGCATTATCTAATCTGCTTTTCTAAACAACTAGGAGTGATTCTATACTATTTCTATATTTTTCTTTAAGGGAATCCATCAGAACGGTGGCTTCACCAAGGTCTGGTTTGCCATGAAGACCTTCCTCACTCCCAGCATCCTCATCATCATGATCTGGTACTGGAGAAGGATTACCTTGATGACGAGACCGCCTGTGCTCCTGGAGAAGTAAGACGCATATCTCCATATCTCTATATCAGTACCCCATCTCCAGTACCCCATCCTCAGTACCCAATCCTCAGTACCCCACCCTCAGTACCCCATCCTCAGTACCTTTTTCACAATATGCCACACTCAGTACCCCATATTTATACCCTCCCTAAGTATCTCTATCACAATACATCACCCTCCATACCTCTGTTGCAAAACCCATCCTCAGTACCTCTATCTTAATGCCACTCTTGCCACCCCACCCAGCACCCTGACCTCAGTACTTCCATCAAAATACCCTACCGTCTGACTATCTCATCCTCAATACTCCACCCTCACTGACTTTAACTTAGTATCCCATCTTCAGTAACCCAAACTCAGCACTCCTCTCTCTTAAAAAAATTATATTAAATAAACATTGTAATGGGTAAGAAGTACAGTAGCTGTTCTATAACAGAAAAAAACACTTCTGTATAATCACCTTTGTGGTGTTAACCCCTTAGAGCGGTGTACGCTTTGCTTTCATGTTTGCACTTCTTCCTCTCCACTTGTCCTCCTCGCTACGCTCCAACACCTTCATATCAGTCTGTCCGTCTGCTGTTCCAACTCGCCCTTGGCCGCCCCGGGAGACACAAAGCTCTCAGGCAGTCATGGTGAGATGGGTTTTTCGTGTTGTTAAAGTTCGAGCAGGCAGGATTCCATGCTTTTCCTCTGGGGTTCGGGATGGAAGGCACGGAGAAGCTTGAGGAAGCGTGACGTCGACTCCCTGCTGGATTTCTTATTGTGGGAACGATGCCAAAATAAAGCCTGAACAGAGAATGTGGGGTGACTCAAACCAGCGCTTTTATCTTTTTACGCTTTTAATTTAGGGCACGCATGTGTGTGACTTTCCATCCTGAGCCTTTATTGATTTATGAACCTCTGAAATGAGGAAGTGCAGAAACGAGAGAGTGGCACTGAATTAAAGGATCAGGGAGGAAAGAATAAAGGTTAATAAAGCTTCATAAAAATAGATGATTATGTAATCTCATTCCTAATTTAACATCTAGCAGCCCATGCCCCCCCCCTTTAGATTGTTAATAATTTATTTATTAACATCTGGTCGGTTTTATTTTTGTGCTGCTGACCCCTTTAGCTTTTCATGATCACTTTTTTTCATTTTAACCAAAACACTGATCTTCTAAAGTGACCCTTACTCTGGCTCATCTTTTACTATTATAAATAAATATTACTATAGTTATTATAAATAAATATTTATTATTTTAACCACATATTTTAATTTCACTTTGCATGAACTAGCGCAATCAGATATGAAATATCTCACAATATTAACCATTCAGTCCTTCAAATTTATTATAATTTATCTGTCAAGTTAATAATCCTTCTCTATTTTTTTATACAAATGGGGGGGCGGGGGGGGTGGAGTGAGGGGAGATCAGTTAAATTTTTTATCAAGATTTTTTGTGTAGCAATTAATCTGAATCCAAAACGTTATTTGTTTAGGATAAAATGCATAAATGTAAAAAATAAGTAGTAGTAATTAAAAATTTAATTATGTTTTCATTTGAGTTGGTGAAATGTTTCCGTTCCTCTATAATCCTGCAGGTGGCGTGCTCTAAGCTATTCACACAGCACAGCATCCTGAGTGGTAGAAGCATAAAAAATTTGTACTGTATAATAAATTAGGATGTTATTATAAAATCGTAATCACAATTACAATTTAATATTGTAATAATAATAATAGTAATAAATATAGTTGCAAGCATCGATGAGCGGGCCCAAGCACCTGTGCCATCACCACCCCGGTGCACCACACAACCTGTCATGTTGTCATTGTGCTGATGTCCTAGTGCTTTGGCCGCAATAATAAAATGCAATACTTAATATTTAATATACTGAAATGGGGAAGTGGTGGCTCAGGTGGCTCGGTGGTGGCTGCTGATTGGACGATTATAGTGTCCATATACTGTAAATCGCGTGCCCCTGAGATGCTGTCCATCAGTCCTAAGCATGAAATGACTGGGCAGGATGGGCATCCGGAGTAAAACCTGTGCCAATTACTTTAATATCTAATAATCTAATGCAGAAACCCTGAGAAAAGTAAACAAGCCTTTCCTATGCCTAATGAGTTTGGATCTTCTTCCTATGCCGAGTAAGTTTCCTCCCACAGCACAACCACATGTTCCGTGTTTCAAAATGCCAGTAGTGAATGAAAGTGTGTGTTTAAGTGTGTGTGAGTGCTTGTGCCCTGCGATGGATTGGCACCCTGTCCAGGGTGTACCCCGCCCAATGCCTGGGAAAGTCTCCAGGCCTCCCGCGGTCCTGTATGGGATAAGTGCTGTAGAGAAAGAATAAAATGATAATTAATATATAATATCATATCTTTCTTTCTTTTTTTTGGTTCTTTTACGTCTTTAGGGTTTTAGGGAGTTTTCCGCTGCACTTAGTGGCAGGACTATGAAAAGCCATGTGTTCTGGGGATATGAATAAACTTCTCTTTATCTCCCACACACACGCACATATATACAACACACACGCACATACACACACTTTATTTCTTACCAGTGTGTGCTTACATGGCTAGAACATTCCCAGCATACCAGTGCAGTGTGGTCCCTCTCTGTTGCCGTAGCAGAGCATGCTGGGATTGTTCAAGCCACAGAGCCGCTGGAATGTGTTTTATGTTTTAGGAGTCAATGTTGCCTCCCCTCCCCCTGTCCTTCACCTCCTGCCTCTGGGTGCGTGCGTGTGTGTGTGTGTGTGTGTGTGTGTGTGTTTGATTGCTTTCAGCCCCTTTTTCAGCAGCTGTAGTTTACCTGTGTTCATAAGGCCGGTAAAATAAACCAGTACAGTAACAATATAATCTGTATAATTATATTAAAACTGGTTCATTACAAAATTGAAGTTAAAAGAATATAGACGACATAATCAAAAGCAGTGATTGTTAATTCTGTGTATCTATTTATATCTATTAAATATATAGAATCATTGCTTTTTTAATATGCTTGACAGTATTTACAGTTAATATATTGCAAAACTTTTTAGTAGTAAAAAATGTTATTAATAATAATAATAATAATTACAGGACTATGTAAATATGTAAGGCAATTTTACTTTAATTTTTGGTATTTAAAACAATGGTGATTAAAATATATACACTTTAAATGCAACTTATCAGTAAATAAATAACAATATATAAATAAATTAAATTAAAAATAAATATTAATAAATATTTTTTAATTATTTATTAATAATACTATTTAAAAAGTTATTTAAGATAAGTAAAATATTAGTTAAATAAAATGGCATTTAATGATTTGTTTATTAGGTTATTTTATATTGTTTGAGTTCTCAATTTAATGCTTAAAATTTTTAGGAAATAACACATTATTAATCGTATTATTCATAATATGGAGTCGGTTTGTCGAATCGTATTATTCATAAGTCGGAGCGGTTTGTTGCTTTTGTTGGGCCCCTAAGCGTGGCCCTTAACCCTGTCTGCTCCAGGGGCCGCTGTGTGATGGCTGACCCTGCGCTCTGACCCTGGCCTACTAGCAAAGCTGGGATACGCGAAAAATAAAGAATTTCACTGTGCAGTGATGTGTGTGTGATAAATAAACGCTGAACATACCGTATTATTGATGATGATGATGATGATGATTATCTATTTGAAGACTAAGGTGATGCATGTTGTCTGTGTACAGGGTGATTTTTGCCCTCGGCATCTCCATGACCTTCATCAACATTCCAGTGGAGTGGTTCTCGCTCGGGTTCGACTGGACCTGGATGCTGCTGTTCGGAGACGTCCGTCAGGGAATCTTCTATGCCATGCTGCTCTCCTTCTGGATCATCTTCTGTGGAGAACATCTTATGGTAAGGGAGAAGCTTCCCGGTCGAGTAGATCCTCCGTGGGTGGCTCAGATGAGCCGTTACTGATCTATAATAGTGTTGTTGGACTAAAATAAAATATCTGTGCTGTGATTTGTGCTGCAGGACCAGACGGAGAGGAACCGCATCTCCATATACTGGAAGCAGGTGGGGCCCATCGCCTTCGGCTCCTTCTGCCTCTTCATCTTCGACATGTGTGAGAGGTGAGACCTCGTGCCAGGTCTTATTTTGTTACATCAAACGCTCTGAGGAAGCCTGATTCACCTGGTAGATATTCTGCAGGAGATGATTTAAACGTTCTTATATAATAAAACTCTTCAGGATGTGATGATGATTGAGTTGTATTCAAATTCCGAATGATCATTTATCTGCTTTATCCTGCCGTCCTGTTGTTGATTTTATTTTCCGTCAGCGGCACAACATCAGTTGTCATGTAAGATGATGATATTTAGGTATTTTAAGAGATTTTAAAGCTCTTCTCTTTTTGTTTTTGTTTTTTTTTAGAGGAGTGCAGCTGACCAACCCCTTCTACAGCATCTGGGCTTCGGATGTTGGCACCGAACTGGCCGTATCCTTTTATTATACACCTCTACTAGGCATTTACAGCACATTTATTATCCATCACCAGGAAGAATTTATGTTGTCTTATAAAATGGCTTTTTTATTATATAGTTATATACTCCAGATTTATTGGCATTCTGTGTCACGTAAAATAATATTTGGGACTAGACTACCAATAATTACGGCAACGTTTAGGATTATATGTATAAAAATCAAACAAACAAACAATATTGGTTAGAATTTACTTTAATTATATTTCTTTGTTTAACCACAAAAACATCCTTAATCATCTTTTTTTATTCATTATTATTAACAGTGTCAATAATTCTATAGCTGGTTGTACAAAAGTTCAATAAATTGTTTATGGCTTATTTTTCTTTTTCCCCAAATATGTCTTTGGTTTTACTTTTTGATAAAAAAAAAAAAAAAAAAACTACCGGTTTTCCCTGACAAAGCCGATTCCAGATGGCGTTCATCATCGTGGCTGGAATATGCGCCTGCCTCTACTTCCTGTTCCTGTGTTTCATGGTGTTCCAGGTGTTCAGAAACATCAGCGGGAAAAGAACGTCCCTGCCTGCCATGACCAAAGCTCGGCGTCTGCATTACGAGGTCTGCTCGCTTCACACACTGTATCCTCGACTACAGATTGCTTCTGTGCTTCGGCATTCAGTAACACCACCTAGCGTACATAGCTAAAGCAAAACATAATGAAACGGAAGATTAATATTTGTGGAATAATTTGTAAAACAAATTTAATTATCCAAACTTGGGCTTTTCGGGACAAATTCAAATGTCTTCAATTTATCTTCCAAACGGTGCACGTGCTGTAATATAACAAGGAAGTGTCAGAAATGTGACATTGAAACTTTGATCTTTTTACATTTTATTTTACTTGGTGATACTGTACCAAATGCGAACTGTTAAATATGATGAAATGTTGCTATTTTTAGTGTAAATATACATTTGATTTTATTAACTATAATTACATTTATAATTAGGGACTTTTGTATCTGTCAGTCTCAGTGAAGGAGGCGGGGCTTCAGTATGTGTCTGTCTTTTGTTCTGTTGAACCCCTGTACAATATCTTCTCACACCAGGTGTAGAAATTACCAAACCAACTACAGTGGAACCTCGAATTACAAGCACAATTCGTTCCGGGAATGGGCTCGTATTCCCAAACACTCATAAACCAAATTAAATTTTCCCATAAGAAATAATGGAAACTTAAATTATTCGTTCTACAGCCCCAAAAAAATAAATACATAAAAATAATTAATACAAAATATTAAGTAAAAATAAAACAAATTAACCTGCACTTTACCTTTCAAAAAAGTAAAAAATAAATCCCGCCCGATAGGCGTTTCCCTTTGTGCACGCAGGCGCTGTGTATGTGTGTGCGTGTGTATGTATGTGTGTGTGTGTGTGTGTGTGTGTGTGTGAGGCTAGAGTAAGTGGAGACTCTTGCTTTTAGCCCCTCCTGTCTTCCACTCCTCATCTTACACATTAAAACTTTCTTCTCTCGTTTAAACACACTCGCACACACATTAACGGAAAGACTGTTGTTCTCCCCTAAATTATTAAAGCTTCTCCGATTCGTTTTAATGTTGCTCGCGACAGCGCAACAGCTCGTTAATTCATGCTCGTGTAATGATGAGATGGACAACCTGGTCGATGCCCGTTCTTTTTTTGCTGCATTGTCAGGTTATAGTACAAACTTTCGGGTGGATCCTGCACTTAAATCTTGCTAAAAAAACTACTGAAGAACAAAAACTAATATCTTTATTAAAAAAACTCTAGGCTCTATATCCTAGCTTAGATCTCGCCTAGATGTTCACACACACCGGACTGCATTACCCACAATGCATCTCCCGCACTGGACTACACTTCCGTAAACAGAGGTCATAAATCAACATCTCTCTCCCCCTACACTGTTTTATCTATAAAAAAAAAAGCAATAAACATCGCTAAAGACACTTGTGTGAGTGCAGACTAACAGAATCACTGCTGTAAAGTAAAACAAAGAAACAAATGACCCAGCAGCTTACCTCTGAAAAGATTTGTGAAGAGTTTCTTCGGATAGCAGAGTGTGTGTCTCTTGCCTTCATTTCTGTGCATTTCATTTTTTTTTTTTTGAATGGGTGGTTTCTCACACAAACACACACACAGCCGGCACAGTGTCTAATTACGATCGCGCACACACACACACACACACACACACACACACACACACACACACCACGATAAGGAAGAAAATAGATTTTTAACCTCTGTATTGAGAATTTCTTTCGCGCGCACACACGTGTGTTATAAGAAACAGTACACGCGCTTCCGAACACAAAATAAAATATGTTTCACACACACACGTAGTCAGTGTTATAGTAAACATAACACGCCTGCACAGATGTTGATTATACCAGTAAGAGACGAGCACTAAGACCCAGCAGGGGAGACGATTCCGCAGTGCAAGAGAGAGAAAAACTGTTGGCTCAGTTGTGATCACGTGATGCTCGGCGTCTAAACAAGAAGCGTATGCGTGAAACATGATACTCGGTGCTCGTAAACCAAGACAATACTCGTTTTTCAAGTTACATTTTTATTTAAAAAATCTTTGTTCGTCTTGCGGAACACTCGTAAACCGCGTTACTCGTAATCCGAGGTTCCACTGTACTAATATTAAACCATTGACTTGTACTGTCTTTTTATTTTTTTTATTTAAATGTGAATAAATATAACAAATAAAAACATTATGAACACTGAAAAATAATATAATAAATAGAAAAAATTCTGAGAAATTATTTATAAGCATTTCACTGCATATCGTACAGTGTTTGACTGGGTATGTGACAAGATTTGAATATAAATATTAAATCTGAGAGATTTTCATAACCATGGAAACCGGGGATGTTAATGGATGTAACAGCATCTTGTTGTCTGATAAATGTAGTGACGGATAAATACACACTAAAATGTTTGGAGAAATAAGAGTAAGACTGATTTACTGACATCATTTACAAATGCATTATGGGTAGTTATGGTTCGATGCTTTACCTGGTTACTGAAGGATTTCCCGAAAACAAATAGGATTTTCTTCCAGAAGCTTTAACGGCATGTGAAGCAATTTCTGGTTTATGATTAAAGCGTTAAGTAAAACATATCTAGAAATGTAGTTTTTGATTATCATTATCTGATTTGCGTTTCCATTCTGCTCCGCTCAGGGTCTCATCTTCCGCTTCAAGTTCCTGATGCTGGTGACGCTGGCGTGTGCGGCCATGACGGTCATCTTCTTCATCATCAGTCAGGTGTGTGGGCGAAGACAGGATCATAAGGATGCATGCCGATGCTCTCATTTTACACCGACAACACTAAACGTGTGTATGTGTGTGTGTGTAGGTGAATGAGGGACACTGGCACTGGGGAGATTACACAGTTCAGATAAACAGTGCCTTCTTCACCGGAATATACGGCATGTGGAACCTGTATGTGTTCGCCCTGATGTTCCTGTACGCACCGTCACACAAACGCTACGGAGACGAGCAGTCCAGCGGTAAGAACCTACATTACACACACGCATTTATATATATTTATCACTGACGGTCTGCTGACTTTTATCTGCTGTCTGTTCTTAATATACTGATGTAAAAAGCAAAGTGAAACACAATCTTAGAAATACTGTTTGATCTTTGAAGTTCCTTAAAGGTTCTTTGGCTTGTTTCTCCAGAGGAACCCTAAAGGTTCTAGTTTGCAAAAACTTTTTAAGAAGAAAACATGTAGGAATGACTTGTTACTAGTGATGGGTCGATCATGCCAGATTGGTTCTTTTTAAACGAGTCTTTAATGTGACTCAGAAGAACGAGGAGTCTCATAGAGTGATTCATTCACTTTATAAGAACTCCGTAGGTTATGTACAGGAAACAGAAACGAGTAGTTTCCCTTGAGTCTTGCGAGGTGATGAGAGGTGAGCTGCGCATTCTGTTTATTATACTATGTCCTTAGCCGCATTGAAATATTTTTATTACTGGAACTGTAGCCAAAATCTGCGTACAGTATGTAGACGTGTTGGGGTCTGTTTATTGAAAATGCAACATTTTGTTAATTTCTGGTTAAAAGAACGAAATGAATTAAAATAACCAAAAAAAAAGGTTTATTCATTTTATTAAACGAGATTCAAAAAACCGAGTCCCCGAAATGATCCAAACTTCCCGTCACTACTTGTAAGTAGAGAGGATCTTCAGTCTCTGTGAAGGAGGCGTGGCTTCTGTCTTTCAGTCAATAAAGGAGGCGTGGGTTCTGTATCTGTCAGTCTCGGTAAAAGAGGCGTGGCCTTTGTATTAGTCAGTCTTGATGAAGGAGGCGTGGCTTCTTTATCTGTCTAAGTAAAGGTGGCATAACTTCTGTAACTCAGTCTTGTTGGAAAAGGTGTGGCTTTCTTATTGGTCAAACTTGATGAAGGAGGTGTGGCTTCTGTATCAGTCAGTCTTGTTTAAGGAGGCGTGGCTTCTGTATCGGTCAGTCTCAATAAAAGTATGTATGTTTATGACGTTCATAGGATAAAAGTAGGGATGTGGTAAACCTGCAACGCTTTGATGTGCTTATCTCAGTGTCAGTGAAGTGTGTGTGTGAGTGTGTGTGGTCAGGGGAAACTGGGCCTCCTTGTCTGAAGTGGATGTAATGGAGAGCAGGCTTCCTTCCAGCACTGCCGTAATGAGAACCATCCATCTCCTGACGTCAAGCCTTTTCTTTCACTTTTTTTTTTTTTTTTTAAAGTTTAGTCCACACTCGGCTCTCTAATACAGCTGAGTAACCTTTCTAACGTTTGTCCCCCTGTCTTTCACCCCCGTGGAATTTCTTTCTCTTTTACGATCTGAATAAAAGCTTTGTTGACCGAAGGAGCTCTGAGTCATTGTGTAAACTCCGTCTCTAATAGCGTGTGTGTGTGTGTGTCTCCTTCCTGGACAAGACGAGGCGTTATTACATTATTTACAACCTGCTGTATAGAAACAGACGCTAAGTCACTATGATGCCATTCAGAGCATTTATACGATGCAGTGTGAGTTGGTTTCAATGTAAATAAATTTTAAAAGATGTAAAATAAAAAATAAAAAATCTGAGAGTCTTTCATAACCATGGATACTGGGATGTGGATGGATGTAACGCCATCTTGTGTTGTCTGATAAATGTAGTGACGGATAAATACACACACAAATGTTTGCAGAAATAAGAGTAAGACTGATTCACTGACATCATTTACAAATGCATTATGGGTAGTTACAGTACATATTTCCCCATCGTGTGTTGAAATTTTCACCTAACTTACTTTTAAAAGGTCATCATCAAGTCTGATCAGTTTGGTTCGATGCTTTACCTTGTAAATGAAGAATGCTCTGCAACCCTTTATTTCCTGGAAACAGAAATAAATAAGATTTTCCTCCAGAAGCTTTAATGACATGTGAAGTTATTCTGTTGTTCTTCTTAATAAAGATGCGATATAAGTAAATAGTCTGAGAACCCACGCACTTCATGGAACCATTGACCGGCCTGTCCAGTGTTTAGAGATAAACTATAAGGCCTCTGCTCTTCTATTTGGTAGAAACATAAACACGGTAATGTTTTTAGCATAACATTAATGACTGAGAAATGTATTTTCAGAATGAAGGTGTGTGAATTAATTCTCTGAAAAGGACAGGTTTTACTTCATTTTATTTTTTAAATTTGGGTGAATTCTGCAAATATAGTTAGCTAGCTAAATACTGTATGTGTGTGTGTGTGTGTGTGTGTGTGTGTGTATATATATATATATATATATATATATATATATATATATATATATATATATATATATAATGTGTGTATGTATGTATATATGTATGTACTGCAGTACCTCGACATACAAATTTAATTAGTTTTTGAGGCGAGTTCTTAAGGTGAAATTTCATATACTGAAACACATTCTTCCATAGGAAATAATGTAAATGCATATAATCCGTTCCAGCCACGCAAAACATTACCGATTTCCAACACTATAATCATATTATTGCATCTAAAAACAATTCAAACCTTTGGAAAGACATGTAAATTGAGTAAAATATTAAATAAATAGACATTAAACCTCACTTAACCCTAATTTATGATTCCTCTTGACACCGGCTTCCTTAAAAACCAAAATAAAAGCAGCTTCCTTTTCTATGGTTCTCCGTCTTTACTAAATCTTACACTAAATGCAAAAAAAATAAAAAGGAAACTTGCTTTCTTGCCTGTCCAAATCAGATCTGTCTCACATCTATGTAAAAATGGGAATTGTGCTGCTTCAGGCTGATAATGTGAATACAGCCCAAAGGACCAAATTGGTAAAGATCCATTAATGATGTAACTCACTAATGATTGGTTCCCCCCCCCCCCCTCATTGTTTGGTCTCCTCATTTGAAAAAATGCTCTTTTTTATGAGCTAGATTTATTAGATTTTTAAAGGAGAAATAAAACTTTGACAAACACATCTGATTTTGGGTCACAGCCCACAGTAAACCAAAGCATGAGCCTTGGACCCACAGACGGCTGAATTTGATGTCTCATGCATGTTTGGGTATTATGCTTATATTTAAGTCTTTTGTCATCTTGGTACAGGAGATCATGGTGGGAACAGTGGAGAGGACATCCAGCTCACCACCACCATCACACACGCTGACGGACCCACTGAAGTGTACAGAATGATGGGAAAGGAGTCGCAGGAGTAGTCGCTCATCTTTCCATCCTTCCTTCCTTGCTCATCTTAGCACACCTCCATTACCACACCTCTTTTATCTCCTCTCCCAGATGTGCGATCCAAACATCTCGTCCTTATCCAAGCGCTCCTGATCTAATGCTGAGGCTTATTCTTGTTCTTGTCCTCTTTATACCTCACCCTTACAGTTCTCCTCATGCAACCCATCATAAGTAGTCTTATCAGTCTCATCTAGTTTCACTTTTAAGAGCAAAATGCTGATTGGAGTGCTGCTGATGTCTTCCGTATTAGATACAGGAATTTATATTTCCCCTGCTAAAATCCTTAATGGTATAACGTGTTCCTGTACATCATTAAATTATACTTAATGGAAACCATTATGAACTTTGTAACATCAATAGAGTTTGTCCAAAATATCACAGTGTATTACTGTATATACCTGATTGTTGCACATGTCGTGTTTTTTTTGTTTGTTTTTTGGACAGTCAAATTCATTCCTAACAAGCCAGCTAACTGGATATCATACTTGTTAAATACTGAGCTAAAATAACAGCAGAAGTGTGACGAGAGAGTACTTAAAAAAAACGACAAAAAAAAAAAACAATAGGTACATTTTATTGCGTTTCCTTTCATTTCTTAACAACTTTAAGGTTGTATATCGCCCCCTTGTGGAATTTCTTTATCCTTTCATCTTTCTAAAGGTCGTAGAACAATCTTCATATAATGAAATTAAATGTGCCTTTTTTTTTAAACAATCCTGAAAAGGGGGGAAAAAATGCTAAGAGGAAGTTGAGCTGCTTTAGCAGAGGAGGGATGTGTGAGATGGGATTTGGCGCCCTCTTGTGAATGGAAGTGGAAGTTACCAAGTTACACTCGATAGCGATCACTCCAATGTGACCATATAAATCAACAAATCCTGCAAAATTTGTAGCCACGTGCAAATTTCTGCGAAAAAGGACATAATCCCACCTAATTGGTGTATAATATTTTGATGTTTGACCTTGAATTTGTCACATTTCATCACGCGGCCTAGTGTGCGCCCGGCGTCTCTTCTCCTCTCCTCCATTCGCCGTGTTCATGACATTACAGTGTTACGTCTCTTCACTCCATCATCTTTTCCCAAATGCTAAGTTCATACCTAGTATGTTATGTTGTAGATATATTTTTTATAAAATGCTTATTTTCAACCGTGTTAGCTGCATCACTGTATAATAAAAATGACTTTTTCAGAAAGGTTGTAGTGTTGTCGTGCTCTGTTTTTTTTTTTTTTTTTCCACACAAGGAATAAAACACTTGGGCCATCAAGAATCAGCTACAGGTTCATATGATCATGTCTTGCGTCGAGTGTTTTTTATTCCTCTTGTACCAAAAGACACACAGCTCTAAGCAATAACATTGCACATAACAATTGCCTAATATCATGTAGGTCCACCTTTATTTTGGTGAATCAGCCATCGAGGCACAGACTCCAAAGGCCTGGATCGCACTAATTTGTCCAGAGCATCCTACGGATAAGTGATTTCGATTGAGATCTGAGACCTTGAACCCTGTATGCAGTGTGGCGGGGGTGGATTACCCTGCTAAAAGAGTCAACTGACATCAGAGAACACCGTCTCCATGAGGAGGTGTGACTCGTTCTGTATCAGTGTTTAGGCAGGTGATGCGTGTTAAGGTAACCCAAGGACCCACAGTTTCCCAGCAGAACATTACCCTGGGCTTCGCACTGCATCAGTCGGGTCAACTTCTACTCAAAGTGCATCCTGGTGCCGTCTCTTCCCTAGGTGAGCGATAAAGAAACAACTAGCTGTCCATGTGATGTAAAAGACCAAGCCCCCTTCTTCCATTGCTTCGAGGTCCAGTCCTGATGCTCACCTGCCCAGTGTAGGTGCTTTCAATGATGGACACGGAGCCGCACGGACACCCTGATCGGTCTGCAGCTACGCAGTACAACTGTAATGCACTGTGTGTTCTGACTCCTTTTTAGCTTAATTGGGATTATGTTTTTTTTTTTTTTTTTTTATCCCTAGCAATTCGTGCTACAGTAGTACAGTATGATCGACTAGCCTTACTCCTCAAGCCTAAAGCCTTGCATGCACATACTTTTAATTTAAAGACCTTTTGTGTAAGTTTTTTTAAAGAATAATGATAATAATAATGAGAAAAGTGGTAACAGCTGTTTAACCTCACAAGACTTTATTTAATAACGTCAACATATTGAAACAATTATCTTTTCATTAACCTTTTCATTATCTTTACATGAAATGATAATTTTCAGAACTCTGCATAATAATGCACATTTGAAGTTAAGTTAAAGACCTCTTGTGATGCTCATTTTCATAGTGTGGCACTACTGCAAATTTCCATTCAAATATGAATGCTGACAAATACAAAGGAAATTAACATGCGACTATAAATATACCTAAGGAAGTCCCGCCCTGGACTGTTCTATCAAACCCTGAGTCCATTTGAATGCCTGAAAGAGATGCAAATCAGAATTATGATCATTTGCCATGATATTGCCCTGAGAGGCTTTCTAATCAAATTCTGACTTTGCGATGCTCTTCCATTCTCCAGTGTTTCAGGCTACACATTGATACCCTTCATCCATTGGAATAGGGAGGCTGTCATGCACAGAAAACAGAGCGTTCTCTGGTTTCTTGATGCTAAATGGCTTCTCTGAGAATGGATCGTTAAAAGAACGAAGAGCGTTGTGGTCGCACACCTCACCCAAGCTCTCATATCCCAGAACCACAGGCGTCTCATCGGTCTGGGGTGTGATGTGGATCAGTTTGGAGTTTCCAGACTCGGTACATCCGTTCCACATGCTGTAGTCAAAATCTATCTCTATCGTCGGGTCCAGGAGCTCGGGTGATAAGAGGATGTTCTCGGTCTGGTCGATTTGACTAACTGGCTGTTTAAAAAAGAATGAGCTGCTGGAGCTCGATTGCGAGTAGGTCCTGTTGCTCATTCCCGAGCTTAATTTATAAGACTTCTCATTTTTATAAGATTCAGTGGTGGTTGTAGAATGGGGCTCCTTATCAAACTCGAACCACTTATCTGAGCTGTTCTCCTTCTCGTTGACGTGCTCGTAGCTTGTTGAGGAATAGATCAGTGGTACTGAATCCGTGCCCTTCCCCAGGCGGACACTAGAGTGGCTGTTCTCACCCTGGACGTGGGAGGATTCCACACTGTGGATGGAAGAATATTCAGAGTTGTAAGAAATGTAAGAAATGGACATGCATTGGATTTTGCTTTTTTTTTTTTTTTTTATAAAAAAAAAAAAAGATTTGTTTAGAGGAAGAAAGCATCACCTTATCTTTTTGGCCATGAGTTTTTCTGTGGAAACAGGACTGACAGACGACAACTCGTTTTGAAACGACAGCAACTGTGGGACCTGATGGAGAAAAGAATAAATCATGAAGCAACCACAGCAAACATCTGGTATAATAAAATTATATATTTTTTATTGGTTATTATTGTTTAATATTGTTTTATTGTTTAATTTCAGACAACTACAATTTTTTGTTCAGATGCAGTAGTATAAGAGCCAACTCAACAAAACTGATCTTTATTGTTGAAGAGGAATTTAATAATTGTTTGCATTATTTCTGCTAATACTTTATTCTTACAATTGTCTCAACTTACTGTTATACTGTTATAAGCCACATTAATATAAGCTATTGGACAGAAGCCAATTAACACTGCACAGTAACTTTAATTAGACTGTATTTGGATAAACCGATTTAGTCAAACAGATAGAAGATTCAGGGGAAAAAAATGCTTTCCAAGCAGGATAAAGCTTTAGGAATAAATTTTATATATATTTATATATATTATGAATGTTAGATTGGATCTCTTAAAAAAAAAAAAAAAAAAAACAAGAGACAAATTTGTCAAAATATATTGTTAGAAATCCTTCATAATGGAGTAATTGAAGGAAACGGCGTTGCCTACCTGTTTTACAAAATTAGAAGAGAATTTGGGAGTAGGAATCTTGTCCCACCATGGTTTTAGGATTCTGTAATAGAGTTGCAAATAAATCCGTTATAAAGACACAAAAACAGATCAATAACAAGTAGATTAAAAATTGATTAATTCAATTTTAGGAATAGGATTTAATCTGGGAAAAATGTGGTACTGCAACCAAATCCCAATTTTATTTATTTATTTTTTATTTTTTTTATTTTTATCTTTATTATTTATTTTGACCAATATGTAAAAAAAAAAAAAGGGACTGGGACCCAATTCACAGTAATACAGTTAAAAAACCCTTACGTCAAATCAACACAACTTAACTGTGGATGTTTCCCAAATGTTGTTCATTGTTCATTTTTCCGTACCACTCACACACTTAATCATACACTGAAAAACACCAATCAGCCCACACTGTGTGTCTTTGCATTATGGGAGGAAACCAGAGAACCCAGAGGAAGCCCACCATCTGTCTATCAGTCGAATTTTGGAAGTAAATGAATTCTATTTTTTAATAGACGTTGATGTTGTATGTTAAATAATTAAACAAAGTAAGCAGTACAGTATTTTTATTATAATATTCTTTGTCTGTTTATTTTGCAGATTGAGACACATGATCTACAGTATGTTCAACCAATCAGCAACAGACAGTGCCGATAGCTCCACCTCCTGTGAGATTTTGAGCAGATACTGAAAATTTTGCCATTTTACTGGAACCTTTATTCCTGTTAAGGTGGCTGATGGAAGAACCGAACGGTGCTTCTCTGGGGCCAAACATTCCAGTACGTTATTTAATCAAAATATACAGTACGAGAGGCGTTCGAGTCAAAGAGGGACTCAACAGGAGCAGGTGCAGAAAAACAGTACAGAGTCCTGAGAGTAAAAACTCCCTTTATTTCTCGACATAAATGCACTTATCCTAGTGTTTTATTAGTGCCTTGGCACTATCAAGGTATCAAGGAGCTGTGATCAGAATGCCTGCTTCACGACTGAAACCCTGGCTTCTGGAACTCCTTTAATGGCTCAAGCATGTGGAAATGGCTTGCGGTGAGGTCAGGACTGTACGGGAGATGTGGCAATAACATACACCTTCATTTACGAGAAATTTCATCACAAGTCCCGGTTTGACTTGAACACCCCCCCTCCCCCCTTATAATTCCGTTGCTAATGCGTGTTTTCTAATGCACTCTGATCAACATGATCGTCATGACTGCCAAGCCTGTAAGTAGAGTGTGATCGTAGCGATAAATCCATGGTGACTCATCGCTCTGAAATGTGTGCATGAAATCCGACCTGACATGATAGTGGATTCTGATTATAATAATCAAAACACACACATAATAAAAGAGGTCTTACCTGTTGAACCAGAAGTAGATTGAAAATATACAAATGATGAGAATGAGACATAAGATGGGGAGTATTATCTTCAGAATGTTTTGTAGTGAAAGCACTGGTGGCACAAAGACGTGATGAAGGTCTGTTAAACAGGATGATGAAGTTTGGGAAATGGTTTCACAAACACTTACAGTAATAACACTTACATGTTCTGAAGACATGTGCTTCACTGTAGTCACTGAACACCTTATTAGGGGGATAGTTTGATTTCACTCTTGCTCTTAAAATATACTTGGCATTAGGTTGAAGGTTCCTGCCTACAATCTCATATGTGGTATGACCTTCTCCTAAAAGCTTTGTGACCTGTATGGAAAGTAAAAATATATATACTGTATAATATACTATGACACTATGAGTTTTGTCATAATGAGTTTTGTAGCACGTGACTCACGTTATTATTGCTTCCTTCAACGCCGTACGTGAGCTCCACAACCAGAGACTCGGAAAATGGTTCCCTTGTGTAGGTCGTGTTTAAGGTAATTAAGAAGTCTCCGTTCGGCTTCGGAACCACTGATGTGATGATCGGTCTCCTGGGCTTAACTGCATTGAAGAAATGAAAGAATGTATTTGGAGGGACTGTATAAATAGGAGATTTACATATCATGATACAGTATGTTTAGATTTGCATAACAAATATACTTCATTAGTTGGAAATCTTCCAGCCTAAGACAAAGTAGGCCAACTGCACATTGTGTAAGAGTATGCCAGAAATACTTGTTCGTATGACGATTAAAACCAACACCCAAAGAAACTAATTGCGATTTGAATAAAAGCCTCTGTGTGAGTCAAAGTATACTTTCGGAATTGCAGGTTGCACTTTACCGCCTCGTTTATCCAGTTCAGAGACGCGTGCAAGCACAGACTCGTTGTGTATGTAGATGCTCCTGACGCCAGAGATAAATGTGGTGGAAAAAAACAACCAACAGTACAGTGGTTGCCATAGGTGTAAAGACAACATATTCCTTATTATAGTAGTTATTATAGTTCTCCCCAAATGCATCATACTCTCTGAGCACAAAACAAATCATTTTACAAAATAGTTCTCAGTCCATCCAGCACAAGAGGAGCTGCTACTGTAAGTACCTGGGAGACAAGTGACAATCTCACGTTACGGTGGTCTTCAGCTCCAGACCTCCACCCAATAGACAACTGTTGGACAATGCTGAAGAAGCCAGGAGCAGTCAAGAAACCATTTCCTGTACTTAATCAAGCAGCAATGGATGGAACAAGTTTAGCCGGATCCAGCAGGTTTTGAAGTGTAAAGGACTTCTCACATTTTTTTAAATAATGACGATGTCATTAAAACAATTGAATTTCACTTTTGTCTGAATACTTTTGGCCAACACTGTAGACGCTGCTCTGGATATGATCTCCATCAATAAATCTCATTCAAAAATATTGACATGCTTGAGATTCAATGCTGCACGCGCTCAGTTCCAGAATCTATTCCAAACTATTTTATTCTTGAAGTTAAAAATTTTTATATTTTGTCCTCCGGCTGCTCCCGTCGTGGGGTTGCCACAGTGGACCATCCGATCCGCACAACAACTTGGCACAGGTTTTATGCCGGATGCCCTTCCTGAAGCAACCATGGGGACCGGTCGTGACTGGAGTTTTGGGTGGGAATTGAACGCGGGCCTTCTGCATGGCCGTGAGAAACCTACCTTGTGTACGGGGGAATGAGCACTTGTGTAACAGGTAATTATATGTCAAAACGAAGAATATGACAATGAAAGAAACAGGTTTAGAAGCTTAAAATATAGAGAACTCGAAATGAAGAAATCCCCTGGGACGATCAGGGCATTTTTAAATTAAAAAACAGATCGTCGTACAACTCAGCACAAATCATAATTCACTTACTGCTCGCTTCGGTACTGATATTTTCCTTGTGCCAAATCTTGTTTCCCTTCGAGACATTTACTGTGAATATCTCCATAATGACGAACCCCGGCACATCCTGGATTCTGCATTCACATGCACCAGTAGGGGTTTGATTAAAGCGGCATTCAAAATATCTGTAACATAGGAAAGGACCATCTGAAGCAAATACCACAAATAAAGTGTGTTTAAAGAAACAGACATCCTCTAAACTAACCTGTCTTTAGAGATTAATATTGAAGCTTTGTTTTCAAAACAATCCTCTGGGTCAGGCAAGGTCAAAGTGCACGTTAGCTCGGCATCGTAATCGTTATAGCACTGCAGGGGCCCTGAAAATCGTTTGAAAGAAGAAGCGTGTGTCAGTTCATTTGAAAATCCCATTTAAGAAAATTCTAATAAGTTGCTCAAATATGTTGAGTAATTTATTCCTAGACAAAAAAATATTCATAATATTAAATATGTCATTTAATAGTTTCAAATGATTTCATTGAATGAAATCCCTTTTCACCCTGACACACCCATCGCTCTGGAATAGGCTCAATCTGGACTCATCCGGTCACATGACCTTATTCCATCACTCCAAAGTCACGTCTAGTGTATATGCTCCCTGACAAACTGGAGCTTTTGTTCCTGATGAGTCTCACTAAAAAGTGGTTTTCTTATGGACATACAGCTGTTTAGTCCCAATCCTGAGAGTTCATGGGAATGCTCTTACTTTCACTATTAAATATTTCACAAAGCGTTTAAGTGATCTCCAAATTCATTTGTTTCCAAGCACATTTTAAGGATTCAGCACTGTGCTTTCAGGTTTTATTATCTTTATTATTGTTAAAAATTGAAAAAAAATTTTTTTTAATATTATTCTAATTCTTAACACAATTCCAGTCCACTTAGTTGTTTTCATTGGTTGATGCAGCCCAATAATTGGATGTGTTTTTTTTTTTTTTATCCTAGGGAGTGGATTTTCTGGTCTTTTTCTAATATTTGTTCTTTTTGATGTGTGTGTCATTAACTGTTTTGCCAATTTTATTACAGGAAGAGGTGTAGCTTACAGTATCTTTGGGGAAGAGCTGCTATTTCCCCCCTGGATATGTACCAAGTGACAGTGAAAAATAAACTTGGCGCATGATCAACATTCCTTTTAAGTTATCTTCTATTTTGCTTACTGTACCAGAAGCAAGTACGCGTCTCTCCTTTCCCTTCAGCAAATTAGCTTCTGTTCTGAGTAAATTGGTTTTTGTTTTTGGCTACATAAGCTGAGAAAGCACTAACGTATACATTTCAGCTGTCTCTTTAGCAACAAGTAAAAAAAAATTAAAGGCTAACATAAAACATAAATAATGGCACCTTTGATGATAACACACAGCCAGACAGAAAGAACTATAAGGAATGAACTTTTATTAATTTTTTCTTTGAAAAGCTTAACAAGTCTTTAGTTTTCAAAAGTTTTGTAAAAAAATAAATATAAATTATATAGCAATATCTTATAAATATCAGTTTTTTTCTAATCTAACTTTTGTGGAACCTTTAACATGCTAAACAACTGAAACTATTATTTTATGTATATATAGTGCTGGAGAAAGCATTTAACATGTTGAATGTTTAAGTAAAAAAACAAACATTTTTTTTTACATATTTTGGCACTGAACAGAAGCCTATTACAATAATATAAGGAAAATTTTAACCTTATTGATTTAATTATTGGATGGAATTTTAGTGTGAAAACGTCAACTTGTAATAAAAAACAAAATGAAAAGAATACTTACCGGAGGATTTGGTGAAGCCAAAACTGAAAGCAAGAAGAATAGCTTTCAGGATTCTAATTAAGGCTCCCATGTTCTATTCTGTACAAACAAACACAAAATGATTTCAGGATTTCCTCCGTAACGCGACCTGATCACAGAGAACAGAGGTTTTATTTTAGGATCTCCACGAACGTCATTTAAACTCACCTTTCCTCTTGGAATCAGGTCAAAGTGGTGTCATAGTTATCCGAAATTCCCTGGTGAGCGCAGTATAAATCACACACACACACATAGAGTATACATACTGTATATATCTCTGTGTTTAAGGACTGACAAGCCGTAAGAGCGGCGGCTCGCCTCTCCGCCTGGCCTGTCAGGAGTGCGGCGTCGAGGAGGATGGCTTTCAGCTTTTCCTTTTTTTTTTTTTTTTTACTAGAACGGGTTGAAGCAGTTCTGTGGAACTGTAGAGGCGCAGTTTCCGCCATGCGCTTTATGCACGACCAACAGGAAAAAAACAAAAAACAAAAAAAGCCATTCCATTGTTCTTGATGCTATCTAGAATGACTTTATCTGAATTGAAGAACCATGTGGACGGCCAATGTGTCACGCAATGCTTTTACATAAGAAAGAACAAAAGAAAAATATGTATATATAATATGTGAGTACATATAGAGGAGAGGATTGTGCATGTCAGAAAATTGCACCTGAAAAATGAAAACACTCATGCAAAGAACAAAAACAAACAAAGAAATAGTAATAAAAAAAAAATTGTGAAAATATAAAATATAAATTTTATAATATGATGAGAACCCCCTCACTGCACTTCCAGACTACTGTACTTACTGTATGTGTTAACGCTTCCTATAGCTCGTGTCCAGGCGAAAATACATCAAACAGCTTGTGTCTGCTGGAACACTTTTGTTTAACTGAAAAATGCAAATGTGTTTCCCATTGTCTGTCTGTCTGTCTGTCTGTCTCCAGGTCTCTGTGACTTATATGATAATGAACTGGTTGTTTTGATGTTCGTGACACAGAGCAGCTGGACAAAAGCTTTGCATATACCACCTTCACTGATAATAAACAGAGATCTTCTACATCATGCGTACGTGTGTGTGTTTGTCCGTTCAGGTCCGGCCAGTCAGTGTATCGAAGTGCTGCGGACACAACAAACAATCATTCTTCATCCGTTAATTCATCTTAAATCTTAACAATTCGGACACGCCGCCTTCTTTTTAAACCTAACAATGAATGAGAATAGGTTAAGTAGAAATATGCGAGATATAAGGTCTTAGCGAGATCAGGTTAGTTACAGGATAAAAAGAATAAAATAATATGGAAAAACTGTACTACAGTATGTGCCTTACAAAAGTATTCAGACTTCAGTTGGCTTGTCACAAACTGCAAACGCCATGAGTAATAATTGTCCCAATAGTTGGACAGGTTCTCCAACCTGAGCTGTGGATCTCTGCAGCTCCTCCTGAGTTACCCTTGGCTTCTTGGCTGCTTCCCTGATCATTGCTCTCTTTGCCCCATCGGTCAGTGATAGGTTCATCTTTGCATCTTTGGTATCATGTTAACTTTATGTAATGATAAATGGAGTTTGTGGGTTTTTAGCAGGATGTTAATGTACCGAGACCAAGCCTGTGATAGACATCCAGAAAAGTGATGTTTAATTCAATTCAATTCAATTTGACCTTGTTTCATTTGAATAGCAGCACTTTTCACAATGGACATTGTCACGAAGCAGCTTGACAGAAATACAAATTCTGGATATAAATTGAAAATATATACATTTATAGCTATATAATTTATTGCTTCTATTGAGCAAGCCGGAGGTGATGGTGGCCGGGGAAAAAAACTCCCTCATCATTGCGCTGTTCATGGCCATTTCAGTCCTAAAACTCTTCATGCTATTGCAGTCATAATTTAATGGCTTGATTTGTACTGTATTAAGGCATGAATATTAAGTGGAGCCGCTATCACGTGTATGCAGGGTATCAGGAAGAATCAGGCAGGTTTGGAGGGCAGATTAGGTCAGGACCACTTTTATCTTGGGAGTGCCACGTGAAGTTTGAGAGAGAGAGAGAGAGCGGTTAGACAGGCTCACAGTCACATGATGAATAAGGTCAATGTATATTTTGTGCAGTGACTCTGGCAGAACTCAATGTGACGGCATAAATAAACAGAAAACCCGAAAGAAACACAAGCATGGAGTGCATCACTTCACTGTCAACAAACCTGGGTAAACCCATCAGAGTGAGAGAAGATAAAACCTAAACATACCATAACACTATATATCCTTGTGAGTATCCCTGTACGTTACTTAAGAAAAATCTAATCTCAAATAATATGACTAAACAAGTTTTCAGACCTTAAACACTGATAACATTAATACCCGTGGGGCCTTGTAAGAAAAAGATCCAGCCCATGCTGTAGTTTTCATTATAGGTACCAACAAAGAACCTGCTCCAAAGCAAGTGTGGCAGATCATAAATACAACGAGTTCACTGAGGTACTGCGGGGCGAGAACATTTAATGCTTTATAGGTCAAAAGTAGTATTTTAAAATCAATGCAAATTTTCACAATGCAGCCAATGCAGTGTGGATAAGATAGGGGTGACGTGCTCGTATCTTAGTGAGGACTCTCGCTGCTGCATTCAGGGCTAACTCAAGCTTGTTTATGCTCCAAGTACTGTAGATCGTCCAGCGATAAGGTGTTACAATAGGTGTTACAATACCATCCAGAGTTACTGTATGATCAGAAAGCTTCATGTGCTCCTAGAACCAGACCTTCTGTAGTAGAAGGAAGTTACATCCAATGTCTAATGTCCTTTACTTATTCCTCATACTTATTGAGCTGGTGTCTCTTATCTGGCTTTGCAGAGACATATAACTGTGTGTCATCAGCGTAACAGTGGAACCTAACACCATGCTTACTGTACAAACAAAATTACCCAGAGGATGCATGCAGAGTGTAAATAAAAGTGGGCTATTTTTATGTGTAGAAAGGTCACCATTTACATATGCAGACTGATAATGATCATTCAAATAGGATCTGAGCCAGGATGAGGCCATTCCCTTAACTCCTACAACATTTTCCAATCTAACAGGGAGAATACTGTGATCAATGGTGTCGAAAGCTGCACAAGGTCAAGCAGCACAAGCAAGGAGACACAACTCTGATCAGAGGCCAGTAGGAGGTCATTTACCACTTTAACCAGCGCTGTCTGTGTGCTGTGACGAGCCCGAAGTCCGAACTGCATTCCACACAAAAATTACATTAATATATACCTACCCGTTCAGCTGCTCTTATTGTTCTATATTTCTTCATACATTCTTCAAATATTTTCTATATTGTGTATTTTTGTTGTACAGTTATTTTTTTTTTTACTTTAATTTTTATATTTTATTTTATTCTTTCCTAGTTTTATTTACCCTTTATTTTAATTTTCATATTTATTTCCTATTACTATTCATAGTCTTCTATTTTTAGGTCACGAGCAGTTGTCTAAGCATTTCACTGCATATCGTACTGTGTATGACTGTGTATGTGACAAATAAAATTTGAATTTGAATTTGAATTTGAACTGATACAGCACATTTCATGAATGTTATTTCTATGTACTGTAGGTGTGAGTGTAACTGTTGTGCTACAACTTTATCTAGAATCTTGGAGATAAACAGAAGATTTGATGTTGGATTGTAGTTGAACAGCTAATAGAGGTGAAGATCAGGTTTTATGTATAATGAGAGATTTCATAGCTGTTACTTAAAAAAAAATGTAGGTAGAAAAACAGTGCTGAGAAGAAATAAATGAGTATTTTAAAAAGCCTTTCTTATCTATAGCCTTCACCGTATTGACATTGATACAATTTATTTGTGAATTATTTACATTTTTTAATTATTATTATTATTATTAATTATTTTGCACACTTTATGTTGTCTGTTGTCTGTAAAAAAAACAACAAAACAAACCTGTAGATAGTCTTTTCCTTAGCTAGTTAGTTTTTGTTAATTTATGTTGTAATTTATGTCAGGTTAATCTGTCCTGTCTCTGCTAGCCAGTTAACTAGGCCTCTTGGTTAGCTAGTTTAGTGTCTATGTTAATTTATGCTGTAAGTTTATGTTGCATGTAGCACCTTGGTCCTGGAGGAACGTCGTTTCGTTTCACTGTGTACTAACTGTTTATGGTTGAAGTGACAATAAAGCCCACTTGAACTTGATTAAGTGGCTCAGGTTAAACTGATTGATTTATTGTTACAACATATTTTATGCTTATAATTTATGCATCTATTGTCCCACTTTATTATATTCACATGATTTTTTTGTTTGCATTTTGGGTGCATCGCTTCATGCACTTCCCTTTCTACCCCGATGCCGGACTTATTAGACCACATGATGTTCATGATGCCTAGCAAACTGAAGCCTTTTTTCTGATGAGTTTCTCTTACAAATGGTTTTCCTACAGACACACAGCTGTTTAGTCCCAATCCTGTGAGTTCTCGTTACATTGTGTGTGCACATGGAAATGCTTCATGTCACATTGAAAGAGTTAACTGTATAGAAATGAATAAATCAGTCAAGTGAACATAAATGATTCATGTGGAGAAAAACATGTAAGAATAGAAACACATGCACTATACATGTATGCACCACATGAAGCGAACCATAATGTGGTTATTCAGATGCGGAGAAGTTCATGTAACTCTTCTTTAAGAGGAGAAAAACATTCCCACTTCAATGAAAGTCAAAATCATTTACCACTGGATCTTATAACATTAAAATTATTGAGAAGCTGACGGTGAATTTGAGGTGGAGCCTTTCACTGGAATATGAAGCGGAAATAAAATATTACATAAAAATAAACTGACATGAACTACATTTTGTTGAGTAAATCTACGTGATGTGATGATGTTTTAATTAAAACAAAAAGCAACAAAATTAGATGATTTTAAAAAGCAGTAATTCTTTTCTATACCTACTGTATTTCAAAAATTATTTCTTGAGTTTCATACAGTACTCTCATCATGTCATGCAATCGGTTAACATTTAAATGAACAATAAAAGGGTCATGTGAAATTTAATGTATATGCATACAAACATAAGAACTTACAAAACCTCCAAAAAACAAAACAAAACAAAAAAACACTCTGTTCCTGAAAAATATCAAACATTGTGCAAAGTAAAATTAATTCTATTATTTATTTATCTAGACTTAAAACTCATCTGTTTAGCTGTGCATTTATTGAATGGGCACTGTGCAACATCTCAAGTGGCTGCACTGTATTTTATATTTTTAACTGGTTTATCTAAATTCTTAATCAAAAAAGTAGTTTTAAAAGTGCCACTAAAAATTGTTTTTATTTTTATTTTTATTCAAATTTTAAGTAATTTAAAAACTTTTATTGCTATTATTTTCCATTTCTTTTTATGATTATTTTCTTATCTTTTATGTAAAGCACTTTAAATCACCATTGTGTATGAAATGTGCTATACTAATAAACTTGCCTCGCCTATTTAATAAATGCATCAGAGAAGGGCCTTCGAGTAAAGATGTAAGAAACAAGTAAATAAATGATTAGTCAGTAAATTAACCAAAGAAGCCAGAAGTACGTGCAAAAGAGCTCGAAACTACAAAATGTGTAAAAGTGCTGGAAGGCTGGGTGTGGATCAGGTTATTCAGGTGACTGTGAATAAAACAGAAGTATCTTATTCATATGGCAACAGTAACATCAACGTCCTTAATAATTCATAATTATAACCTCATTTTGTCTAAATAAAAACACTGCCATAGAAGTTCCCTTGAAATCTAAAATCACCAGAATTAACAGCCATTTAACAGCTGCACTAATGAAGCATTTTAAAAAGAGGACCGTAATTGTTCACTTAAAAACAAACCTGACAGCAACGATCATTTGCAATTTGCATTTCAAACAAATTTGTTCCATCCCTTCTGCTACAAAACAGGCAGATTTCAGGCTCTGGGTTTTGGAGTTTGTGGCTATAAAACATCCACGACGGCGTATGCAACTGCAATGACTGGAGTTTATCCAAGTTAGTTGTGTAATTATGGAGGAAGCCAAGGGAAACAACAATGAGGTTTACATAATTACTTGCTGTAAGATGTAAAAAAAAATGTATTTGGCTAATCTGAAATGATTATCAAACTAAAACTATAGCAAAACAATATTTTACTGTTGCCGGTAACAGTAAATTACAAAACATTGAACTAAAACTTCCGATAATGTTGTCATTTTTAGTGATGCAAAATTATCCATTTGCTAATTAAGTAAGTATAATAAGTGATATTAGAAAAAGCACACAGCAAATTTTGGCCTTTGAAAAAAATAAACTACAGTTCAGTGTGCATGCATGCAGAGAGGGAAAAGTAACAAAATACATTTACTCGTGTTACTGTAAGTAAGTAGTTTTTGGTGTTCTTCTACTGTTTTCAAAATCTGTAATTTTACTTTTACCTAAGTGTGTTTTGTTTGAAGTATTGTACTTCGCTACATTTAAAATCATATTCGCTACTGAGTAAAAATGAATGAAAATGAAAAATAATAAAAGTAATGCAAAGGAAGGATGGAAAAAAATTGCACCCCGGAAACCACTGCACTGATTAATTAATGGGCGGAAAAAACAAACACGCTAAACTCACAAGAACGATGGAGACGGACAAAAAAGTTCTTATGATCAAACCCCTGTCCATTGTAACGGCCACTACTATGTTGTAGACCACATTATGTATGTATGTGGCCCTTTTAAGAGTTGCCGCCCCTCCCCCAGTGTACGTGCTGCGGAGGTGTGAGTGCGTGATAAGGAAACGCCCCCCCCCCCTCCCCCGCACGAAACGCTCTATTCATTAACCCTATTCTTTACTTTTACTTCATGTTTTGTATTATAATTCCGTGATGCTAAAAGTGGCCGATAAAGGTTTCGTGCTGAACGTTATTCAAAGGTGTTCCTTCAATTAAAAACAACTAGTTTGATATTTCTATCCGCTTGTCTTTTTTGAACTACAATAGTAGTTAATTACTTTTTTACTGTTTAAAAAGTAATAACAATAATAATTAGAACCTTATTAATCCCAGAGGGAAATTGCTTCTTCGCATATCCGAGCGTAACTGGGGTCCGAGCGCAGGGTCAGCCATGATACGGCGCCCCTAGAGCAGTTCGGGTTAAGGACCTTGCTCAAGGGCCCAACAGTGGCAACCTGGTGGAGCTGGGGATCGAACCACCGATCTTCTGATCAGTAACTCAGTGCCTTACCCTTTAAGCTACCACTGCCCTCTCGGTAACTTTTACTCGGAGTAAATTTTTAATGAGCTACTTCGTACTTTTACTTAAGTAGATTTTTATTATGGTAACTTTACTTGTACTTCAGTAAAATTTCACTATAATAACAATACTTGAACTTGAGTACAAAAGTTTCTTACTCTTTCCCCCTCTGCATGCGCGACCATTGAAACACACTCGAGTTAACATGACGCTTTAAATCCTTTAAGTTGATTTTGATTTGAACACTTTTGAGGAGTTAAAACTAAACTCCCATGGAGTTGAAATCCCGTTACCATGTCCAGTAAAATTCGACTATTGTTCATCAATCATAACCTCTTTCATAGTGTTAAAATCCACAGCACACAAAAATTCAGGGGAAAACGAGTTAAAAAAAAATACCATACAGATTAGTACAAATGTCTTACTTTGACACGAAAGTGCACGGTGTAAAACCGCTGCTATAGTAACAGCTTAACTGTAAAAATTTGTGGACAAATTTCACTGACATTGAAAAAATTAATTACATGAAAAGAAATGGCACACTTCAACCAAACTAAATCAGGTGAAAACAACATCCTAATGTATGAGGCGCCGTATAGGGCTTAAATCAAACTTTACTCACGCACACACATATGAAACACTTGCATACACATATATGAAACACTCACACATACATATATACTACTAACTGCTCAAACAACTACATATGAAACACTTGCATACACATATATGAAACACTCACACATATATATATACTACTAACTGCTCAAACAACTACATATGAAATGCGCGCGCACATACATACATACTTTCCGCGCACATACATACATACTTTCCGCGCACATACATACATACTTTTCACGCACATACATACATACTTTTCACGCACATACATACATACTTTCCGCGCACATACATACATACATACTTTCCGCGCATATACATACACACTTTCCGCGCACACGCACGCACACACACACACATACATACTTTCTGTGCACGCGCACAAAGCCAACTGTAGCGGTGTAGGGAACGAGTGAACAACGGATCTTTAGTTTAGCGGAAAAGGGAATGGATAATTTCCTATAAGTCATTACATATCGCTGGAGTGTGAAAAAATTTTACTCGAAAAAGAATTTATATTTTTATTATAATTATTATCGAGGCGAGGACATCATATAAATAGGACACAATAATTTACATTTTGATTTAATAAAGAAACCATTCGTATTATATAGGCTAGTAATCTGTAAAAATAAATAAATAAATAATACGTTTTATATTTTTTTATGGTATCAGTTTTTGTTTCAATAAATAATCTATATTTAATGTCCGTAGCGTGAAATTTCCACAGCAGCAGGTATCCGAGGTGCTTGTGTTACCATGGTAACGCAAGGAGGAAGTGACGTTGCATGGTGTTCTGAATGGTGGAATTTTGTAGAGTGAAGTTCCCTTTTCAGACATTTCCTGCGCAGGGAGTAGGGTGTAGGGTGTAGGGAGTAGTCATTTCAATGTATATGAACTTCATTCTCCCTGATTAGTAGTAGCGTTTCTTAAATAGACCGTTAATGGACAGTTTAGAAGACAACGAGTGATTTATTTATCACCACAAAAGTGGGTGATATGGGGGGTCGGAACAATGTTTGTCCCGTGGGATTCCGATGAGTTGTTCATATTAGCGAAGGCGAGGAAACACATTTCACAAAACAGTATTTCTTTCTGTTGTAGGATCCGACATATTAGCCACAGATTCCGTGCTTTAATTTTCTTTTTGCAAATCATCACCTGCGTTTTCTGCCGCTGAAATATTCAGACATTATGTGGATAGTTCTGAATATGCCATGTGATTGAGCAGTGATGATACAAACCAGTACTACCATTCAGGGAGAATGAAGCGACAAGTCCGTCTACACTGAAATGCCTTCCTTTTACACTGAAATGCCTTCCGGTTACACTGAAATGCCTTCCGGTTACACTGAAATGCCTTCCTTTTACACTGAAATGCCTTCCGGTTACACTGAAATGCCTTCCTTTTACACTGAAATGCCTTCCGGTTACACTGAAATGCCTTCCGGTTACACTGAGAATCTCATAGGTGAATGTGCGAGAAGAGTTTGTATGTGTGTGCGCGGAAAGTATGTATGTGTGTGCGCGGAAAGTATGTATGTATGTGCGCGGAAAGTATGTATGTGTGTGCGCGGAAAGTATGTATGTGTGTGCGCGGAAAGTATGTATGTATGTGCGCGAAAAGTATGTATGTATGTGCGCGGAAAGTATGTATGTGTGTGCGCGGAAAGTATGTATGTGTGTGCGCGCGCATTTCATATGTAGTTGTTTGAGCAGTTAGTAGTATATATGTATGTGTGAGTGTTTCATATATGTGTATGCAAGTGTTTCATATGTAGTTGTTTGAGCAGTTAGTAGTATATATGTATGTGTGAGTGTTTCATATATGTGTATGCAAGTGTTTCATATGTGTGTGCATGAGTAAAGTTTGATTTAAGCCCTATACGGCGCCTCATACTAATGCATTAGCTTGCATGCGTTGTGTTAACACAATTTTGCAATTCTATTTACACCACATTTAACCAACCATCCATCCATCTAGGAACCTCTGTGGTCCAAGTAGGGACCATGGAGGCCAATACTGACCGTTGCATTTATTCCCATTTAAAAGACCATCAGCATTCACATAAACACACTACGGGCAATTTAGGAAGCCTAATCTGTCTTTCGACATATGTCTCTCGAATGTGGGAGGAAACCCACCAAGTACCTGGAGGAAACCCACCAAGCACGGGGAGAACATGCAAACTCTACACACAGACCCTGAGATGGGACTCGAACCCAGACCCTGGAGGTGCACTAAGCCACCGTGCCGACTATTAAGCCGACAATATCCACAAATAAATGAATACTACTTACTGACACAGCATAAAATTGAACATAATTAAATTATGAGACCTGGGGATTAAAACATAGAAACAGCACAGTACTTTATTGGGGATGTTTTTACTTCTGCAGCCAGGCGTGGTAATGCACACTAGTTAAATCAGGTTCCTAAAGAACAAGGAGGAACTAGAGAAATGTGCTGTGTACTGTGTGTTAAAAGTGAAAGAAAAAAGAAAAAAATCATTCCACACAAATCAGCTCATCAGCTTATCAGATAATTGACAAGTCTGAACTAAGTTGCAGTGTTTGTCCCTGGAAATTTCAATGCTATATATCATGCACATGCATACAGTAACACTGTAACGATGCTGATTCCACTCTGATGATTCACTCACAAGTACAGACTTGTTTAATGATCACTTGAAAAGAAACGACTAACGTACAGTATGTCATGTGCGGTTTGTAAACGTAATTGTCAGACATCGTTATAAAGAACTCAATGCTATTTTCAAAGCAGTATGAAGCAATACACATAAAAGTGGATTTTTATAAAACAGTAAAGGCAGCTCTTTTTTAGGGTAAATCGGTTAATGCATGCTTAAAAACAAATCACTACAAATCATCAGAAGGCTTGAAAGTCTGGTTTTCTCAAAATAATCCTCCTAATCATTCAAATATCAAAATATCAGTGTGTAAAATAATGTTTTACTAATATGTTAAAAAGAATAGAATAGAACATAATGCATTTTATAACAGAAAGGAAAATAATAGATGTGTCTTAGGGAACAATGTTGATCAGTGATTGGTTGGTGGGTAACATTGATGATCTGTGATTGATCATAAGGAACAAATTGGGATTAATGACTAAACACTGGGAACATGGAACAAATTTTGCTATACGCATGTATAATGCTAATAAGATTTCTTGTCCGATTTGCTAATTAGCGAATAGTTGTTGGGAACAATCCTGATCAGTGGTTTTTCACTGGCGTCACACACAGTACTTCTCTCTCATCTTAATAAGCATCCAGTGTCTAATTATTGATAAGCTCTGTGCAGTGTTAATTTGGAGCATTAATGTGGCAAGGTGTTTTTATTTATTTTTAAATAAATAAATATTTGTATTTATTTGAAGTGTTAGTGTGGCAAGGTGCATACAGTATATTTGAATGACTTGACATTGGAAAGCTTTAACTCAGATTAAAATACAGATGAAAGTGTTTAGCCTAATTTTTAATACATACTTTTATTGATTAATACATTTTTTACATACCAGGTGCCATGGTACGTAGTGACTGGTGGTGTAGCGGTTAGCACTGTCGGCTTGCACATCCAGGGTCCGGGTTCGATTCTCATCCCGTCTCTGTGTGCATGGAGTTTGCATGTTCTTCCCGTGCTTGGTGGGTTTCCTCCTGGTACTCTTATAATTATTAATATTACCTATAATTAGAAACTTTGTAATTAAATGATGGTGGCCAATAAAAAAAATTCTGCTTTTCTTTTTCATACTTACAATAACTTAAATACAAGATGGCTAAACAGATAGAATGTTTTTTGTTTTTTAAATACATTTCCCTTTAATTACTCTTCCCATTTTAATTACACTTAATAATTCTAATTATTTTTGCCACCTGTTATTTAAACATCATCATAGTGAATTTATATAACACTATAGCAGCAATACAAAATCTACATACGTATATACACAGTGCAAAAATAAATGATGTTTTAAAGCCTGTTTAGGACCAGAATTTTGTTTTGCACTGAAGGAACAAGGTTCATTTTGACAGAGGACTGGCTGGTTGACTTATGTCCCAGAGTGCACTCGTGTCTGTTTCCTCCTGCCTCTCCTTTCTAGTTTTGCTGACAAAGCTAGTCTTACCAGAATCCTTGCATGCATTCTGCACAAAATATACACTGCCCTTAACAATTACAGATGCAGCCATTATGAATGTGCATCCCGAGTCAATGGATCTTACGAGCTCACATACATCTCAAAAAGCAGACCTAATAATGTGTCGCCAACATCTCTCTTTCTCTGTCAAGCTATCCGTGCTACTCCTGAGATACCGTAAAACCCTAACCCTAACCACTCCTGCATTTCTAGTTGAAGTTTTCATCTCTTGGAAACCACTTGGTGCTGCTCAGGATGTCCTCATAATGGCTGCGTTCATAAGTACGAGAAGGACTCAAATAGACATTGAGTATTTTATTTAAAAGTAACCTTTAACCTTTTTAGTTCAAATGTTTTTGTTGCATACAGAAATACAATTTTCTCTGTAGCAGTCCATTGATTTCATAAATGCAACATACTATAGTTTTTCATACATAGTATAAAGGTAAAAAACAATATATGCAGTGTTATCTTTATTTTGGATGTCAAAAGGATTATTTGGCTCCCGTGTCCTTTTCTGTGGGAAACCCCTCCAAATGGCTCTGTGCGTGTTTAAGGTTGCCGACCCCTGCACTATACAAATAAAATTTTATTATAGTTGATAATAATGAAAGCTGACTTCTGCTTGTAGTTGAATAGGACTGCTTTTAAATAGATTTGCATAATTTATTTGTGACATGGTGACTGTTATCTATACAAGGAATTAAAGGGCACCGTAGATATAAATTACACCTCTTGCCCAATGCTGAAGTCCTTAGTCAAAATGTAAGGAAATTCAATTTACAGCATAACACTAAACGTGTAGCTCTAAGCGTATGCACTGGCCACATCAACTAAATAAGGCACCAAAGAATTTTTTCTTACTGCTTGCCCTTTATAGAGTCCCAGGGGGCATGGGGATTGTCCTAGGGAGCTCAGGGCACAAAAATGAGGACACTGTATGTGATACTAATCACAAACTCCTTTTATCGTACACTACTGGCAATTTGGAAACACAGTTATAGTTAGCAGAACAATATCTAGCTAATTGGCTAGATATTCCCCCACTAAATGCGAAAGTTTTATTATTTCAGGTATTCAGCTATGACCTTCATGGTTGCATTGCTGGCTCAGTGGTAGGACATTTCTTTCTCTTTGCCATGCGGAAGATCTGGGTTTGATTCCCACCCACTCAATACCCAAACCCCAGCCACTGGATACAGTGCCGGTCCAAAGCCTGGATAAATCAGAAGGGTTGCGTCAGGCATAAAATCTGGGCCAAGTAGCGCGTGGATCGGATGGTTGGAGCAGCCGAAAGTAACAACAGGAAATAACAGGTATGACTTTTACACGGTAAATATATGTTTGAGAGAATAAAAAGCATCTTGTAGTTGATGTGAAAAGACTTCTGAACTAAATATCGACCTGACACATCATAGACGGCATAGTGGCCTAGTGGTCAGCACTGTTGCCTTGATCCTCCAGGGTTCGATTCCTGCCTCGGGAATCTGTGTGCATGGAGTTTGCATGTTCTCCCTGTGCTTGGTGGGTTTCCTCCCACAGTCCAAAGGCATGCAGGTGAGGGTAGTTGCTCGTTCCCAAATTAGCCATATTGTGTGAATGTTGACCTACTGGCGGTCCTACTGCGATCGTAAAAGTTGGAATAAACAGTCACCGTTGGACTACAGAGATTTCTAGATGAATGGAACACGTCGTAACACTAAGAATAACCAAATAAAATTGCTTGATTATACTTTAATGTTGTTGGTAACTTAAATTCATAATTGTTGGCTTTTTCCGCCCTCTGCTGGACAGATGTGAAGATTGCACCATTTAAATAAAATGACAAACTTAAAAAAAAAAAAAAAGTACATACAGTAAATTATGCGTGTGTTCCGACGTTAATAAAAAGTAAAAGCATTTTATTATCCGTAATGTATAGAAATGACTGATGTTACCAGGTTGTTTAACAGTAGAATCTGCTCTTTTGTGCTTCTTACGTAAAGTTCGTATCGGCCGCAGGCAGCGCAGCAGCGGAAGGTCGTTTGTTTTCGTCAATCTCTTTGATCGTGGCTTCGCTGAAAGAGTTACAGTGTAACTGTTCTTATTATCGGAGAGGAAACACGAGGTTACAGTGAAGCCCAGGGTCCGACTGAGGGTTCTGGAGAACACACGGCCCGGCCCGGATCGGTGTATGTGTCTGTGTGTGTGTGTTTTGTTGCGTCTTTACGGATTTGGAGAAGAAACTGACTGGAAGCTCCGGATTTGTGAAGGTAAAGTGAAAGTTTCTTCTAAAACTACAGAGTTCAAGTTTTAAGGACCTTCGAGAAGTTTCTCTGTAAGTGTGTGTTTGTTGGTCCAGTTTGGAAAAGTTCTCAATAAATAAAGTGAAAAACAAAAACTTATAACCTAGTTCTGTATTACACAGCAGATCTTCAGGCAGCCTTAACATCCTGTCACACACACACACACACACACACATACTGAATTCATGTTCAACTCCTAGGATATTCACATCAGTTTAGGTTTGAACTTAATTCCCAGTCTCAAAGGCTTTTTATTAATAATTACATTAGGTTTATGCAAGTAATCAATATCAATATCAATGCTTATCAATAATCAGTGCTCGGAGTTTGTCAGAATTTTATGCTTTTTCTTTGTTCACCTGCTTCTACTTGATTAATGTGGGGAGTTTCCTAGGCATGGACACAATTTTCCATGTTTTAGATTTAGTTTCGATTAAAAAATGTCTGTGGTCAAAAGCGTGAGTGAGCCCACACCCAAGGCTGAGAAGAAACCGCACACATGAATCAGGATCCTTCACTGCTGGCATGACATAGCGACTGATGGGACTGATGGGACTCCCAGACTTTAGTCTCATTGAGAACTTGTGGTCAATCCTCAAGAGGCGGGTGGACAAACCAAAACACACAAATTCAGGGCTTGAAAAAGAAGCGTCAATACTGCAAATGTTCACTCTTTGTCAATAAAAGCCTTTGACACTTATGAAATACTTTGTGTAATTATACTTCAGTATACTTACATACTTATACCCAGCAAAAAGATCTAAAAACACTTTAACAGCAGACTTTGTGAAAAATAATATTTGTCATTTTTCAAAACTTTTGTCCCCGGCTGTAGGGCGGCACGGTGGCTTAGTGGTTAGTAATTTGGCCTTGCAGCTCCAGAGTCCGGTTTGGATTCCCGTCTCGGGGTCTGTGTGTGTGGAGTTAGCATGTTCTTCCCGTGCATGGCGGGTTTCCTCCAGGTGCTCCTGTTTCTTTGCCCGTAGTGTGTGATTGAGTGTGTGAATGAATGTATATGTGCACTGCAATGGATTGGCATCCCGTCCAGGGTGTACCCAGCCTCCTGCCATAAGTAAGCAGTATAGACCGTGAGTGAGTGAGTGAGTGAGTGAGTGAGTGAGTGAGTGAGTGAGTGAGTGGTTCATATACGTAGATCACCGTCATGTTGGTTTGCTTTAGTAAAAAGAACAGCAACAAAATGTACTTCGGTTCATTCATTTCCGTTTAGCAGAGATATAATCTTGGTCACAGTTACAGTAGACTACAGTATGAGAAGAACTCAAGGCTCATCCTCAGGACATCATTCTTTAACATCTTGAGGTAGTTTGGTGTGTCTACATATTTCGGATGTTTTTTGACCGACCGTGGGAGGAAACCAGCGAACCCAACTGAAACCCATGTAATCACAAACTCCACCCAGACTTCAGTAACTGTAAGTTCAGGACTGAACCGAATGTTGAGCTGTGATGCAGTGGTGCGACCTGCTGTACCCACCTGAATGTACAGTAAGTCTTTAGCCAAAATAAGTGGGACATCTAATTGTTTTCTTAGTTTGTTCTCTTAGAACTGTGAGCTAAAACAGATTATAGTACTAACTGATACTTTACTAACTTATACCAATTCTCCAACTTCTCATTCGTCTCAAAACCAAAATTTGGCTCCAAAAAATTATATAGTATGAGCGGCATTCAAGTCAAAGGGGGACTTATCCTAGTGTTTTACTAGTGCTTGGATAAAAATTCATATAAAAAAAATTTGCCACATACACAACCATACACAGTATATGCAGTGGAATGCTTATACAACTGTCAGTGACCTAAAAATAAGAATTTATTTGTGACACTAAAATTCAAATTATATATTCCAATAAAGTAATCAGAATGAATAAAAAAATGTATTAAAAGGTCAATACTAAATTTAACCTAAAAAAATTTACAATACGATGCCGGCCTCCCAGGAACTCCTTCAGTGGCTTTCCCAAACATGGAAATGGCTCAGTTCAGGAAAAGGTCAGGACTGTACGGGGGATGTGGCAATAACTCCTGTTAGTTCCTGTAATGTGCAAGTGGTGTTGGTGAATGATCGTGTGTAACAGTTACACAGATTTTTCTTTTCAAAATTGTTTACTTTATTAGTTGGATAAAATTATTAATAACTGTCTTTGTGGTTATATGCTGAGATCAGAAAGCTTTAGGTATCAATTATAAAACTCTCCTCCTGCACACACACACACACACACAGACACAAAACAACACCTTGTGAGTTTTGTACACCCGTATATTATGAATGATTTCTAAGGACTTCATGTCTTGACTCATGCTTTTTTTTTTTCTCCTGAAGAGATCCACAATTCTCATTCGGCTGCAGCTGTCAAACTTAGTAAGAACTTCAGGCTAAGCTGTGATCCTGCTATAAATACTCCCTCTCGTTAAACAGGGAGGTGTTGTAGTGAAGTCCTCATCACTCATCATACTTTAGAACCGTAGCAGTGACAGATGACTAATGCTGACTAAGACTGTTTTACACTTTACTTGTATAGTCAAAGCAGCAGAAGACACTTTTGAGATTTGGGAAATGTGTGTGTCTGGTCTGGTGTTCTGGTTGCAAAACCTCTTCCCTAGAATATGACTACTGTTTTTAACATACTTTCTTGAATCCTAGGAAAAAAAAAAAAAAATCCCCGGTTTAAGCTACTGTATAAAGCATCTCCAGCATAGGAGTAAACGAACCGAGCCGAATCGAGTGGGTACATCCAGGGGCCGTTCAACACTTGTGTCAGTCTAAAGCCAGCGAGGCGAGTTTACAGGTTGCTTTTGTCTTTTCTAAATGTTCTGAATGATTTTATATGCAAAAATATGATTATAGTGTTGGAAATTAGTAATATTGGTTATATTTTTGGGTGGCTGGAACGGATTATCTGCATTTACATTATTTCCTGTGGGAAAATGCGTTTTGCAATACGAAGAACTGGCCTCCAGAATGGATTAAATTCGTACGCCAAGGTATCGCTGTAATGTAATGTTATATAATGTAATATAATATAGCATGCTTTTATTTACATTTTCTGCATTTACCCAAACTGCTTCACAAGTTAAACTCTTTAGGCAAAATATTGTACAAGACACACACACACACACACACAGTTTAACACAAAACACTGTTAATTCACCAATCAGTCACAGCTGAATTATTCATTCATACAACTCAATCACTTCTCTCTTCCTCATTTACAGTGTTTATCTGTCAATCATGTGATGTGTAACAAGGAGGCGGACCTAAACGCACTAGTGAGTTACCTTGGTGGAGTTGGAGTAGTCTGCTGAGCGTAAAATTCTGTTTTGTGCTCAGATTTCATTTCCGCGTGCACCAACTCTCACTCAAATTTCCATTTACTCTATTCCCACTCTCGTTCTCTATTCTAGCTGTTACACAGAGACTCAGATAACTCAGAAAGCCACAGATAATTATACTAGCAGTATGTTGAGATCGAGCTATAAAACCTATGACGAGGATAAATTCTATTCTGTAAACTGTATGTATTTAAATTCAAACTTTCTAAGAAACTCTGTTGGTAAAAATAATAATGACATAAACTAACGGATGTGATGATAAAGTACTGAAGTTGGCTGAGTGTCCAAAAAGAACAGGCGCTGTTTCTTAATTATTTTTGTTTATTATCGTTCACTTTCAATGTTCAACAGCAGTTTTGATTATGGAAGTGTAATGGTGTCCAGGGCGTTCTTCATGAAATTAGTTTTTGCAGGGTGGGATGACTGGAAACAATACTGAAATGTCCTGTTTTAATCAATGATATCCAAAATGCTGCAGTTCCACTTCCATCCAGATGATGTCACTAAATGATTGCTTTTCACAGTTGCCTGTCTTTGCTGTTGGAATTGCTTTCTCTTTCTTTCTTTCTTTCTTTCATGTGGAGTATCATCATAAGCCTTAAATTTATCATCATACGTTTAAATTAAACTTCTCCTAATGCTTTAATATGCTGCAGAATTTGAAAATATTGCAGCAATTACATTAATAGGTTTAAACAGATGTGTAACTTTAGCGTGAGAGTCTTGTATTAACCATTGAAAACAACAATTACAGTTTCTGACAAGTGATTTCTCAATGTTTATTTAATATTTACATAGTTATAGATTACATTTAAATGCATAAATATTCAGAGAAAGAATTAAACACATTTGATTTAACATGCAAAAAATAGCTGTAGCAATTTTACTTGATACTTGATAGGCTTAAACATTCTGAAATTCTGGAAAGCATGAATCTAAATACTTAAAAAATAATAATCAGCTCAAGGCAAGTGGGTTAGATGCAAATTATAATTAAATGACTCTGTTTTGATTAACCTTTTTGAGAAGGAGTCTCTGGTCTTAGTGCTTTGTATCAGAGGTAAAACTCTTTTGTACTTCTGATTCCACTTTTTATGACAGCTTGAACATTAAAATCCACATTTTGTGAAATGCATTATTGCGTAATTCAAGATATTGCGGTATTATTATAGATTTGAGCATTGTGTGTGTGTGTGTATATATAATGTGTATATAATTTAAATTACCTATTACATAATTATCTGACATTTATGAGAAACTAGTGCAGTTGTTACAGAATGCCACACTAACTTAATACTTTTGATGATTTTCTCCATCACTCTTATGCCAGTCTGTTTCGCTCTTTCACGTGTGATCTTCACGCTGCTGTTTGCTCTTCGGGTCCAGCTGGATGTAGACACACACATGGACAGAACATCTGTTCTACTGGGCAGGAAATCATAGCGTGCTGATTGATGCTGAGATGCGGCACCGCTTTATTAGACGAGTCCACCTTTTAACAGCATCGTTTTATCGATTAGCTTCATGTCAGTCGCAGCGTTTAAGGAGATCTTTCATGCAAAGTGACGCGTCCTAGGAGCCGAGGTTGTCGAGGATGACGAGTGGCTGCTATTAAACAGGTCGTTGCCCAGCGTGTAGGCATTGCCCAGATGGCGTTGGTCTTGCAGGTTGATCTGTTGCTTCACCTTTAGCCTTTTTTTATTCACAGATTTCACTTTGTCTGTTTAAAAAAAAAAAGAAAAAAGAAAGAAAATGTCCTCATTGAACTCGATGCATTCATGCACTATTTAGCTGCAATTATTGAATAATGATAAAATGTATTTATCATATTTTTTTTGCAATTTGTTGTAGTCTTGTTTGTGTATTGAAGCATGTCTGTGAAGCAGTTATTATTAGCACATAACGTATAATCTATGATGTGTTTAATAATGAACTCAAACTCCTAAATATAAATATAAATCCCATTTAAATGCTTTTTAACATTTATACATGTGAAGGAATGTGGATTAAAAAGCAAACATCAAAGTAACACACAATAATCTGAATAAAAAAGGTCAGTCATGTGATATAAAACGTATTATTATTTATTACGGTAATTATTATCCAGCTTTGTTTATTGACTCGACTCTATGATTTTGATCATTAGCTACTGTAGAGGATCTTATTTGCAAAAACAAAAACAGAAATTGTTTGGAAGCTGATTATAAAAAGTAAAACGTATATGGTTATTGTGATAGAGAGAGAGAAAAGCTGAGTCACTTGCAGGACTATTTTTATGGTTTTTCATTGACTAATCTGCATCACATGACGGTGTGAAGGTGTGCCGTGACCTTACCGTATTTCACAACCAGCATCGCTCTAATATGGGCATCGTTTCCGTGCGTGTAAAGCCGAGCCCTGTGCTAGAGAGGAGGTATGCAGTGTACCGCTTCCCGTGTTTTAGGAAAGCCGCACCCCCCGGCGGTGCCGCGAGCCGATGAATAGGGACGTATCCGTGTTGGCAGAAAGTGAGACGGCAGGAAGCCTCAGGTGGCCACGCCGCAGAAGATCCTCAAACAAAGGAGCTTCAGGACTCCGGCAGGACAGAGTGGGGACTGTGGGAATGTTCCCTATCAGGGTTTTGTGAAAAAGCAGGAGGCCTTGAGGGGTCTCATGTTTAAGGCATTTGCTTTTTGCGTGAGAGAAAGAGAGAGACGATCTCACTGACGAGGTTCTCAGAGGGCCCCAAATCTTTTGACCTTTCTTAAGGGGGAAAAAATAAAAAAAGTCTGCAGGTGCCAGCGTGCCACACAAGTGCCCTCACAACCACCACGTCAATGCACTTCCTGCTTTCTCAAACACTCCAGTGACTTATCGCCACTTTAACTATCGCCTGACAACGCAAATGAGAAAGGAGAAGTTACATCATTTTAATAAGGGTTTACTTCTAGTGTGTGCGAGTGTGTGTGAGAAACACAACTTTTATTGTTTATGCATGTTGCAGTGAAGTCAGGAAGTCTACCTAAACGACTCTCTCTACGATAAAGATAAGATAAATAAGATAATTGGTATAAAGGTTAGGAATTCCTGTGGCGGTTGCTCAGGCCTGTATAAAATGATGAAAGAGACGCAATAAAGCATGTAAGAAAAGTACTAGTGACTAAAAAATGAGAAATATTTAAAAAAAGATTTTATCATGTGCAGAAACATTTTTAAGGTAGCAATGTAACTAATGCATGATTAAGATAAAATAAAATGCCACACTATATGGACAAAAGTATTCGGACAAGCCTGCAATAACATTGTATCCAAATACATACACTTTAATATGGAGTCGGTCCATCAGTTGGTTTTACAGCTATAACAGCTTCCACTCTTCTTGGAAGGCCGACCACATGATGTTGGAGTGTTTCTGTTTGAATTTGTGTCCATTCAGTCTGTAGAGTGTTTATAAGGTCAGGTCACTAATGTTTGGACGTGAAGGCCTGGCTCACGATCTCCGTTCCAGTTCATCTCAAAGGTGCTCGATGGGGTTGAGGTCTCAGGGCTCTGTGTTAGGGCCGGTCAAGTTCTTCCACAATGAACTCATCAAACCATGTCTTTATAGTCCTTGCTTTGTGCACTGGGGCTCAGTCATGGTGGAGTAGAAAACAAACTGTTGCCACACAGTTGCATAGAAGCCTAGCATTGTCCAAGATGTCTTGGTATCCTGAAGCATTAAGAAATACCAATAATGCACACCCTCTTTCTGTTCCAGCTACCCGAACCACTAACATGAAGAACAATAAACTCATGAAACAAGTATGATTTGCCCAGGGATGGAATTATGTAAGCAATAAGACACGCCATGTCCTGCGGTCCTGGTTAATTAAGCAATGACAGGGTTGGTTTGACGCAGCAAGCCAAGGTGTGTGTTTACCTCGCTCCAACACCTTAAAGTAATTTTCTGCACAGAACAATTATAATTTTTGTTTGTTTTTTTAACAATGACAAATTGTACAGTTGATCTATTTATAGTTATAGTAAAGGTAAATGCGTTTGCAGAGCCCTAACGTTAGATGAGTGGTGTAATATAGTTTTCCCATCAGTGACTGGAGTTTGTTTTCATCTCCGGACGCCGTTTTGTTATTAATATTGTTCTGAAGTCATTTTTGCGGCATTGTGTTCGGGGCATGTGTTAAACGTTTTCCCATCGTCATGTAGTCAATGTTGTCCTGACGTTATTTCGTCGAAGTCATTCTAAAAAAACTAAATCCAACAGCGTCCCAGCGTCTGCAACGTTGCCACCATAACGTTTTGACAACCCAAAGTTCCTCCTGTGTAGTGTTTGGTGCAGTGTTCAACAGACTGACACCAACCTTGAAACTCTTGTCAGTAGAAACGTGTAGATGGATTTACTGACATGTCTTCATTCACCACTGTGAGGCGCCACGTAATACAAGAAGTGAGACAATATCTCAGTCAAGGGTTGCTATCAAATTTAGTACAGAAACCGGTGATTGTTTTTGGTCTTTCACTTGGACAGAGTGCTTGAGCCAGTAACAGATGCTTGCCGCGGTATTCTACTTTAAATCATTACAGAGAAACTGCAGACTGCTCTTGTTTCGTTGACCTTTTTTCAAAAGCGTTTCAAAAATACAATATACTGCACACCACCTGAACTGCAAGTGCGCCCTCTTGTGGCGTACAGGTGAATAAAGACATGAGCTACGGAGAATTATGATGTGAAACAAACATTTTTTCGGTTAAAACATTTCTAATCGGTTGAATCTTTCAGGGCAATTAATCAGTTGCTGATTAATGGTTAAGTCACAGCTTTAACTCTTGAGTGCAGACTCCAGAAACTGCTTCTATTTATGCAAATTCAAAGTTTTTTTCTTTTAAGTATGTGAAACTAATCTGGTTCAAAAATCAGGTCTATAAATCTCTAACACTCTGACTTATTGTTTTCTACTGAAGAAAATGAAGCAAATCATAAAAGATTTTATGGCAATAAAGAAAATATCCATTTTGAACTTTTTGGAAATGATTTCTTTTTTATCCTGCACGCCAGACATCCCCGTGCGGCTGCGGGTTTTTTTTCCGAGCCGCCGTTCGTCAGGTGCAGCGTGAAGGCGCCGCCTCAGAGCCAGGTGTTTACCTGAGAAAGATTTTCGAAAGAAAATTCTTTGTTTAATCTGTGTTTTGCTTTCGTTTTCCTCCTCTCAGCCCTCTCTTCTCATGCACGCTCAGATCGGCTCCTCTGCTTCTCACACGCTTCCTGTTGGTGTGTGTGTTTGTGTCCTTGAATCATGGGCATGCTTTCACACCCCTGGTCTCTTATCATGCGCTGTGCATCACACACTGTGTGCGCTTATGATTTATGATCTAACATAAATCTTCACAGAAGGGGAAGTCGCTCTGACACGGCGACTGTCGGTGGAATTTTCTTTTAATCATGAACCAGATCATGTGGAGCGTTTTGATGTGTGATATCTGCTCATGTGATCTCTCTGAGGTCATGTGCTATTCTTTCTTTCTAGGAGTGACATGACGTCTCGTCTGGTGGTGAAAAATCAGGAGATCGTGTTTGTTTGAGAACTTTGCAGGAAAATAATCAACGATAAGCTGGCGTGAAGAGTGTAAGGAGTCGCCGTCGCCGCTACTGAAAGTGTGATTTTTGTAATAAAAGTGTTTCATTCCTGTTATACCAGGGCTGTATCTCATCACTGTGAGCGTCTAAGAAATAAAAATGCAGACACTTGTTTTCTTGCCTCGTTATCTAAACTCAGCGGCGCACGTCTTCAGCGTTGCCTCTGATCTCTGTAACTTCTGGCCGCTAATCACAGGCTGCACACACTCCCCCATCTACACAAACTCGAGCTTTATGACCTCATTGTGTTTTCCTCTTTTCACAGAGGCCTTGTTTTTGAGACCACCAGCGAGCCGGGCGAGTTCACCGTGGACTTTTAACCCCCGGGGATCGCCGCGCGCTGTGCCGGAGCTGCATGCGGGCACGCCGGCTGTAAATGCACACTTTGTTTTAAGGCTGTGCGTGTCGAGGCCTGGCGGAGTGAGATTGTAGGTTTGAGCTGAATAGCGGTGCGGTTCTTGACCGAGGAGCTGAATAGAGGCATTTACAGGGAGGGAGACACCAAGGGACACAATGACCGAGTGTGTGTGTGTGTGTGTGTGTGTGTGTGTGTGTAGGGTTAGGGAAACTCTGCATTGTGTTTTAGAACATGTTAAAGGTAATAAGAACAAATCGTGCAGCTTGTCATGTTAGAAAGAAACCACAAAAACAAACAAAACAAAAAAAACTGAAAAAGTGAGCTTTTTGAAAAAACTTAAAATTGAAACTTAATTTTTTGCTCTTGATCCTGACACTGGAGACTCCTTACATTAATAAGTAGACTCCTTGCAGAGAAACTTTTAATCCCATAAACGAGTTGTTATAGAAATAACTATAAGAGATAACGTCAGTATAAACCTGCAATATAAACTTCTTCTCTCCTGACCAATCAGAATTCCCGAGCACTAAATCTAAAGCGGGTTAAATAAGGCGTATAGCGGATTTATAAAGCTCTCGTCCTGTATTTTAGCAGGCAAGTGTTTTAATTTGTTATAAATAATTTGCATGAAAAAAAAAAACTGCATGTAAATCTGGATTTTTAATAAAACAACATATTTTCTTTTTCCAGGCAGTTGTGTTTGTGTGTAGTGAGAGGAAGAATAAAAAAATCTTTGGAAGAAAGCGAGATCTCCAGTGATCAGATGAACAGCTGTAGCTAAAGGTGTCGTGTAAAGTTGATACTGCAGATATTGAAAAATGTATGAGCTTAAATGTCACTGCGTGTGAGCATGTGTGTGTGTGTGTGTGTGTGTGTGTAAGGGATGTATGTGTTCTTTCGGGGGTGGGTGGGTGTCGGTGTGTTGCTCAGTGGTGTCGTTGAGTTACAATCCCTCTTTTCCTTCAACACGACAATGCCACTTGTTTCAGAGTCGTGTTTAAACCATGAGCTGGCAGATCCTGGCTCAGGGTTGGCTTTGTGTGTGTGTATGTGTGTGTGTGTGTGTGTGTGTGTGTGTGTGTGTGTGTGTGTGTGTGTGTGTGTGCATGCATGCTGACGTATATTAGGCATTATCTCCAGAAGCTGGTGTTTGGTTAGGGCCGGGCCGCGACGTTATAATGGCCCGTTATTGCAGCCGAGGCCTCATGTTATTGTGTGCAGATGGACACACACACACACACACACACACACACACACATACATGCACGCACAACTTTTTCCACACACCTGCGAGCTATTTTGGGCCTGGCCATTTATTTTGCATGACACTAGGCCAGGCGAGTGACGTCAGCCCGAGCGGACAGACATGCACAGTTTTTGTTTGGAGCTGCACAGCATGCTGATTGTCTCCGTGCAGCAGAGTGTGTGTGTGTGTGTGTGTGTGTGTGTGCAGTTCGTGCATGGAGAGAAGTGATTTAAATCTGGTTTTCCTTACACTGGGGTCTTTCTGTGCCTGTACTGAAGGGTTAAAGCACAAGTGCGCAATTCTTCTACAGGAATTTGCTTCGTTGCCGTTTTACCGTCTGGATTCACGTCTTTAGTGCTACAGACGACCTGAAACATCATTTCACTCACACTCACTATCGTCTATACCACTTTATCCTGTAAACAGGGTTGCGGGGGGCCAGGAGCCTATCACAGGAGACTTGGGGCACGAGGCGGGGTACACCCTGGACAGTCTAATCTGTATGTCTTTGGACTGTGGAAGGAAACCCACCAAGCACGGAGACAACATGCAAACTCCACACACACACAGACCCCGAGGCGGGAATCGAACCCAGACAGTGCTAACCACTAAGCCACTGTGCTGCCTTAAACTTCAGTAATTTTTTTAAAACAATGTTTAATCAGTAAATACGGCCCAGGTGATATATCGATACAGCGGTACCTTGGTGTACAAATTTAACCCTTTCCGGAGGACGAGTTCTTAAGGTGAAACTTCATATTGTGAAACGCATTGTCCCATAGGAAATAATGTAAATGCAGATAATCCGTTCCAGCCCCCCCAAAATATTATTAATATTACCAACACCATAAACTTTTTTTTTTTGCACATAAAAACAATCAAAACATTTAGAAAAGACATGTAAATGAAGTAAAATATGAAACCTCACTTAACCTTAATTTATGATTCCTCTGTGAAAATGACCCGCACTCCGTTTGAGGCTCGTCTCTCCCCAGTCACCGCTGTGCAGGTGTGAACGTGTGATACTGTATCTTTTATATCTGCGAGCTAAAGGGGACGCCTCACATCGGATTTGCACGAAAGCAGAGCAGTGTGAAGTGTTTTTTTTTTTTTTTTGTCGTCTGAGAGTGTACCTGAGGCCGTTGATGAAAGAAGAAAGTATGGAGAGAGTGTTTTGCCTTGAAGAAGTGTGTATGGATAGATGGAGAAGGTCACACGTGTGTTGGCCGTAAAGAAGGAGCCGAACGTCCGCACACTTCCGTCCACACTGTCGACGCTCTGAGGTGTTAAAGCGTCCTCCCTATAGTCCTGATCTCGCTCCATCAGACTTTCACCTGTCTGGTTCCCTGAAAGCAGAACATGACAGCGGAAGAATCACTACTGATGAAGAAGTGAAGACAGCGGAGCATTCGTGGCTCGCAGCTCAGGCAAAAACATTTTTTGGTGAGGGAATAGGCAAGCTTGTAGACGAACGGACAAAGTGAGAAGATTATGTCGGAAATAGTTATCTACAGGATTTGTCTTTTTTTTAAAGTGAATAAAAATAATTTCTATGGTCAGACGGCGGATCATTTTTGACTTTGCTGTTTTTTTTTTGCATTAACGAACGAAAATGTTAAAGACCATCTGTCTGTCAGGACAGTCATAGGAGTCATACTTTAGGTGTGACCTAATTCATCAATATCACTACATCATTAATGTGGAAAATAAAGAGAAAAAGAACAAAAGAATCCTGATTCTTCTTCCTGTTATTCCTGGAAGTTCCTTTGATGTCACTTCCTGTGTGGAATACTTCAAATTGTTCAGAGAAATGAACAGTTAGACTGAGTGATTTATCTGAAACTTGAACGAGGTTGTTGTTGTTGTTGTTGTTGTAAAGTCCACTTGATCCCGTTTGCTTGTTGGCTTCATTAAAAACGTGTTTAGGAAGAGTAACTGTGTCACTCGAAGCAAGAATATGATCGTCCACATCTTTAATATTGAAAAAAAAAGAAAAGATAAGAGACATTCTGCGCAGCCTTTATTGTCCTTTTCCTTGTGTCAGTGCGGAAGTTAAATGTTCCAAGGGTCAGTGAACCTGAGTGCCTGAGGTCACATGTTTGACCTCTCCCATTGTTTTGATTCAGACGGTTAAACCTCCAGCTGGTTAACGCAGGTCTGTTTATCAAATAATTAAACACTGTGCGTGATTTAGCTGGATAGTTTTCGTACCACACTGGCTACATGAGTGTATGTCTAGTTTGGCTTTGTTTTAGTGACTAAACACCTTATTTTTTTCTCTCTCACTTCCTGTTTTGGCTGTTTGAGGAATAAATATGTCTTTTGAAGAATTGTTTCTCTTCCACTGAAATCTGGCCTCTATTGTCACGAGGAAACACTTGATGCCATGACGTTCTTTCATGAAACAAAATTATTTCCAAATACAGTAAAGTCCCCAACATACACATGAGTTCTGTTCCAAGATCTCATTCATAAGTCCAGTTTGTTCATAAGTCCAACAAACATGCTAATACAATCAGCTATACATAGTATGAAACTAACCTGTTCCATTATCTTGTCCTAGTTCTTTAGGATCGTGCCGATGGTTAAACAATTAATGTTAAAAGAAGAACATTCTGCCATCTTTTTATCTCACTCCATTTTCTCAATAAATTTTACTTTTGTCTTCATCGTAATTTCTTGGCGCCTCTTAGCAATACCAGCTATCCTGGGACGCACGTTCAAAAGTTCGTAACTTGAATGTTCGTAACTTGAATGTTCGTATGTAGGGGACTTACTGTACAGTCTTGTACCCTGTGTGTCTGCACTACAGTACCTACATTCACATGGACAATGTTTCTTTCTCCAGCTCTGGTAGGATGTGTGTTTACATGCGCAAAGCATTTAATCAGAGTATAACATTTCTGACAAGCACAAAGTGGACCTGTCTGCTGTAAAGTGTTTAATCTGTGCAAAATATAACAGAATAAAGACATTTTTTTCACAAAAGTTTAGTTTCCCCATCTTTTCTGCATTACAGAATTTCAATCTGATCTCTGATTGGTTCAATGCTTTACTGAGTGTGAAATATGAGCCAATCAGTGGCTGTTTCTCAGCCAGACACCGAGTGGATGAAGACAGGTGGAGAGAGTTGTCTGTTCTCATGAATCAGGAATGGAAGTGGAATCTCCTTCCTGGAAACTCGCGACATTATCTATTGTCACTCTGACGTGGGGCAAACATGCACAGAGAGAATATTTATTTATTCCAACCAGAGAAAAAAACATCAGATAAAGTGTTCATACGGATAATATGATCAAAGGTTTACTTTACACCCCCCCTGTTTCCTATTGGAAATTCATCTGAATCATGCCAGACAGGGGTTTTTACACAATACAGTTTAATCCGATTGGATGATTATTCACATTAGTTGTTCAGTTCAGCGGCACCTCGGCATATGAACACACTGAATCACGAATTTTCACCTCAAAAACTGAAATTTTGCAAGAAATTTGCCTGGGTATGCGAAACATTTTGCTATCCAAGCAACTGAACTGAGCCGAACCAAAGTCGTGTGTACATCTAGGGAGGGGTTAAAACTTCCACTGCGTCATGTGGAAAGCCAAGCAAAGTGAGATTACATTTTTTTTTTTGCATTTTGTGTAAGATTTAGTGAAGACGTAGCACCACGGGGCCCAAGCCTGTTATCAAGGACGGCAGCAAGAAGAAAAGGGAGCCGCTTTCAGTTTGGTTTTTAAAGCATATTATTTTTTATATTTTAAAATTTGAATATTTTATTTTATATTTTATTTTATTTACATGTTTTTTCCTAAATGTTTTGATTGTTTTTATATGCAAAGAACTCACCTCTGGAACGGATTAAACTCGTATGCTGAGGTTCCGCTGTGTTAGCGTCCGTGTGATCGCACTTGGCGATGAAGTAGAATGTAAAATGACCAAATGTTTGTGTTTGTGTGTTTCCTCACAGGTGCATGTTGGGCAAAATGTCCTCTAAGACGAGCTCGAACAGCATGGCCATGGCGAGGAGGACGGTACAGCAGCTCCGGGTCGAGGCCAGCATCGAGAGGATAAAGGTAGCAGAGTTGAACAGTGATTTAGTGCTTCTGATTCTGTATATATATAGCCTATATATATATATTTTTTTAATTTTTATTTCTGGGTAAAAATTCTTTTGGGAAAAATTCTGACCCGTTCCTTGTGACTCGACTCTTCAGGTGTCCAAAGCTTCCGCTGATCTCATGCGCTACTGCAGCGAGCACGGCAAGTACGACCCCCTGCTCATGGGCATCCCAGCGTCGGAAAACCCCTTCAAGGACAAAAAGACCTGCACTTTATTCTAGTCACACTCAATTTCCTTCTTTTCTTATTTAATGTATACTGGCGAGTCAACGTTGCCTTAACTCTGAACCTGTTTCAGTCTGTTTGTTAACGTTAATCAGTACTAATCACAGCCTTTTATTTTTGCTGTTAGGAATAGCGTCTGTGTGCTTTATGTTGTTCGTGCTGAACTTAATGCATTCCAGAGGGTTCGAGTAAAAAAACTGCCATGAAACAGATATGGTTTGGTCTGTGTGAGTGTGTGTGTAACTCATTTTATCGCTGTCGAACAGCATCGAGTTTGATGATGTTTTTTCTTTTCTTTTTTTTAAAAACAAAATCCAACATATCTATGCACAGCCTGATGGTAGTGATTTGTTGTGTAGGATTTGCAATTTAATACAACTGTTTTTGCATGATATTTAATTGGTATTGTATCACGTCGTTGATGCAATACCAATTAAATATCATGCAAAAACTGTTTTTTTATTTAAATCATTAGGTGTGTTATGTTTGACAAGGTTTTTTTAGGAGCCTTTTCATGTTCATAAAATTATTAATTTATTTTAAGCTTCACATGCAACCTACAAACTGCATCCTATCATGTATTCCCTCAAAAGATCTCAAGTCTTCAACAATAAACTTATCGCTGTAGTTCAGACATCACAGCGTCTCACACTACTGCTTTATGGCTCCTTGGACATGAAGCTAGAGGAGCACCTGATTCTTCTGAGTCTTCTTACATCATCTTACATCACCACCTTCATCCTGCTGACCTCAAACACAGTAGACTCGCCTCTGTCTCCTCAGATTCTAAGAAGTTCATTACAGCACAAAGTATTTTTTAACCTATTTTTTAAAAGAGGTTGTGATTTTGTAGGAATCTCATTTACAGTTAAAACACCCCCGGCTGTGTTCTAGCTCAGTGAATGCAAGATGAGCTAAGGAATTAACAGCGGGGTGCCAATACTTATACCTCTACAGTTCTGGTTGGTATTTTGAGGTTTATACACAGCAGAACCTGACCTTAACACCAAGACTTTAACATCTCATGCAACCAATCTGTTTATAAATGCAAATGAAATACTTGTATGCATTTAAAATTTTATGACACAATTTACATCAAACTTGTGGCTAATCAGCGAGTGCAGCACTTTTTACTTTAAGTTTTTACTGAAAGTGAAATTAAAAATTAGGATTGATTTCCAAACCTGGTAAAATCAAAGCCATACAATAGGTTTAGGTTTTAATAAAAAAAAAAAAAAACGAGATAGTGAAATCCTTAAAATCAATCCTAAATCCTCACCAATCAGAAATGCCGCTTGCAAATGTTACCATGGAAACAAAATATTTGGAGCTAATATTCTCTTTTTCTGTGATGGATGATGCACCAGCATGTCCATCCCACTGATGTGATCCCACCTTCTGGTGGCCTCTTAGCCATGTCTCCTAAAAGGGTTTATTAAAATGATACAAAATAAATTAATTACTAGACTTTGATGATTAAAGCATTTCTTTTAGCTTTTAAATTGTAACTCATCAGAGACAAATTGAGATAAACATGATTTATAAACTCTACTCTTATGACGTACTAGCGTAAGTACACGTCGTTGATGGTTTAATAGATGAGATTTAATGTAATCAGTGATATTATTATTTCAGGTTGAATCCCACGTACATGTCTGTCTGCAACAAAGATGAAACCCTTCATTTTTTTAAGGCAAGCATTGATGGATTCCCGTTGCCCTGATATCGCTTTTTTTATTGCAGTAATGTCCAGAAGAAAGCTTTCACCATGTTCGTCACTGATAGTACAGAGATTTGAGAGATAGAAGTCCTAGTGTGAGTGGAGGAAATGAATCTCGAGTGACATGTTGCACTTCATCCTTTGGCGTGCTTTAAGAAGACTGTTTACAGCTCAGTGCAGTTTGAAGCTCTGTGATTACCAAGGAAACTGTCAACAACATCTTTAAAGGCTTTCCAAGCGATCAGTTCTGGCTCAACTGACAGATTTTCAAACTGATTGTCATTCATAATATAACTGATCTGGGGACCAAAAAAAAAAATGCCCTCTTTGATCTTGGCATCAATTGGCATTTAAATAACAAAAAAAGCCTGCACCTTCTTTGTTCATTGCTTTCATGAAAGTTCAGTCCCAGTTTTATGTGAAGCGGAGGAAAAAATATATTTGCAGCGTCTAAAAGTGGTTTATGCACCACATTTTTCCATCCTGGAACTAACTTCTTGTGGAGTGGCCAGATCTTTCTAGAATAATGGAACTCTTTGGCTAAGCTGTCCAATTCACAAAGGAAACAACATCGAACCCCTTTAATAAAGAAAGAACCTTTAGATCTCTACAGATATTCCACTTGGACTGGCTATGCTGGATGTGCTTCAGCAGCATCTCCAGGTTTCTTTCAACAGGTACAGTATTGAAGGGTAAACATTGCCGTCATGTGGTATGGGGATTCATTGCTGAAGGCAGATTGAGGTATTAAACTGAATTTATTTATTTTTGCCAGCGACGTGGACTTTCTGTTCTCGCTATAGCCCTTCGAGTGCCTCTCAGCCAAGCTGTCAGATTGACGGCACATGTTGCACAATAAATATGAGCCGCCCTTCCCCATTTTACAGCCAAAGTACAGCTGATATGCTTTTTTTATGAGAGCAGTCATGGGCGTCTCTGGGGCGTAAGCATGTACTCGCCTCGAATGTAGCAGAAGGTTTTTAGAAAAGCTGCAATGCAATGAGACGTAGTGACTGACAACAAAGTCCAGTAAACGTCTACAGCCTCCAGCTTACTTGCTGCATGACTACTGAGACAGTGCTATATTTTGAAACAATATGCGCACACTGTAATGCCTATATACAGTACTGTAGCAGGCATGACCAGACTATAAGCTACCAGTGAACTGCAAGCCAAACTGCCCACATTTCATACATGGGCACAGCCAGGGTGCAGGAGTGAATCACAGATGAGAAATGGAAAAAGTAGATAAAAGGATAAAGATGAAGTTTTGTCTTAAAACCACTCCAGTGTGTTAAAATTCACTTATACCACTTCAGCGCTGTTATTTCAGCCAAAGTGAAAATATGAACTAATCCCAGTCAAAATATTCACTTTATCTTTTCTAATTAATATCTATTGGTGCAGGTGTTTGTTTACATTGAGACAGTAGCGCATTAGTAGATTATTATAAAGTAGATTATTAAATCCCACACATAACTGTTCATAACATCACTTTTACTCCACATTTAGATTCACTGATGGTGCAGATTAAACTTCAGGTAGAGATCTAAGGACTGCAGGAGATTCAGTAACGTCTGTCCAGACAGTTTTGTGTGATGCTGCGACAAAATCCGGCTGGACAGACATTCAGACATACAGACAGAAAATTTGAAGACTGATTTCTGGTCCTCCAATGTATGAAACTTATATCACTTAAAGAGCGAATAACGTTGCTGTTATTTATAGAGATAATCTACATGCTGAAGGCTGTTTATTCGTGACCTGCAACACAATCCTCTTTGCACTTTCTGTCCACATGAACACAGACAAAGGCATGTTCCACCTTTAAATAGTTTTGAAAAAAAAAAGCATAATGTGTCGTTCGGTAATAATGAATTGCTTGAGATCTAGGACACTTTGTTCTTTGCTGTTTTGGGAAAACCATCCCATACACGGCTGGTGTGACAGTGAAGCTTGTGTTATTCCTCACATACTGTGTTACATGTCGTGTGTTGTGTGACTGCGTAGGCCTATTTAGCGTGTCAGTGACCTGGAATGTGCTGACGTGGAACCTTTGCCCTTTGTCCTTATTAGGCCACGCCTCTATATAGCAGGCTCCTCCCACTTTCCAAAGCAAAAGACGCATTACATCTCATTACATCACCATCATTGTGAAAGAATCAGTACTGTTAGAGCAACGTGCAATGAGCACCTTCTCTATTCGCCCTGCAAACTAACAAACAATGATAGTGTTTACAGCCACGTTTGAGCAAATCAAAAAGGGAAAAGACGTTTTCTGGTTTATTCCTGCCTGTATGTTATGTTACAGTGCACGGAGTCCACAGAGGGCTGAACCGGCAGCTCCACCTGTGTCACCTGCTCTTCTTGTGATCGCTGCTTTCTAAAAATAGCTCCACTGAAGACAGGAATGAGGTCAGAGTCGACTTGGAGCCTCCCTGGCTGAGCAGGTTTCCTAAACCGTGCTGTGGAATAACGCTGTGCTGCAATAATGGAGGTCACAACCTCGAGTAACACAACTTTGTTCATGTTACACAAAATAAAAACACTATAAAAATGAGCTGCTTAGATCTCAGTTCTGGAGAATGACAGGAAGGAACTTATTTAGTTATTATATTACTCTTGAACTTTCCAGTGTGCACTGTAAATTTGGTGAAAATCAAATATGTCAATTTTTAGCCATAAAAAAAAAAAATCTTACCACTTTTTAGCGAAAAATGTGACTTTCTCAGATCTTCACCAAATTCACTCAGCACATTATGGTGATCACGAATAACACAGCAGTGCACTTAGCATAAGTCCATCACACTCCACAGCTAAGATACAGTATACTAGAGTACAGTATAGTGTAGTACAGTATCTACTATATGATGCTTACAGTAAATCTCAGCTCTGAAGCATGTTAGAATAAAGCTACGTGCATTTTTGTGGATATTTTTTTGAACGGTTATTTTACTGCTGAGACAACACACTTGCCTTGAGCACAAACATGAACTTAAACCCAACAAGCCACGAGCGGCTGGAAGAATGGAAGAAGTGTGTGCTGTGATGGCCTTCCAGGAGAAAGAAGGGAAATAAAAACATTAAAGCATGCATGAAACCTTGCTTTTTCATAGATCATAGAGTAGGTTTATTTTAGTGAAGTGTGTTTTTATGGTGTAGTACTGCATGTGCTTGAGGAAGGCAGGTAGAAGTTACAGTAAGTGCACTAATGACTTCATCTTCACCCCCCCACCCCTCAAAAAAACAAAAACAAACTAACCCCTTTTCATTTTTGGGGGGTAAAAAAATTCATATTATCAGATTCTCCCCAAAGTCACCATGTGGGTTAATGTGATCATGCTTTACATGGCAGTGCATTTAGTTTTTTCCTATTACACTCCAGTACTGAGACACAGTACAGTATTTAACAGTTCCCTATAGTGTAGTTCAGTAGGGAGATCCGATGCTTACATCTCAGCTCTGGAGCATAACGGCTCGACACTAAGCGCACTAATGAGTTTGTCTTGACCTTCTCACCACTTTTTTAGTGTAAAATGTGACCCTCTTAGATCTTCACCAAATTCACTCTACACATTACGGTGATCAAGAGTAACACGGTAGTGCACTTAGCTTCAGTCTGTCACACTCCACATCTGAGATACAGTATAGTATAATACTGTATAGTATAGACGCATAATGTTTAAATCTCAAGCATGAGTGCACTTTTGTGTATATTTCCAGTTTCAAAACACACTGTATAAATTTAATAAAAATTGGTGAATCTTAATTTTTCGTCCAAAAACATGAAGGCTAACCCCTTACCATTTTTTGGTGAAAAATTTAACACGCTCAGGAATTTACCAAATGCGCACTGCATATTACAGCCCTAAGTCCTTACATGGGAGTGTTGTTAGTTTCATCCTGTCCCACTTCAAAGCTGAGATACAGTATAGTACAGTATAGTACAGTATAGTATAGATAAATGATGCTTACTGTAGATTTCAGCTCTGGAGTATGATAGAATGAAACTAAGTGCACTGCTGTGTTACTCTTGATCAGCTTAATGTGCAGAGTGAACTTTGGGAAGATCTGAGAAGGTCACATTTTTCACCCCAAAAAAGTGGTAAGGGGTTAGCCTTTGTGTTTTTGGGGTGGAAATACTGGCATACTTTGATTCTCACCAAATTCACACCATGTGTCAGAAAGGTCAAGAAGAACACAGTAGTGCACTTAGTTACATCCTAACCATCACATTTCCCTACTGTACTACACTATGGTTTAGGGTGCTATAATACACTATACAGTGTCTCAGCTTTGGGGTGTGACACGATGAAACTGTGTGGACTGCCATGTTACTCTTGACCTCTTTAACAAACAGCATGAATTTGGTGATTTTTTTGCCTTAAAGATGATAAGGGGCAAACTTTGTTAGTTCACTCACTCACTCACTCATCGTCTATTCCGCTTTATCCTGTGTTTGTTAGTTTTTGGGGAAAAAAATTACGTTCACTGATTTTTACTAAATTCTTACCGTACATTAGGAACATGAAAACATTCATAGCAGTGCACTTAATTTCATTCTTGAGTGCAGCTGAGATTTAGGCATTACCTACCTATACTATACTATACACACTATATTGTGAAATACTATACTGTATCTCAGGTTTGAAGTGTGATAGAGGAGGATGAAACCACAGTAACTACACTCCAATATAAGGTTTGACTTCCCTAACAAACAGGCTGAATTTGGAGAAGATCTGAGAAGGTCACATTTCCCATGTCAAAACATGGTGAGGGGTTGTGTTTTTTCTGAGATCTAAGCATCACATTTGCATACTGTACCATATTAAAATTTACTATACAATACAATACAATACTATACTATACTATACTATACTATACTATACTATACCTGTGCATTAAGATGGGCAAGACTAACACAACAGTAGTCACATGTCATTGAGTTACACCATAAGTAATACAGCATGGAAACGTGTGCGGCTGAACATTTTAACATACTTTTATTTTCACCAAATTTACACAATCAACCCATACACAGTAGTGTGATTAGTTTCATCCTATTGTTCTCCAGAGCTGAGATCTCAGCATCACATTTCTAAGCTATACTACACTATATTATACTCTACTACAGTATACTGTAACTCAGCTATAGCTTATAGTTTTTCTGTACTGTACTGTATCTTTGTACTGGCATATAATAAGATAAAACTACATACACTCATATGTAAGGCATGACCCCATTACCCCACAGAGTTAGTTTGGAAAGAATCTGAGAATGTCAAATTTGACCAAAAATAAGGGGTAGGAATGTGGAGGAAAAAAGAATGTTTGAACTAAATTCATACAGTGCCTTTAAAATATGAAAATATATACACTAGTGCACTTCATTTCCCTCATCATGCTTCAGAGCTGAGATTTAAGCATTATATGTCTATACTGAACTACACTATACGGTAGTGTACTATACTGTATCTTGGCTGTGGAGTGTGATGGACTGAAGCTAAATGCACTGCTGTGTTGCTTGTGTGTGTGTGTGTGTGTGTGTGTGTGTGTTTTGTCTGTGGTTAGAGAGAGAAGCCAAATTAAACAGACAGGTAACATGTGATTGTTCCTATCTGTGTGTTATTACCAGCAGCCTGTGTGTGTGTGTGTGTGTGTGTGTGTGTGTGTGTGTTTCCCTTTCAGTTGTCTCTGCGAGCCAGTAAGAAACAGAGCCAAGACAACACACCCGCCTTGAAGCCATGAGCAGCCTGGCGCTGGAATTGTTTGCTAAAGTGTGTAAAGAAAAAAGTGCTCATGGGAGAAAATAAATAAATAAAAAGTCTCGATGGAAATAAATGAATGAAGCTTTCCTCACTCACACACACCCACAAACATACTGTAGTACTGCGCACCATAGAACATACAGTAGGTACAGTTATTATAGTAATGGGCGTCACTGTGTAGTATGGTAAAAAATATTTTTTATCCCACCCAGAAACAAACAAACAAACAAACAAACAAACAAACAAACAAAACACAAGGGCTAACCCTATAACACCTTAGGGGCAGAAAACTTGACCTTCTCAGATCTTCACCCACTTCACCCCGTGTGTTCTGGCAGTCGAGCCTCACTGGCTGGTACAAACCACCCACTCCTTCATCCTACCACACCTCAAAGCTGAGATACAGTATAGTAGAGTATAACACAGTGTAGTACAGTATAGAAATGTGATTAGATCTCAGCTCTGAAGAACGACTGGATGAAACTGATTATGATCTTCTTAGTACATGGTATTAATCTGGCGAAAAAATTCAAATATGTAAAAATTTTCACCTTACACAATTCCATAGAGTATTACAGCATATTTTACTCTGTTGTAACTTCGACATGTGATAGGACAAACCTACGCACTATTGAGATACCCTCGACCACCTCAATGCCCAAAGGTGAAGATTGTCACCAGGCATATTGTTCAATTCAATTCAATTCAATTCAATTTTATTTATGAAAATTGTTAAGATGAACTAATAATTTCCGAGCTTACAAACTTTCTGCACTAATTATTCTGTAATGCAAAAGATAAAATATGACTTTTATGTACCTTAAACCATTAGTCATATTCACTACTACATGTGTAACTGCTACAGCGTGTTAAACACTGCTTGTTGATATTCTGCTAGCGATGATACAGAAAAATTGAATTTTTAGTAAATATTCAGAAAAATGTCATACATATTTAATTTACTCAGTAATTCAAGGTTGCTGTATTTTATTAGGACAAATGTAAAAATAATATAGTTCAGAATGAATTTTTCGAGTAGTTGAGTAACAATTAATAGAGAAAGTGCAGAAACATGATTGCAACATGTTCAGGATAAATTCACCGATGGGTTACGACTCAAAGTGTAATCTGTCACCAGAGCATGATTATGGAAATATGGAAATTTGAGAATGATCAGTCGTGTCCCGAGACACAGTGTAACATGCCTACGCTGTCTCCACTCTGTCGAAACACGCTTCACACTGAAGTCCATGACCTTCTGCCAGGTGAGTTCTGCTGGTGCAATAAACACCTCGTAATCATGACTCTTCTGTTCCAGGGGGAATTTTCCAGCTGACAGCGTTGTGCCAAAGTCTTAGGCATCCTGTGTTGTTGTTTTTTTGTACAAAGTTTGTAATGCATGTTTATTTTAAAAGCCAGTACCAAAAAAAAAAAAAAAAAAATCAGATCTCCATGCATTAGTATTTCAGGAGAAAATACAGGAAAATATCTGTAGGTCAAAAAAGAAAGCAATATACAGTATTATGTAAAAAAGCACTTTTAAAACAAACTACTGTAAAAAAAGAAACAAAAAAGTCATCAGAAGGACTGTGTCTGGATCTGAAGGATGTTCAGTAAAACTAAGGAGCTTATTTCCGTCACTAATTGTACCCGAGACTATATTATTTACGCAAAGGCTCGTCACATCAGTTATTAACTTTGTTTAATTAATTACTGTTTACTGCGTTTCCTATAAAACATATTTGAACGTGGACACTTTTTTCGAAGACATCCTTGCTCTACAGCCGTTACCTGCATGTGTCTGAGACTTATAGACAGTGCTGTATATCACCGGAGAAAGCTCACCTTTCATCACGCTTTTATACACAGAGTGCAGGTTGAACAAATGGAATATGTTTGTTTAGTCTCAAATTCATTCGACTGACGAGATTCTTAGTCCATGATCTAGTGAACCAGTATCAAGATGTATTTTTGATAGAGACTTCAAAGCTCTTCTGCAAGTTGCTCCGGATAAAAGCAAAAATGCTAAACCAAATGTGTTGGTAAATGTGGCTTAATGTGAAATAATAATACGACGGCTGACAGAGAAGTGGAGCCAAATGTAGTGGCACGGAAAGGTCTTGTGTTCAAACCCCAGCCCTGATTGGCTGCCCCGGGTGCAGTTACTTGTTCTTACTAATTTAAACAGAAAAGGTTTGGCAGTCCTCTCTGAATATTTCCTAATATTTCCGAAAGACAATATTCAGTGTTAATAACCTTAAATCCTGATTTAGCAACATCAGCTAATCTTGCTTGGAAATAAATGAGTATGAATTAATATTGAATATGAATTAATATTTGCACTATTTGAGTCTATATTTTTTGTATGTAACATGTATGGAAGGAGTCTCCAGTGTCAGTGCTTTGTAACAGTCTAAGGTAAAGCTGTAGGTTTAAGTTTTCCAGCGTCTTTAGGACAGAAGTTTCTCTGTAACATCACAAGCTGAGCTTTACATTTTTTGTGTTATAAATTTTAAGAGAAAGAAAAAAGGAGAGGCTTCGGATGGAACGGTTGTTTACAGCTGCAATAAGGTAAGCGAGAACAGGTAATGATTTGTTTAGTGGATGTTTGACAACGTTAACTATACAGTAGCAAGACACAAACAATTATAATTTCTTATAAATTAGATGCACGAAATAACATACTTAAGTACAGTAACAAAGTATTTTTATTTCATTACTTGCAGTACCACCTTTGCTGAAAACACTCGCTTGAAGTCATTACTGCCAAAGTCATTCGACCAGATACGACAGTACATTAAACCGAAAGACTCAGTTACTTCTTCATTCACCACTGTGAGTATTTAATGGTTGTGTTCAATAAAGAGGCGTGAAATCATAATTTTTTTGTGTATTTTTAACTTAAGCACATTGTGTTTGTTTATTGTTGTGCTTAGATGAAGATCAGATCACATGTTATGGTAAATTAATGCAGAAAATCAGTTAATTTCAACGGGTTCGCATAGTTTTTCTTGCACGATTAATTAAAATCTTCTTTGATAAAGTAAAACATTGTAATATAAAACGATACTGAAAACTCTGCTTCATCACACCACCCCGTGATTAATTATTCTTTATAAATCAGCACAAAACTTTCATTTCATTCAGTTTCAGATCAGATCAGATAATAATCAGATTATTAATGTTCATGTAAACACTTATTTATTCTTTGCCCTACTTTATCGTCTGACTCTGAGCAACTACAATTAAGGTTACAGCCCAAATTACAGCACGCGGCTGAGTAATTGCAGGTTATGAGTTTTGCTCCAGGTCTCAACTGTGTATGTTTCTCTGGATTTGAATTTGCAGCTTCTTGCGCTTCTTCAGGCTGCAGTCAATTTGTCAAGTTCAACATCTAGCAGAGAGCGAAGCAAGACTCGAGCAAGACAGACAGAGACTGAAAACTATCAAAACCTTTTAGAGACTTTGAGCAGTTGCTTGAGCTCCTGCGTGCATTGCGCCAAAAGTTTGGCTGTTTTCGAGCAAAAGGATTTACACTTTACAGCTAATCATCAGACGCATGTGTTTACAAAGACGATCATTTATGAAATGCTCAGTTAGCCTCATGCAACATTTACACAATACTTCAATGAAAAGGTAATTAACGAGACCTATTGTTTTAACAAATAAGACCACATTTAGCGAGACCAACACCCGAGACAGGGACACGTCCAAATCCAACCGCAAATAGTTCAGTCGCTACAGGAGGCATCTGGAGAAGTTTCTCAGGTCCTCGGACCCTCGAAGCGAAACGCCGATCCGAGATCCAGCACAGAGTCAGATCACCATGTTGGGAGTTTATTAAGCTGAAAAGGGAGCAGGCGTGACATGAATACCTCGTTACGCTGACTAAAGCAGAATAAAGACAGGAACTGGGGGCTTTTGTCCATCTGTACTGAGGGTCAGTGAGGTCAGAGTGGGGCCTGAGAGGAAACGGAGAGAAGAAAAGAGAGAGAAAAAGAGAGAGAAAAATGGTATGCTTTCCTGTGTTTCAGTACTATCTTTATACATAAACACAATAGAAGAGTCTCCCAGATTACTAGGGAATGTTCAGGAGAAACCTGGAAGCCTTTTTTTTTTGAAAATGGTTTAAAACATTAACTTTTCCGGTATTGCAATGATATGCCAACTAGATTTACTACTATATATAGTGAAAATTGTGTATTTTATTATATATATATACTATAAAACACGTAACAATGGTATAGTTACTTTATAGTTGCTTTACTTAAAATATATTTATAATAATATTTTAGTTTCGAATCACATTTGAACGTATTTATTTACGGGTACAAAGCTAACTAGCTTCTAACACGCGGCTGATCTTTAATCCCTATCTAACCCCTGATCAAGGGCACTACTTTGTGTGTGGAACGAGGGATTGTACACCCTACATAGTGCACTAGATTTCCATAAAAACGCTATTTGAGATTCGACCCCGGAACCTGGAAGTTAATGAAGCTGATATTCTAAAGTGGAATAAGTGAAAATATAAAGTTAATCTGGTAAGTTTTTTTAGGATTGTCCACCACTTCCATGGTTTATTCTTCTCAAACTTTGGCTACAGATCACCGCTAAGAGTTTAACACTACTTTTATCCCTGTTAACTGTCGTTAGTTAGTTCCACTAGGTGCGGAAGGATATTTGTGGGCGGAGCAAAATAACTGGTGCTAATGGACTTGTAAAAAAACCTCATAACTATAATATATCGAATAATGACTATTCAGCGTTTTTAGGCATTTTAATAAAAATAATATTTATTCTTTTATGCCAACATTTGTGGCAAATGATTTGGAAAAGATGACGCCAAGATTTACAGAAGAATCTTTATTTTTTCAAAAATATATTTTATTGCATTGCAAAATACATCTGAAACCAATCACAGGCCTAGTATAAAAAGGAATGTGTATAAATATCTTTTACAGTGAGTAATATGAAATAATTTAATTCAAAGATCAGAAAATGAACAATTAACTTAAACACAAAAACCAAAAAAATTGTGCAGAAAAGTGGAAAATTTCCCAATGCATTTTATATATTTCTGTATAGATATTAACGTATAAATAAATTCTCAATAATACCTTATAATAAACTGTAAAGAACACAAACTGTGAAATTTCTGAGAAACGGAACAACAGTTCCATTGTCGCGCCTCCTAAAAGACAAAGCCCTCACGTGTGAGCCTCGGCGCTCAGAACAGACAGTTCATGATTTTTTTTCCTCCCTTCTGCTCAACGTCCTCCCTTTCTCTGAAAGCAAAAATAAAAACCCGCTGAGTCATCTTGACAGGGTTCGCCGGAGAAAAACCCTCCCCCTCCTTCTCCTCCTCTTCGAGAGCAGGCTGAGATCGAGTTCACAGATCTGCTGTGATCACGAGGCAGCGCTCGGGAGCTTTATTACGTTTTGTTGGATTTTTTTTTTTTAAATCTAAGTTTTTTTTCTGGAGTGTTTTTGGTCTCATCGTTCGGGGAGGTTGATGATGGGGACCCACTGGTCCATGCAGCGGCTCTCGTGGCAGAAGCGCTGCACTTTCCAGAGCGCCTGGTTGTTCCATGTAGAAGCACGTGGGCCCTGCAGAGGGGGAAAAACAAAGAAAGAAAGACAAAGAATTAGACTTATTAGCATTATTGCATTATAATAATTAAACACAACATCTGGATATGCAAGTTATCAGAAGGTTACACTTCATTAATCAGGGATAATAAACCCCAATTTATATTTTAAAATGCAGCACAGTGACTTTAGTTATAGTCGCCTTGCACCTCCAGGGTCTGTGTTCGATTTCCGCCCTGGGGTGTGTGTGCATGAAGTTTGCATGTTCTATCCGTGCTTGGTGGGTTTCCTCCTACAGTCCAAAGACATGCAGATTAGCTAGCATTCCAGATGCTGTAGATCAATTAGTTCATTAGATTCATATGATGTAAAAATTTTAAGCGTCTAGGCAAAATGTGAAAACACCCAGCAGCTCCAAATACGAAGAAAAAAACCCATCTCACTTAACATTTGAACTTTTTGTGTAAACTAATTATAATTGTTACTGCAACGGGGGAGAGGACTTTTCTCAATATAGACGAATCATATCAGCTCTCACGTGCTACTTTGACAGAGACGTAATAATGCTATAATGTTTCTATAACAACACAACATTTCTCTAAATGAACTTGCCCTACCTGCATACATACGAGCTGTGTAACAGTGAGTGACATCATAATCAGTTAGCTTTGTATTGTGATTGTTGTTCTCCATGTCATATATAGTAACTTCTACATACCGAAGACTTAACATTTAATTAGGATCATATGTGCACGGCATATTTGCGTATTTTTATTACCTGTTACAGGTTTATGCAAATTAGTAGATTAATAAACCTCATCTTATCTTCCATTATTTCTGAAAGTTTCTACTTGCTCTGACGTTACCAAATGCAAAACATACCCCGAACTTGACCCTTTATGGCTGCTGGACGTGATCATTTGCATCTGCGCTAGAAAGCAGGCGAAGGGTGAGTAACTGCCAGGCGTGTTTATACAAGCTGAGACGGAAAGCTCTTTCGCTCGCCTACGTCACTCACTTGTGTAAGAGTTTCATTCAGTTAGTGACTAATTTACATCCCAGTACAAACCCGGAACAAAGTTTCATTTTGCACTCAAGGACTTTCCTTGAGGATCTGCATGCCGTTTTGGTGTGTATTGTTTATTCTGCACGTTCGTGGTCGATCCTGCTGGAATCTTACCGTGACCAGGATGCAGTGCAGGTCCATCTGCTCGCCTCCCTGCTTCGCGGGTCCTCCCAGGATCTTGGCGAGGCGCCTGGTGTTGTTCACCCGCAGGATGTTGATGTCATTTTCGCAGCAGAACGCCTGGATTAGTGTGAAGTGGATCTGCAAGGCGACGTCCTTCACATCCTCGTCGTCCGTGGCCAGGATGCACAGCACGACGTTATCGGGGTCTCTGAAAACACAGACAAAACGCAGGTGTTAGATCCGAGCAATGACGTTGCATGTTGTTCGGTGACAATGAGGGGTTCTGATTTTAGTGCACTTACACATTCAGCGCTTTGGCAGTCTCATAAACTCCGATTGTAACCCAGCCTCGAAGCAGAGCAGAAGTCAGGACTTCCTCAAGGGCTTTAGACACAGAATCCATCCTGATGCATGCAGAATACAAGAGGAACATGTCACTAGTGATAGATTGCATGTGTAATAAAGACTTTGCAAAAAGAATAAGGTCGAAAAAAGACAAAGAAACAAGTTTTATACACAAATGTATCATGATCTTTCTTAAACAAATGTAGGTCTTTGTGAAACCCCAAGTCACGTGACGCAGCAGCTGTCACGAGCCACCCGGCTCACTAACGGCTTTCACATATCACTCGTAAAATTAATAATATAGCAATACTGATTTATTCATGCAAAAACAATAAAAATAACAATTTATCTGCAAATGCATTGCACTTCTGGTCATTTTTAATAATATTTTTTTTAAAAAATTATAATAATAAAAAAAAAACATACCTTTCGACAGAAGTACAGTCTCCGTTCAGTTCTTCAAATGTCATGTTGCTTGTCAAGTAATCCAGTACGGATTTGAATAATTAAAAAATAAATGCTTCTTTTTAACCGTTTTCCGCTTAAACTCGCAGCTTTACTCCACTCAAAGGTTCACGTCGTTCTGGCTGCTTCACTCACCGTCACCGGGTAAACCAGGCAGGATTCACGCTTTAAAATTTGCATGTCATTTCTGATTGGCTGTATGCAAATGAGGAGGGACAAACGCTTTCATTGCGCTGATACTGGAAGGAGTTAGCGCGCAAGCTGATTGGACGTATGCCGATTCGGAAACGCATGCTATTGGTCTGCCTTACGTTAAGGGGCGGAGCTGTGTACAGTCAGTGACGACAGGTGGTTTCTGAAGGTGAAAAAAGCTTTGCCCTGACATGTCTGAAGTTCGTGCGTGTAATAGGAACAGTGATTAAATATATATATTTATTAGAATGACGTCATGTAAACTTTTAATAACTTTAAAAAATATATGCATTTCATTAGTATTTTTTTCGTGACATTTTTTGTTGTGGAAATAACCTATGACTGACAGTATGTATAGAAGCTTGAGAAGCCTATTATATTTAAAATACAATATGCAAAATAATAATACTAAAAAAGACATGAACTGCAGTTATTCAATTCGCCATGTTGATACTTATCACACTTTTTTTTAATGAATCCCTCGATTTAAAATTTTGTTGCACCTGTTTTCTCATTTTCACCTCCACAACAATTTTTCCCATAATGCAAACTTTAAAGACACAAAGTCTTTAGCAGAGAAGCTCTGAACTGATGTTCTATATCACGTCCTGAAATGATAAGCTATACAACAAGCCATGTGTAAAGGTTAGGACCTTAATGTTTGATTTACTGTAACATTTTAAAAGTGCATTGAAAATGCAATCAAAATTGTTTGACTTTTTTTTGACCTCACAATGTCTATGTATAGCTTTTGTCTTTCCAGAAGTCACATGCTTAAGCAGTTTTGGATGACTTCATCTTGTTTTGTAAGATGCAATTCCCCCTTCAAGAAATTCTTGGGGCTGTTTTCTGTAAAACAGCGACACCATGAGGCCAAAACTTTACAAGAATTTGGAGTGTTTTATTCTTTTGCATGAATGTGGACATAACATTGTACCATAAAATGTACACACTATGGGCAATTTGGGAACCAATTAGCTTTATCTGAAATCATTGTACTGTACGAGGAAACTGAAGAACTCAGAGGAAACCCACAAAGCCGGTGGGGGGGGGGGGGGGGGGGGGGGTATGCAAGCTCCATGCACACAGACTCCGAGGCGGGAATCGAACCAGCAACCTGGAGGTGCGAGGCAATGGTGCTAACTACTAAGCCACTGTACTTAGTGGTTAGCACCATATACTTGTAGAAATGATGAATGTGTAAATAGATAAAAGTACATATTTACATGATCATAAGTAGTGTTACAAGCAATAGTGTTTAAATAGTTCATGCATTCATTCATTTGGAAGTGATGATTTAATGTATTCAGAATTAGTTTTATTTTAGCACCCTGTTTACATCGTTCAAGATTTGCATATTAGATTATTTATCCTGTATTATTATTATTATTATTATTATTATTATTATTATTTTATTTATTTACAAACCCTGGTTCTCTTGCAAAAATCCCATGTGAACCTGTTGGGAATTTTGCTAAGATCACCGTAAATCAATTGGTTATTATGGACTGAACTGAAAAGCCATAAACAACTTGAGGTACTTACCGCAAAAACACTGGTCCTGTTCCAATTCCTCCTCTTCACCACACCCTTGAAGTAATCCCTGTTAACTTCTCAAAACAAAACCCCAAACAGGAAATCAACAGCTATGCTTATAGAGAAATATTTGCAATGTTTTTAGAATTAGTTGTTGCACATGACACCCAAAACATTTTAGAGTTTAAATTTATGAAATGAAGTGCTGCAACCACGAGATTTAAAAAAAAATGAATATATCACAGTAGACACTGTTTCTGCACATGTACATTAACAGTACCAATCTAAAGTTTGGACACCTCTTCTAATCCCATGGTGTTTCCTGATTTTTATTTCTTTTTACAATGTAAAACAAGGCCGAAAGCAGTCAGTTTCTTTGAACCATTGATATTGAGATGTGTCTGCTGCTTATGCTCTGTAGAGATTTTGGTTTTAAATTGTTGATTTCTGAGGCTGGTAGCTTTAAATGAACTTCTCCGCAGCAGAGTTAAGGTCTTGCTTTCCTGGGAAGGTTTTCATGAGAGACAGTTTCATCATGGTGCCTTCATGTCTTAAGATAACAACCGACTGTTGTCGTTGTTAGTTAATTACTTAATGCCATGTACGTTATTTCATAGCTTTGAATGATTTTGTGTTCTAAATATAAAAAATAAATCGCGAAACATCAAAAAACATTGAATTAGACCCTGCTTTCAGACTTTTGAAAGGTACTGTACATTTATTGTTTAAAAACAAACTAACAAAAACAAACAAAATGCATCAGCTTTGTTTTTAGACACCAGGGGGCGACAAAGCTTTATTAAATAAACATTAATGATCGTGCTATAATTGAATATATTACATTGTAAAGAATGTGCTTTTTATTGTTAATTTTTTTAATGAATGCTAATCAGACAGGTATATGATAATATCTATTTATATTTAAGTTTTTTTTTTTGCAGTAGATCCCCCCAACATTTGTAGAATGAAGATGGAGTAAATTATTAAAATGTCACATATTGTTTAACAAAAAAAATCCATCCTATTATACATTTACTGTCTCTGTTCAGTATTAAAATGTCATAAATTACAACTCTTCACAAAAACTATTTTAGACAACAAGGCAGGTTAGCAGAATTCAACATGATACTGATTATGATGTTTAATATAATTTAATGCTCCTTTAAAAGGGAAAAGAGGAAAAGATGCAGTTTTGTATCCAGACACGAGGGGGCGACAGAGCTTTATTAAATACAACCTTAAAGGAATTTGCATCTGAATTCAGCCTGAAGAGATTACTCCAGACACACTGAAACCAATTTGCTAAATGTTCAAACTCCCTCCAAAAAGAGCTATTAATCAGTTATTAATCAAAACTGAAGATAAGATAAGATTGTCTATTTGCATATAAACAGTGCTATGAGTGAACCACACACACACACACACACACACACACACACACACACACACACACACACAGTGATGTGATTAAACCTCTTTATATAATTAAACTTGAGTGTGTTTAACTCTTTCAATTTTGTTAAACTTTTATTCTTTTCATTGCTGTATAATGACCATTAACTTAAAAGTACGTGTTAAATGTTGATATTAAAATTATTCTGGAAAAGACGTTTGCTGAAAGAAATGTAATCCAGGCTTACGTACAAGTTTAAAATATGAATTTAGTAAAGTACATATTAAACTTTGCATCAAAATGATTTATATACAGTCAGGTTATTATAAGTGTACATTATTTCTAGATACCCAAGTTATACATTTTCCCATGTAAATAAATTTTAACTGAACACCTTGAACTCAGTTTAGTGTTTCTTTTTGTTATTTTTTGTGTTAATGCACAATTTTATTATCATGGAAATGATTTTTAAAGGAAATTCAGTGCAAGACTTACAGATGGGAGATTTAATATTTAAAACATGTTATATTTATTTTATGACATTAAATTATATATCAAGCTAAATGTTTTGTAGGCCTATATCCAACATGTACATTATTATTAATAATATTTGCTTTCTTTTTAAATTTTTATGGTATTTGTTGAAAAATCAATCTACATAATTCAGCTTTCATTTCTAAAATAAGAACTTTGGAAACACTAATTATAAATAGTCAAAGATCATTTATAAGCGAACGCACATGGATTTTATTTTTTGGGGGGGTTTGATCTGAGACAAAGGGTTCGTTTTAATCTTCATATTAATAAATAATAAAAAAAGAACAACACAGAGAAAGAATCGAGAGTTTCTCATAAATCCACGTCAAACACGTGTGAAAGCTGTGTGATGAACAGTAGGATAATACAGTCCAGTGATGCTTCGAGAGGTTTCTGTTCCTGTGACGGCTGACAAATGTGCCAAGTGCTAAAGGATGCCAGCTAATATACGTCTCCTTAATGGACCAATTGCTCAATTAAGTGGCTGATTTGTTCCGTGGCGCGCTCTTTAATATGGAGAGAGTCATATTTCCTCCTAGATTAGTATAGATACTGGCTGACAGACTGCACTGCTCAAGGTATTTTGCCGGCATAATTCATTCATAATGCCACAATGCAGCCCATCTATCATCTCATTTTTTCCCTGCCACTTCCTCTCCCTCTCCAATTCACTTCCAGGCTCCTGGCTCTTTATCGAGGGGGGTTCTGTGTGTATGTGTGGTGGTGGTGGTGGTGGTGTTGCAGGACAAGGTTGGAACGTTGGCGGCTTTTTTTTTTTTTTTCACGCACTGATGTATTAGGCAGCATATGCAAGCGATGAATTACCCGGCGAAGGGAGTCAATTATCCAGTCGGGGGAAAAAAAAAACGGGAACAGTGGCCCTATGCTTGGCCTAAGGGCCCCTTTTTCCATTTGAAGGCATGATTTTTGAAAAGGGGGTAAGAGGGGGGTGTATGTACTGTATAAAGGAAACGGAAGCACAAGAAAAAGAAGAAGATGAAGAGAGGGATGAAGATTAGAGCGGGGACGTGATGGGTCTCAGATCCTCTCTTTAGCTCATTTTGTGTCATTTCTTTTTCTGAGTTTTTTTTTTTTTCAAAGAAGATTTAGAACAGGCATTTAAAAAAAGCCCCCCCCCCCATCAACCCCCACCCCTCCCCATAGCCTCTCCTCTCATTTGTCCTGCTTCACATCAAACCCTGCCCCTGGTTTGACTATTAGAAGTGGAGGTCAATAGGGATATGAGAACTGCCACACGTGCGCACACGTCCCAAACCACCGAGCCTTGTCACTTTTCCCCACTGATTTCACCCCCACACCTCTTTTTTTATAAGACGGAGGAGGGGGGACGTCCCGTAAGAAAGGTTGAACGCTTGCCAGAACAAGCTGACTGACATGGGTGACACTTAGGGAAATGAGGTCATTAGCTCGAATTACGGGGGGTTTTGATAGCTCAGTAATGGGTTTTAATGATGGAATTTAGCACGCGCAGCCGCTAGGGACACGCGCCCAACACAGGCAGACAGGTCGTTTAATAAAGAGACTTTCCACCGTAGAATAAGGATTGTATCCAAAAGAGTCTATAAAAATAAAATCCAGAGACTTACCTGCACTGTGGCGGAGCTATTTTTTCCCCTTTTCGCTGTCCTTCAATTTCCTGAATATGGAATTATTTATTTATTAGTACAAAAAAACCACACGTTGTTGTTGTGTTTATTTTTTTCCATCCAATCCTGAACTCCTATTAGAAAAGAAAAAGCTGTGATATAGCTGTTAAGGAAGCAAACTGTATGTTTATGATTTTAAATTGTGACCGTGGACTAAGAAGGCGTAATTTTTAACCATTCAGCACCAAATCACAGATTTATATTAATGCAATTAAATTCAAACACATTTCGGTTTTTCTGGGGGAACAGCTTATTGTATGACAGACTCTATACTTAGAAAACCGATTAAACAAAAGATGTGTAGGTGTGTGGAAGGAGTCTCCAGTGTCAGTGTTTTTGTAACAGTCTAAGGTCAGGCTGTAGATTAGTTTTCAAGGTAATACATTTAGTTTACATTTGGTGTTATGGTAACAAAAACAAACAAAAAAATTTTTTTCTTTATCTTCAAGACTGTAGCTATTTAATGTTTTTAGCTATTTATCTGTTTCTCTACATACAGTGGGTACGGAAAGTATTCTGAAAAACACCCCACAGCATGATGCTGCCACCACCATGCTTCACTGTTGGGACTGTATTGGACAGGTGATGAGCAGTGCCTGGTTTTCACCACACATATCACTTAGAATTAAGGCCAAAAATGTCTATCTTGGTCTCATCAGACCAGAGAATCTTATTTCTCACCATCTTGGAGTCCTTCAGGTGTTTTTTAATGTGTCCTGCACTGAGGAGAGTCCTCCGTCAGGCCACTCTGCCATAAAGCCCCGACTGGTGGAGGTGCAGTGATGGTTGACTTTTTAGAACTTTCTTCCATCTCCTGACTGCATCTCTGGAGCTCAGCCACAGTGATCTTTGGGTTCTTCTTTACTTCTCTCACCAAGGCTCTTCTCCCCTGATAGCTCCGTTTGGCCAGATGGACAGCTCTAGGAAATGTTCTGGTCGTCCCAAGTTATATATAACTACAAATGTAACTACTATTGTAATATAGTGTGATTTACTATTTAGTTCATTTATAATATCATCATGCATTTGTAAACAGTATGTGTACAGTATGTATTGAGGTGTATATAATAAGCTTAGCTGCAAAATGAGATATCTTCATTTTTTCCCAGAAAAAAAATTGTTTTTTTTTTATCACAAGGGTGGTAAAAAGCAAAAATGCTTAAAGATTATGTAAAAATTGTTTTGGTTATAGAAGTGTGAATTTTGTATGATTGTACAACACACTAAAAATCCACATACCACATTTTTGTCAATACATAAAAATCAGCCTACAGTTGTATTTGGGCTATTTAAATATGTAACTTGATTTAAATAATTTGTTGAATTTTATTTTAGAAATTGCAAACTGCAAGGAAAAAAAGTGTTTAGTTTTGTTTTAATTACAAAGATTGTTAAAGATCATGAGAAACATTAAAAAGAATACATAAAAAAATTGCTCAGTGTGCAGCATCATCAGCCTCCACCTGTTCCAGTTTCACTTCAGTACCGGACACCAACGCCTTATTACAGTATTTATTATTACAGTGTATAGGAAGGGGCTCTTCCTATACAAGGTCACGTTTGGGAGAAATCTGTTTGGACTGTTTAATCCTTGGCCAATGCCAAAGGGGGAAAAAAACAAACGCACAAATGCTAGGAATATATATTTTTTTCCTCAAATTAATATTTTGCACATGCACGATGGAGACCCACCTGAAATTTTGCATTATAGGTCACCTGTATATAAAGAACACTCAACTCCACTAATTGTTTGATAAAATGTTCTGAATCTTTGTAGCTGTAACATTTGGTTGCCTTTCGTTTCATTATCCATGTTACCTGAGGTCATCTACTCATTACCTGAGTTGTTTACTCATTACCATGTGTATGGCGCCCTCCAGTGGGTCTCCACTGAAATAGATATAATAACTCTAGGTGTGACGTAAAAATGGCTGCCGATCCTGGATGTGGTAGATGCGTGTTGATGTTCCACGCAAAAGTTGAAGGATTTGAGAAATTCATAGTGATTAAAAATCATTGTTGTGAGCTTTTTTTTTTTTACTTTAAGTATTGATTGTTGGACCTTTGTTTGGACCATGGATGAAACATGGGAAAACTAAGAACAGGTGAAAATAAGAAACCCACTGGGACCAATTGAATGTTAAATTTAGAAATGTTACCCTGTAAAATGTTCTTGCATTTAGGAAATTAAAATTGCAAGGTTGCAAGACGCATCACACAACAGACTATAAGAAATAAAGAAGATTAAACAAACTGGCATCAGGCCACTCCGCAATTCTGCAGCGTCTCCATATAAGTCTCTGTATAAAGCACTTAATGTCAGTTCGTGCATCAGATCTACTTCAGCACTAAGTTTGTAGAACTTTTAAAACTTAATTTTCCTTAAGCACTTGAATCGTTCCATAACCACGGTGAGGCCTAGCGTGCTGAACCGCTATGCTGGTCTCGCTCTCGCAGAACCGTGTGAGGTTCTCTCCGGGAGCAGACAGACTCTGAGCTGGATATAAAAAGCAGATCCAGTGCTAAGCCATGGAGAGCGGAGTGTGTAATGGCTCGTTGAGCTGCTGAGGCCAGGCCCGGGGCTTCGGAGCAGCCATATTTCAGCGTGTATTGATCAGGCACTGCCGGAACGCCGCCAGGCCTTCCTCCCCTCCGTCCTTGATCCTGTAAAGTAATAACCGTACGCGTGTCAGGGAGGTAATTATCATTGATCTGCTGGAGAAAAAATGACAAATTTCGCTGTCGTACTGTGGCATGATTCATACCCGCTTTGGTGAAAAGTGAAAGTACTGAGCAAAACTGGGGTTTGTTTCTTTAGTACACAAAACCTTCATAACTTTTCCTTTTGCTAGAAACATCAAACTAATCCAATATATGCGATAAGACAAACATGAAACGGAGGAGCATCTATGTATGTACTAAAAACCAGAAGGTTGTGAGTTTAAATCTCACCATTGACCTTTTATTTTGTACCGTCATTGGGTAAAATGTATTCGCAAGAGCATCTAAACAAAAAATTTGTCTGGAACTACATTTGGATCCCAACTTTCTCTTCTAAGTTTGTGTAAATATATACGTACGTATAAAGAGTTTCACTATTGCGAAATCTTTTGTGTTCAAATTTGTGTTATTAACATTTTATTTACAGATTAATTTTCACATCAAAATCACTTATTTATATGAAATACACACAGATTTAATTAACATTTTGTCATTTTATATTAAAGAAAGCATTAATTGGAACAAATATGCTTAGCTGTTTAGTTAGGACAAAAGTAATGGCACCCTATAAAACCAAGAAGGTTGTGTCTATGTGTGGCGATGCACTGCAGTGGCTGAGCTGCGTTAGTGGAAAATTAAGCTCAGGCTGTGTTTAGGAGACAATCTATTCCCATTCTGTCAGCGTTTTGCTGATTTTTATCTCTGTGAGCTTTGTGTTTTATAAAGTTTGGGCATGGCTAACACTAACGCTAAACATACTTGGGTGATTTGCGTATCTTAAAATACACACACGTGTAAACAAAATTAGCAAATCTTTTGTAATGTTTAGTTTAGGCAGCGACTTTACAGTAACACAATATTATTTAATGAGCAAATAGCATTAGCTAACATACATCAAGTCTAATTCTAAGTTATAATTATTATTGCTGGAGTTGCATGGTATATAAATGTAAGTGTATATGTATTTTTATCCATTACCTGTCCATTATAAATCAAAAGAGGCAGTTGGCTACTGTTGTTTGTTCTAGCCCATGAAGAAAGAGCCTTCATGACACTGAGTAGGTAAAAAAAAATCCAAATCCAAACTAAACAACAAGAACCAACTTTGTTGCGTTGACTGGCAGCCTCTCTTCGGCCGAGTCTGCTAAAAAAAAGTTATGATCCTACTTAGCCGGCAGTCCCCACTGGCAACGACGGAGCAGAAAGCAGCGAGCACGTCAGCTTGTAACAAATGAGCGGGACAAGGCAAAGGGCTGTGAGATTGCCACATTCATCATGATGGCATCGAGGGCTCATAGCGCTTACTGCCGGGTTTGTGCGGACAGGCTAAGCCTCGGATCCTCGGATACTACAGAACTTCCTTTTGATTAGAACTAATGTGCTTTTCCGTGTCTTATTGCTTTATAAAGGTCTGCTGACTTTAATTCTCTAAAATCTCTTGTTTTTGTGTCCCTTAATATTTTTTTAAATTTGTTAAATTCTAATACAATACACTAAGCATCTTCTGACTAACATTAACATATATAAAAACCTCTTTACGTGCCTCTCTCTCACTTTTTCTCTCTTTCTCCCCATCTTGCCTTTTTTTGAGTTTTGATAGATGACTGATTGCCTGCCGCTACAGAAAGATTTATTAGTGTTTATCCAGCACTCGGTGGTCACCTGCGGCTTAGAGACCAGGGCCCGCTGCGTCAAACACACCACACACTCAATATGTGTGTGCGTTTCAAGACCCTCATTCATTATATTCTTATATACAAGACTCAATGTGTACAGTATGCACCTATACCTGCATGTGTGTATATAAATATATTAATATATATTTAATATTTTATATATTTCATCTCACTGGTTCAGATCCCTGAAGCCCATCACCGGTTGATGGAGAAATAAACTTATAGGGAAAAACCTGATAGAGGTGACTCCTCGTCAGAGCGGCCTGCAGATCTCCTCCATAAATTGTGATTATGGGCTAAGTGGGGTGAGCGGATGCAGGAATTCTTCAGCGGGATATTAGTTTGACACGGACGCACTCGGGGGACCTCAAGGCAGCATCCAGAAAGTCTAAAAGACGTTAAAGTCAGTGAGGTTGCATTGATGTTTGGCTCCGAACGCAAAATGTGGAATCGTCTTTTAAGGGTTTGTGACAAACATTTTAAATATGAAAAGTCGACCAAAAATGAAACCATTTTTTCTTTTCAGGGATGTTTTTGAGAAATTGGAAACTTGAAGTAATGCTATTTTCCCTTTATATTATCATGACAGATGATTAATAATTAACAAGTTCTATATTTATTTCATCAAAATTTTACTTGGAATATGAACTAAATAATGTCATAACAGTCATTTTAATTTACATTTTTTTTTTTTTATTATACCCATACTGGCTAAAATGACACATATATATGTATTAGCCAGTATTGTTATAACACCAATATGACTTATATAATTAAAAAAAAATCAAAGATTTGAATAATTTGCATTATGTAACAATTAAGAAAAATAATTCAGCTAGTATTTGACTGGAATGCAAATGTCGATATTAATTGAATTGGAATGCAAGGCTGTAATTGGTTAAAAATATGTTTCCTAAGGCATTTTGATGAATTTTTAGGTCATTTTGCAAGGAAAAAAATATTAGTGTCAATGACTTGGACAAAATAAATTAAATACATAAAATAAAAAAAATATGTACAATGAGACATGGCTGTTTTTTTCTGAAAAGTCTGTTATTTCCAGACCAAAATCTAAGCATAAAACCTTTGGAAAAGTTTTATTACTTTAAAATTAAAATTACTAGCTATAAATCATTACATATAGCAAAATGCTTCAATTTCTTGATCATGCCCTGATAATTGCTTAAGCAGTGCCATTTTATTTGCTAACACCTTTTTAACAATATCTGTATGTTTTGCTAATTTGCCTCGCAACCAGTTGGTCAAAAATCAAGTATTGGTGCTGATTTTATTATTTTTACATACAGTATACATATAATACAGAAAATGCGTTTGAGCCAAAGAAGCTAAATCCTTAAGTTTATGCAACATGGAAGTGACCAATCTTGCATCCCTAAAAATTTAAAGTTGCTAATTTTAGCCATTTTGGAGAGATGCTAAAGTCTGGAGGTTGATACTAAAATTGGTGTAAGCTTCTAGAAGCATGACCTGTAAAAATTGTTGCTTAAATTAAAGCATCGTATATGCATATTTACACAAAAATGAAGCATGGATCGGGAGATAAGAAGCATTAAGTTTTATTTTAAAAAAATGATGATAAATTATCACTTTTTCACCTACCGTTTTAGCACCAATACAATGTTTTGGCTGAGTACTTTTTGCTAATATGTTCGATTATATTATCTTTTAGTTAAAAGGAGTTGTTTAAAAAGGTTCGACTTGAAATATAGTAAGTTCAGATTCAAAAGATGTTCCTTGGTAAATCTTAAAAACGTTGCTTTGTCTTTGTCTTTAAGAAAGTTTTCTAAAGTTTGTGGGTTTTTTGTGGCACTAAAAAAAACTTTTATTTGAACAGTGTGGCTCATTAATTTTGTAACTTTAATGCTCAACCTGTTTAAAATTCATTCTAAGAGTGATCTTGGAACATTTTAATCAGATCAAACCCACGCTAGCTGTTAAACTAATGGTAATAGGTTTTGTGTCGTACATCTTGTCATAGCAAAGCAAGTTCAGTGCGGTATATAAAACGCTCCTGCTCATAGCTGAAGTGAACGTATGACTAAAAAGCTAATGTTTGACGTGTTTCACAGCACACGTGCGTGTTACACTGACACGTATTAGCCCTTGGTCATGGGAGATAACAGTGTCCATTAGTGATGACACGTGTGGACTGTGGGATGCTCATCCCGGTCGCTGTATATCATTGCGCTTGCTGTAACCTTTCCCGCGTGAGAGATAGAGAGATAGCGAGAGTGAGGAAGCGGAGAGGATGGAAGGAGACGGTGAGAAAGACAGGCAATCATTTCTCTCGTTGAGGGCAGCGGAGCGGGGAGGCGTGTAGATGAAACCCCATTTTCCTCTGATTAAGTCCTCCAAAAATATTCCATTTGTCAGTGCCAGTGCCGGTGATGGCGGCCCCGTGCAGCCAGCCGAGTGTGTCTGTTGACTATGTAGCGCTGCCGATTTACATCGGTCACTGACAACATCATCTACTCACTAATGTCCTCCTTCACTTCACTCTACCCCCCCCTCTCATCGTCAGCCCACCTGTCTCTCTCTCCATCTCTCTGTCCCTCTTTCGCTCTCTCTCTCTGTCTGTTTCTCCCTTTATCCCACTGTCTAACTCTCTCTTTATCTGTCTGTCCCTGTTTCTCTCTCTGTATCAAGGTCTTTCTCTGTTTCTTTCTTTATCCCACTGTTTCTCTCTCTCTCTCTCTGTGTCCCACTGTCTTTTCATCTGTCTTGCTGTCTCTATCACTTTTCCCGGTTTCTCCCTCTATCACAGTCACGCTCTCTATTTTTCTCTCTCTTTCCATCTCCCTTTGTCCACCTGTCTCTCTCTTCACCTCTTTCTGTCTGTGGTTCTTTTCCTCTCTGCATCTCCCTTTATCCCACGGTCTCTATCTATCTCTCGCTTCAGCTCTCTGTCCCTCTTTCTCTTTGTCTCACTGTCTGTTTCTTCCTTTATCCCACTGTCTCTTCATCCGTCTTACTGTCTCTATCACTTTTCCCAGTTTCTTCGCACCTCCCTTTATCCTACTGTTTCTTTCCCTGCTGTCTTACTTAGAGTTCCTGTCTGTCTCTTTCTATCACAGTCTTGCTCACTTTCTCTGTTCTTTCTCTCTCTCTCTGACTTTCTCTCCCATTTTCTTTCTGTTTCTTTCCCTCTCTCTCTCCATCAGTCTATTGCTATCCATCCAGGTGTGCACCTGTTTGTCTGTCTCTCTAGTTTCGTCTACGTGTCCGTCTCCTTTTCTTATTCTTCTTTTTTGCTCTGCCTCTCTCTCTCTCTCTCTCTCTCTCTCCTTCACTATATGTCTTTCTCTCACTGTTTCAGCCTATTTTAACTTGATCTGCTCCCATTGCAGGGTTGGCTGCAGCGATTTTCTCGAAATAAAACGAGAGAAACAGAGAGAGAGAGAGAGAGAAAAAACCCCGAAAAGGACCTGTCTCTGTCATAGGCGCTCTCAATGTCATCAATTTCAATTTCCAATCTCCTCTCGTCTTTTTCCCCTCCGTCCTCCTCACTACCAACCTTAGCCACTCTCTCCTGCCCTGCTTTCTCTTAGGGATTTTTTTCCCCTCTCTTTTTTTCTTCCTCTTTCTCTCCTTCCCAAGCCTCATGGCCCTCACCCTCGTTCTCCTCTCTACACATATTACCCATTACCTAGGCCTGCGCTTTCTTAGGCTTTGTGAAATAGAATGCAATTTTGCCCCTCGCCTGCCTCATGATGAGACCCAAATGAAAGATCATTAATATTTTGTTTTGTGTGTGTGTGTGTGTTCTTTTTAAAGAAATGCACACACAATTGCTTCCTCACATTTCAATATATGCGCTCTTTTGTGTGTGTGTGTGTGTGTATGTGTGGGGCGCCTGTCTTACACCTTCAGCCGGCTAATGATGAACGCACGACCTCGCAGACATGAACACCACAAGGTTTGTAAGATTGAAATGAAGCGCTGGGGATGAGGTGGGGGGTGGTGGTGGAGTGGTGTATGGGGGGGGGGGGTGGTTGAGGGCTGCGTTCCAATTTGTCAGGTCAGAAGAGAAGACAGAGTGGGAACATTAGCAGGCCAGACAAACCAAACCCGGGTCCTGGTCTGTCATTTGTAAGCGTGCAATGAACTGACAGCTTTATGAGGTGTCTCTTTTCTTTCTTCGCCTCTGAACACTCCACGCGTGTCGACTGACGGACCGTCTGCGCTACAGGGGTCTCACGAATCTGCCTAAAATTTCCCACTTATTGCTGCTTTACACATTTTAAAGTATCTGAAAAAATATGAAACAAAAGCTACTGAAATGTCTGTGACTGAACCCCACATAAATATCAGCGAAGCAGCTAAACACTAGCTCAGTGTCGAACTCGAACCATTTCTGCTAATCACTAACATCGGCTAAACAAAGCTAATCCGCTAGCAAACTAGCTCACGTTTATCACAGGCTAGAATTTCAAGTACTAATAAACATTTACAGTTTAACAACTGCATGGTAACGGCTAAAATTGTGCCAACGGACTAGCACATTGCTAGTTAACTAGCTCACATTTGTCACTTGGTGAGTCTGTACTTTATTTAATAGCTTATAAAACCTTATAAATACTACATTACCATAACAATCATTTTGGTTTGTCAGGTAATAGTCTTGCTAGCTGCTAGTAACTAGCTTTTATTTGTCAGGGAGTCACAAATTGCCCCGTCATTGTCTAAATAGTTTATTTACCAACAGCCAAATCTGTGAAATATTACCATATAACCATGATTGATTATCACAAACATTAGCAAAGATAGGTTGCTGATAGTAAATTACCTTGTGTTTTGGTATAAATCTTTATAGCGTCTGTAGTTTATGGAACAGCGGCGAATCTAGTTACTAGTAACTAGGTGCTTAGTAACCTACCTCACATTTGCAAATAATATACATAAATATATATTTAAGTCTAAAATGACCTCATGCTATAACAAAACCATGTTTTTCTTTATCACAAATGTAAGCTAAGTAAGATAACTGTCTAGCTAGCTCGAAATTTTTAGTTTAAATTAGTTCCATTAAAGAAAAAACATTCTCAAAACAACTGTCGCAAACATTTATTAAATAGCAGATAAAACTTATCATAACATTTGCTAAGCAAACTAATTAGCAAGCGAACTGCTAGCAAACAAGCTCAAATGACCACTGTATCCAAGTTTCAATTTCCATCATTGTCTTATTAATTTATTTAATAATTAATAATCATATATTTATTAAGCCAAACCTGTTTTAATATAGTTTAATTGTAACAAGTGCTAACATGAGTTAAGCAAGGATCCTGTAGCTTAAAGCTTTCAAGAGGAGTTGTATATCGACACATCATATTATCTCGCTCACAATTGCGTTAAAAAGTTGTGAAAATGCTGGTTTTAATGCAAATGAGAAAGGAAACGTTTTAAGAAAGCAGTTAGCACTCAACAATGAGATCAGAGAATCTCTTCCATGCTAGCACTGTTTTTTTGTCTTTTGATTGTGTAAAGCTGCTTTGCGACAATGACAATTGCTAAAAGCGCTATACAAATAAAATTTTATTGAATTGAATTGTTTTACAGCGATATATTAGCATTATGGAATTGAAATCATGCTAACCTTCTGTGCTACCAATCATCAAGATAGCTTCCATTACAGCGTTCATTTAGTTCCCTAATGAAATGCTAAGTTTTCTTTTCTAGTATTCAGAAGGTCATGCTGGCACATTTTAGCACAAATAAAAATTAAGGAAGAAATCATGATGATCTTACTTTTATTTTTATTATATCCAGGGATCATTTAGTGTTATGTAAATGAGATCATGCTTGCTCCTTCATGCTAGTCACAATTTTTTTTTTTAGAAGAATTATAATTAATGTTTGAGTCTTTATTAATGGTGGAAAGAGATGAAAAAATGGTTCTGCAAGTAAAGAGGAGGACGTGGGAGGGAAAGAACATGACGCGAGGAAGAAAATGAGAGAGAACAGTTGTGAAATTTAATTTGGAAATCAATCAGTATTCATTAGCCCGTGAGGCATTTTCTCGCTCACTGGCTGCTTCTCTCTCTTTTTCCTCTCTCTCTCTCGCTAACGAAACATTTTGCCACTCAGCATGGCACCTCTCGTACTCACTGCTCACCCAGGCATTGCCCGCTTTCCTCGCCGCTCCGCTCCCTAACCAAACTTTACCCCTGCAGCCCTCATTAGCATCTCATTAGCATCTCATTTGCATAACCGTTTCTTAGGAGAACTTTCCTCGCTTCACTTTAATTGTTTTTTTTCTCTTCTTGACAGCAGAAGAAGGAAAAATCGGGGCCCAAAGCAGCCTGGCTGAACAGAAGGCAGTGTTTAAGGAGATTTAAGGCCTGGAAATAAAGAAGCTTTGGAATAAGGAGACACGGGAAACGATTGTTATATGAGAAAAAGTTAGAGGACGACGTTATTCCAGAGTCACCGCTATCTTATAAAAGACTGTTTACAATAGTTTAAAGCTTTTTTTTTGTTTTAAAAAAGTTAATAAAAAAATTAGGTTTCCACCAAATCTTAAATCATTATGTAAGTAAATAAATGATCCAGAATATACAAATAAATATATACATCTTTAGTTTTATTTACGTAATTATATATATTATTATTAAAAAAAATTGTACACAATTGTCCACCATGTTTAGCTGTTTTTTTTGGCATGCATACAGACTCGCTCTCTCTCTCTCTCACGCACACACACACACACACACACACACACAGAGGGTAATTAGCAGGCTGTCAGTGAGGAGGATGGGGTCACACAGGCAATTAAGAGTGTGACAGCTGCAGGAGTGTTGAAGTGTAGTGTAGCATGTGTGTATGTGTGTGTGAGGCCTGACAGACAGAGGGCTTGCTCCGCCAGTGTGTGTTCAGCCACACACGCCCTCGGACCGGAAACAGTTCTGCACTGGAGGCTAACGTTGCTAACAAGTACATGGACACCTAAAGGTATTTTAACATCACATCAAGTCAAGCAGGTTTTATGATTTTATCGTAATTCCTCGATATCTTATCGATCATGATCTGTGCAGATCTGTGCAACGGACTAGAGCTTCTTTCCACTCTGATTTCACACGGCGCATTCTTTGATTTGATGAAACATAGCGACCGCTACCCAGAATGCAGTGCACCATGACATTGTTGCAGTATTCTCAGATATTAATCAATACATTTTTCACTCTACCACAAGTTTCTTGTCAGCCATATTTGGTGGCAACGACTCTACATTTGTTTTCATCACATTATTAAATTTTTCGCAAATCATGACGGTGAGAATCAAACCTTTGACGCTGGAGGTGCAAGACCACAGTGATAACCCCTAGACCACCGGACCACCCTGTGAAATCAGTGTTGTGGATTTAACAAGTGAATACAAGTATAAATGTATGTTCATTGACTTTTATCTAAAATGTCTTCAAAGAGTAAAGGCAAGAAGTGCCATTGTGCTCACTGTTAATACCGTGAGCAGCCATTTTAATTTGATGTCATGTGCTGAACAGAATTGAGTTGTGTCGAGAAGGTGTTTATTTCATTTTTTTTTCCTATTAGGAGGCTGGAATTGAGGAGTTATGATGTTTAGTCGAATGCAGCGTTAAAATAAAGCTAATGTCTTTGTGGAGCCTGTTTATAGCTAACGGTGTCGTGTAGCATCAGAAAAGACATTAGCATATGAATTACTCTTATAGCACAAATAAAACACACTCCGAGTTCAGGAAAAATTATTGCATCTCTCATATTGAGGGAAAACTTGGCAGAGCTATTTCTTTAAACTGTGATGCTAAATTACAGCTTAGCAGCGTTTGTGATTGCTTATCAGTAAAGCATGTCACTAAAGCTATCAGGGATTCCCATTCTTGTGCTCCTATATGTGTGTGTGTGTGTGTGTGTGTGTGTGTGGCTTCATGCTGTGCAGTAATGTAGCTGTGATTTCCCAGTCACTGCATTCTGACAGACACTCATCCGAAACTCACGGCGAGAAGATTTGCCACGAGCCTCAAAAAAAGATACACACAGGATAAATAATCAAACCACATCTTTCTGGAAAAACATCTGAGATTTAAAAACAATATTTTTTCTTGATTTGTCTAAATTCAACTGAATCATGCAATAAAAGCAAGTGTGTTAGTGTTTGATAAGATGCTGTAATCCGTCAGCAGACTGAGCTCGTCAGAAGGTGCGTCTGATAAGTTGACATTGACTGCACGCCTCGGTTTGACAGTGTCCCCTAAACTCTATTAAAAATAAAAAAAAAAATGCAATGCTTTGCTAGGTAGACATTCGGCATGGTTCAGAGGGGAACGCTTTTTCAATCTCTTCTCTATCATTTTTGAATATCATTAGCGAAGAGCAGTCCATTTTCCATGCTTGCCAGAATCAAGTCCCAGAGAGAGTCGGTGCGAGAGACAGAGAGGGAAAAAAAGAAAAGGGAGACTCAAAAAGTCTGGTGATTTATCATCTTAGGCCCGAGCTGTGCATTGACATTAAGGGGCTGATGAGAAGAGAGTGTTGGTGGGATATTAACATCCTGTTATCATTTCAAATCTTTCTCACTCACACGCGCGCACACACACACACACACACACACACACACCCAGACACCGGCGGCCGTGACAGGCGGCGAGGCAGTACACGCTCCCTCTCGATGACTGGGCTCGATCACCTGTGACAGTTTTGATTTGATGTCACTTTTCCCCCGTGCGCAGTTTGTCTGAGCGGTTAAGAGGTAATTGTGTGACATTAGCATGGAGAAAGCGAACGGAAAGGGAAGGGAAGGGAAGGGAAGGAGGGAGAAGGAGACGGGGGAGACGCCGGGCTCTCGCTTTGTCTCGAAACACGGCACAACTCGGGGCAGCGGTTATAAATGGCCTCCATTTCCCAAACCGCTCCGTTCTCCGTTGTGGAACGCAGTGCCGCAGGGTAGGAAAAAAAAAAAAAAGAAAAAAAGAAAGGAGGGGTTGGTTTGTGGGGAACCGGGTCTGAGAGAAAAGAGGCTCTTTTTCTCAGGGGGGAGGAAGGGTGGCACGGTGACATGGAGGAAACACACCTCAGGTAGTCTGGTATCAGTCAGGAAAAAAAACGATCAGGCCCACAGCGTGCACTCGGATGTAAAGATACCACACGGTCACTGGTGCTGGTGCGGTACCAAAGATAAGCCTTCTACCTGAGAAGGTCCACGTGGTGAACCTTTAATTAGTTTTTGAGAATAGTTGTACAGATTTCCGAAACTTGTACTAATCTATATACACATTTTCTTTTTTTCTTTTATTGATTTATTTATTTATTTTTACAGGTGAGTACCAAAGGTAGAAAGGATAACCAGTACCAAAATGACATTATTGGAGTACTGTTCCCCTTTGACGGGTTACTGTACATACATGTAAAGTGTTAGTGTTCACTCATGAATGACATTCCTAAAAACTAAACGGTGGCGTCAGTTAATGCTCCCTACGCTCCAGCACATCACAGGATAAACTTCCAGCATCTAAACATCTTCCTTGACTCGTCTTCATGGTTTCACTTATAAGTAGCTTGAAAAAAATCAAGCAAAAGCAAGTCTCATTAGAGAGGTTAAAGATCCTTTTTTCTCTCTCTGCTCAAGGCTCAGCCTGCTCTTTGTGTCTGTGTGCGTGCGCGTCATCGGACACCGTGCAAACACACACACACACACACACACACACACACACACACACACTCTTTATCTCTACTCTACACAGAAACACTGCTTTATCACGATTCTTTTTAAAGGTAAAGTTCAGGTTAATTAGTTTTATTTTTACTTTACAGCAGTGATTCCGTTAGTGTCTCGCTCAATCGAGTGTCATTAGAGAGATTTCTTGTTAATTTTTTTCCGATAAAACAGGGTTTCCGTTGTGTGTGCAAAGAGTGTGTGTGAAAAGAGTGGAGGAAGGGTAACTGTGTAAGATGAGAAGGGTGAGGGGGAGCTTACTTTAGCTCCACACACACACACACACAGCGCCTGCGCGCACAAACGGAAACACTTATCTGTTGTGATTTATTTTTACTTTTTTTAAAGTAAAGTGTCGGTTAATTTGTTTTATTTTTACTTCATTTTATTTTGTGTTAATTATTTTAATGTATTTATTTTTTGGGGGCTGTGGAATGAATGATTTGAGTTTCTATTATTCCTTATTGGAAAATAAGAATTCTGGAACGAATTATGCTCGTAATCCAAGGTTCCACTATATACAGTACTTTAAGGCAGGCTATACTGGTACTGATTGTACTGGTTTGGTCCTTTAAAGAAGCGGATGCCTTTTTAAAATGCATACAGGTATACTGGAAAAAAAGTTTGAGAGACAAACTGAGATAGATAAATTAGCATGAAGTTGTTTGTTAGCACAGGTATGGACCCAATAACCATTATCTTTCTACACACCGCTGCATCTCATGTCTCTGGTACACAAATTAGTTGCACATAAATTTTGGACCTTTATTTGTCTGGTATTTTATTACTTCTGGACTGACTGCAGCAGTAGTTACAGAGTGTAAACATGCTTTTCATGGCTTCAACATTCTCCAAAAACCCTTTGAACACATTTAAACTGTCGTCACGAGGCGTCAGCTTTTGTTTTTGCTCAAAATGTGAAAGTTTACATCTATTTGGCTATATAACATTTTTTTTAATTTAATGTTTTGTTGTAGACATGATTGTGTGTCAGAGAATAATCATTTTCCAAACTGAGTAAAAGTCTTTATCTCGTTTTGCTGACAAACGGTTCATGCATATTTTTGTTCTTAGCTACTAAGCTTTTAAAAGAAAAAAGTATGCAGTATTGTATGAAGCATATAACAAATTAAAACAGTTTAAAAAAAAACAACAAGTGACTAAACTCAGAAATGTTTCCTAACACTTGTGGAGGAACATGCTAAAGCTTAGCTAGCAGTTGATGCTAAGTTTAATAACGTAACGAACGGTCTTACTGATCATTCTTTCGGTAATTTACTAACACACTTCTGACTGAAGTGTCCACGCTGTCATTGATTTTGTATCATTTCCACTTTCACCATTTCATCACCTGCATTAAGGAGATTAACTACAGTGTCCTGCCTAAGTCATTAGCTAGCGTCTGATTATGGCTTGAAACGTCTGGACAGAGCGCGTACTGTCTGTTTGCACCTCGCTCTCTTTTCCCTTTGAACACTGCATGAGATTGCGTGGGATACGTCCTGTGATGAAACTTCCTCAGTAGTCACATGTAGGAAGTGAGAAATTAACAGCTCATTCTAAGGAATGACATCACATAGCTTGTTAACAGTGTGATCATGTGAATACAAGGAGGAGGAAAAAAATTAAGCAAATATAGTATCTTGAAGAAATGTGATATCGACAAATTTGTATCATTCGCACAGACTGTAGCAACATGCTATCTAGCAAAGTCACGCCTAGCAAAAGTTCTCATATAACTAACCATTTAAAAGGCATGTGTTTTGTATGTTTGCCTAGTCATCTTTCCTTTTTTAAGCTAAAAATGTTCTTTCATTATTAGAAACTGAAGGATTAATTAACAAAATAAAATGCGTCGATTAGCATCATATAAAGGTCCACATTTCAAAGTGAATCTCTTCCCGAAACATGACTTATTTCTTTTTCTTTTAAACAGTGTTACAATCATGTTTACAAAAAGTATCAGCATAAATATGTATGTGTCGTCTTGAATACACACTTCCTCACTTACACACACAAATCAACACTCGTCAAGCGAGGTCTCATCCCAGTAACTCCCATTAAGGACCGGTCTTTAAGACTCATGATTCTTTTAACACCATAAGGCCCTTCTACAGTGCTCTTAAATATTGATGACGAGGCTGATTAGCCCTCTGGTGCCATTCACACACACACACACACCACACACACACACACACGGAGTGCGCTTCGGGCAGCCTGGTGATAAACTGGCGCTCATTAAACACACCACGCAGAGTGTGAACAAACATCTCTAATCACAGCCTCTTAAAGACTCTTAATGAGCTGATGTAATTAGCCGGCACCGAGTAAATCTTTTTCTCTCCCGATCTGTTTGCCAGGCTAATTTGTCTGGTATAGATTAGTGGATGAAGCAGAAGAAGAAGCATGTGTGTATGTGTGTGTCTGAGAAAGACAAAGAGATGTTTGCTTGGTGATTTGTCTCCCATTGATTAGAGTGAAGGAGGAGCAACAGTCATGGATCTTGTGTCTGTTTAGCCGTCCTGAGTCTCGATTCCTTTTCGACAGACGTGATATCAGACGAGATCAAACATCACAGGATTTTGTCAATGGCATAAGCAGATGTTTGTATGTTGTGTGGTTATCTGATTTGGAGAGAAAGGCATTTTATAATGTTTAAACCACAAATCTAGAAATCAAATATGATTATAAATCCAAAAATGAAAATGATGACAAAGAGTGAAGCTTTCAAAGTCAACCTGAAATTATTTTCAGAAATGGGTAACTACAGTATAGAAACATATTTGATAAAAGATTATAATAATAATAATAATAATAATATCAGCACATGAACTCAATATGAGTAACTCGGATGTATTTTGTAATTCTGAATAACTGCAACTTGTAGCAGAATCATGGCAGAAGTTTTTTTTTTTTTTACATATAAATTATTAAATTGTTTTGTTTTTGTTTCGTTTGTTTGTTTTAAAGCCGTAAAATTGATCTATGCATCTCAGTTAATCAGTCAATAATTGGTGGATTAGATATCTGAGGGGGTGAAAAAAAAATCAATAAATTTGATCTAATTCTTTGACAATTGGAAATAATAAAATTGGCTTTTTTTATGTTTTTTTATTGATTATGTTAATAGAATAGGTTGAAGATTTGTTTAAGTGGGACACTTAATGTTCCTAATCCTGTTCATCTCTATTATATGTATTTTCATCAGTGATTTCTTAACTTTTTTACATTTACGTGTTTTAAAGGAGATTTTTATAAAGATTTTCTGAGCAGTGACAGAAAAAGTGTGACCTTATGCATACTGTATATTATAATTATACTTCATCATATTTATGATGTTTAAAGCATTTTGTTTGATAAATCTATGCTTTATTGTGTAAAACATGTTTGTAAACGCTAAAACTTTTAAAAATCATTTTTCTTTAGTTAGTAGATAAAAAAACATGAGCCAGTTTTTAATATCAGGGAGGAGGGAACTGAGGAGGGAGAAAATTGCTATTTATAATGCATTTTTAACAGATTTCAAAATTACATTTGGATGAAACACTATCTTGTACAAGTGTTTTTTTTTTTTTTTTAAACTATAATTTATGAGAGCAAATTTTTAACCTGTGTTATTACTCTACTGGTTATATGCCAGGTTTTCTCCACAAAATGTAAAACTTTTCATTTATTTCTGTTGTTTGTCCATGTTTAATGTCTAAAAGGCGTGCTTTGAAGGAAAAAAAAAATCAATCGAGTTAATAATCCACCTGATTCCCGTTCATTACGACTGTCTTCTCTGTCTGTAGAGAGCCAGTCTAGGCCAGATGGGTGAGATCACCTGATCACCTGAGTCTCACTGTGTAAATCTACAGTCATACAGCCTGGGCCAAAATAATCCGCCTTCTCTTGGACATTGGTTAACACAGAATAATCTGATGCGGACGCCAAAAACGAAACTGTGTATTGATGTATTTTTATCTTTAAAAGCCAGGAGCTACGCTAGGGCATTTATAGTACTTTTTTTTTTTTTTTTTTAACAGAACAGTGACTCGCCACAGCTGAGAGGTTTGAGAAAAACGTACAAATCTGAGAAGAGTAATAGTTCCATTGTGAGGAGAGTTTCTGAGACCGAGTCCGAGCCTTGATCCTGCAAATGTCCTCTTCCTCTCCGCCGGCATGGATTGAGGGGTATAAAGCGTATTTCAGTGAGAGAAAGAAAAAAAAATCCAAGAGGATCAAGGGAGAAAAAGAGAGAGAGGAAGGGGAAAAAAGAGAGAGCTAGACTATTCCTGGCCTATTTCTGCCTGCCTTTCTTCCCCGGGGCCACAAAGCCGTGCTAGGCCACTTCTCAGCCTCCCGTCCTCTACACCCCGGACTGATCCATTTGTTTTTATCCCAATCCTGGATTTGGAGAGATACAAAGCTGATTAGGCAACAAAAGCATATGGGAAGATAAAGGACACTTAGGTAATGGGTTTTGACAGCGAATGAAAAAAAAAAAAACAGTCTCATCCTCTTTCTGTTGCTTTTCTACAAATATGTTTGTTATTCTGTTTCTATGCCAACTGATTTGCAGCGGCCTGGGAGGAAGGAAAAGGGGTATAAGATGTACGTTTTGGATGAGAGAAACAGTCAGAGAAGTCGGTGAACCCAACACAAAGCATGATGTAAAAGTTCTCCAGATGCAACAATATAAAGCTCAGGCACTAGAAACACACCAGCACAGCCGGGTTAATAATTCATTCTGATTAACTGATATTTCTGTAATGAGATATTAAAAGAAAAAAAAAACATTTATCTCAAACCACAAGTTACTTATTACTCTGAAAAACAGCGACATTGTAAAATGATCATCATTATAAGGAACTTTACTAACGCAGCATGTTTTATACATTTAAAACGCATCGCTATGTTCTTTAAAGGATTAATAAAAAAAGCTAGCTTAAACGAGTTAAAAATTACGTTTTTTATATTTATCTTAAAGTAAAACTTTATATAGTAAAACTATTTAATTGCAACAAATAAAAGTAATGTAAAAAATAAAACACTTGAAAACTGTATTAGTTCCATGCCAAAGTGAAAATATGATTTGGAATTTTCTTTTTAATGAGATAAGATCCTTGGTGTAGAAAAATCAAACCCTTGGCTGGTAAAATACTGAACACAACAATTGCAAACGATTAATTATGGAAACAAACCTTTAGGTTCAAGTAGTGTTTTTATTTTTACAGGATCAAAATAACCCAGTAAATGTAAACACTAAGACATGATGTTGATGCTAAATTTGCATACTGGGACATGATTGGCTCACAACATAAGTGGTTATGATGTAATAAGCTCTGTACCGGTACTAGGTTGTTTTTTCTGTCCAGATGTGTGCAGTAAAAAATTTTACACTTTAACACTTCTCGATTTATTATTTAAAAAAAGTTAAGTTTCTGATACTCTAAACTTAATTATTAGATGACATTGTTTATTTATGCAGTTAAAGAAAATGTGCAAATTATGGAATGTACAAAACTGTGTACTGTATGCAGAAACAAATGAAAATATTCAGCAAAAGAAAAGCTTATAAATAAATGGTTATTCGTGTAGTGTCTGGCTAAACAAAACAAATCATATTCTAAAATTAGACAGTACAAAACGTATTGTCCGCATTCTTCTAACTCTAGGAGATGTTTATGTGCTTAGCTGAGATAAAGAAGGAGATGAATAGAGTGTGGATTAGAGTTGTGTGATGATTAGGGTCCGGCACAAGTGTGTGTGTGTGTGTGTGTGTGTGTGTGTGTGTGTGTGTGTATCAGGGGGTGGAGGTCCTTAGACCTCTGCAGTGAGAGAGTATTAATCCGAGCTCAGTGGGAGCAGGACCTTGGCAAACAGCTCCCGCTGCTAGAGCTTTAGCCAACACCCGAGCTTGAGAGAAAGTCCAAAATCTTCACATTAGCTCCCTGCGATTCTTCGGCTCAGGCCGTAAGCTCTTTTTCAAGACGGAGCGTGCAAAGAAATCTTAAACTCCGCCCTCCTTTTCTCCTTCCCTTCCCCAGACTGTGACCCATGAGAACGCACGCCAGCGTCAGTCACCAGCGACCCGCTCGCTCAGAGTCATGAAATCAGACGGATTTGGAAATCGAGGTTGCGTAGGTTTTCTAAAGTGAGGATGAGGAGGAGGAGAAGGAGGAGAAGGGCAAGGAGGGTGGCACTTTAGAAGTTTAAGAGGCCGACTCCAAAGCAACGGAGCGTCCCAAAAAAATAAAATAATCATCTTGCCTCTTTAAGCTTTAGGCCACTTTACATGTTAGTTAAAGCCAAGGATCAGGTGATTTCACAGTCAGAGTGCTTGATATACAGGAGCTCTCCACATTCTCTTATAATGTGAATTGTTTTTTTATTAGCCTGAAATGATAAATGGGAACATTCAAATAGTCTGAGATGTTACAATCCACTAATTGCGTTCACCAGTTTTTTTTTTAGATATCTGTACATTTTATTAAATCACACTAACATTTAATTTCCCTTGCTGTTCTTTTTCTCTTCTCTCTCTTAATTTTAAAAGAAGGGGAAAAAATTCTTCTAATGTAGTCAAGGAACCTCCTCTGTCCTAAAGATGTCAGAAAACTTCAAATGTTAATGCTTTACCTCCATTACAAAAATCCCTGACACTGGAGACTCCTTCCATAAATGTATATATATATATATATATATATATATATATATATATATATATATATGTTTTTTTATCCATACTTATTAAGTCTTAATACTTCTATTATACTACAGTAACACTGACGGCTGTAAAATACACAAAGAATATTAAGCTGATACAGTAAACACTGGTTAGATTCTTATAACCAAGAAAATATAAACAGCTTGTGCTGAACCCTTTATTAAATTGCTGATTAATATTGAAATGTTTTATTATTTTTAATTTATCACCTTTGGAGCATTGATCCTTTTCTCTCATTTAAATATAAATCCCAAATGAGAGACCTGCAATTTTACAGCTTACAGCATAATTTTGTAAGCAAACAAAAAAGGCATTAACAGTGATTAACATTTCATATTTATAAATAAAAGCAAGTTATTAATCAAGAGGTAGAAATGAAATGAAAGTTAAATGGGGAAAAAAACCCTCCAGTAAAACTACTTCTGCTGATTAGAAATGAAATTGGGTCCCGAAGACTGGCAAAGTCACGGCTCATTTAGGGTGTTGTTTCATAATAATAATAATAATAATAAAAGTCTAAGAAATTAGAAATATTAAACATTAAGAGGCACATCAAAGCGAATGTTTTAGAATTCTGAACTTTATGACATTAGATTTTAAAGTAATGCTGTTTGGTTAACATGGATTATTTTAAAGAAAGAAAGAAACTGAGATTCACTTTTAAATTATGAATAGCCTGGGTCTTAATAACGGGCTTGACCAGAGCATTTCTAAATAATGCAAGACTATTAGGAGGTCACGAACGGTATTTACATGCTGATGCTAAGCTAATCAGGTGAGCCGCGAAATCCGTTCCTCTTGCCCAGGATTGATCGAAACGCATATAGGTCAGGACACAGAGAGGCCCAAATAAGATTTTTTTTTCTTCCCTCCTGATGGAAATGATGGAAAAGAAGTAAGAGGGAGAAGAGTGAGAGAGCAAGAGAGAATAAGAGAGAAAACGAGTAAGGGAGGGAGGAAGGACGAGGGTGAAATGAAGGGGAGTCCATGGAGATTGCGCCGTCTATCTGGCCGTAGCCCCGGGCCAGCGGAAGAGTAAAGTTGCTAATGATCTCATCGACGTCAAATCTCTGCGATGTCAAACAGCACGGAGCTCCATCAGGGAAATGAGACACTGGACGCCGTATGTCCTGAGGTCCGTCGGCCTTCCTGAGTTACTTCACAGTCAGCCGGGCAGCCAGATTAACCGGCGGGACGAGACAGATTCTCTCAGGATGTGCAGGACTCCGCGAGTGCGCATGACCACCGTGCACTAAGAACTAATGAACTACATGGTAATGACTTTGGAAAACTAAGTCATATTGAACATGTGTCAAACATTGTGTATGATTATCCATCCAATTTTAGTAGATAAGTCTAGACAATGCTTGATGTCCAGAACTGCATCATTGATGCAAATAAGAGATTAATATTTATCTTACTGTGAGTACCTCATCCTGGTCTGAGTCACAATGAATCGGGAGTTATCTCAGGAACAACAAACTGCCATTTAAATGAGGGGATGTGCATTTTCGCGCTTTGCCCACACATTTAGATATTTAGTATTTTTATTATTATTATTTATTTTTGAAAACATGCAGTTTCAGGGGGGAAAAAAACTACGAACGAAAGAACATACGTGTGGCGGAAATAAGTATTTGATCCCCTACAGATTTACTAAGTTTGGGTCTGTTTTTCTGCTAAAGGTACAGATTGACTTTGCTGCACCGAGGGGCCAACGGATGAGGCCATGTGTTGTAAAATTTTGGATGAGAACCTCCTGAAGATGGGTTGTGGATGGGTCTTCCAGCATGAACTTGACCCCAAACATACTGTACTGCCAAGGCAACTAAGGAGGGGCTCAAGAATAAGCACATTAAGGTCATGGAGTGGTCCAGACAGTCGTCAGACCTTAATCCAATAGAAAATTCACAGAGAGAGCTGTAACTTCGAGTTGCCAAGCAACAAGCAAGAAACGATAAACATTTAGAAAAAATCTGTAAAGAATAGTGGATCAAAATGCATCCCAAGATGTCTGCAAATCTGGTAAACAACTACAAGAAACATCTTCCCACTGTGCTTTCCAGCAAGCGTTTCTTTACCAAGTACTAAGTCATGTTTTGCTTGGGGATCAAATACTTATTTCCCTCACTGAAATGTAACTTAATTCATAATATTTGTATCATGTGCTTTTTATGGATTTTTGGTTGATATTCTGTCTGAATCCTTTACCATAAACCTACAATAAAAATTAGACCCTTCATTTCTTTGTAAGTAGGCAAACTTAAAAAAATCTGTAGAGGATCAAATACTTATTTCCCCACTGTAGCTTTATGATTAGGGTTGTATTACCCCATGCTTGTTTCTCTTTTACAGGGCGTTTATGTTTTTTTTTCTTTTGAGAATGATGTAGAAAAGGGACTTTACAACATAGCCATGTATGTGTGGTGATGCCAGTTCATGACAACCAATTATCCAAACATGGTGGTGGGCAGTGGTGGATCAAACGGCTCGAAGGCTCTGGGTTATTGACCGGAAGGTTGGAGGGGTTTGAGCCCCAGGACCACCAAGTCACCACTCTTGCACCCATGGGCACGGCCCTTAACCCTGTCTGCTCTAGTGGTGCTGTATCCTCTCTAACCCCAGCTTCTTAATTTACTGGGATATGTAAGAAAAAATCTTTTTACTGTGCTGTAAGGCACATGAGACAAATAATTGAATCTTAAACACTTATTCCATAAACACACACCAACATTTTATAGTCTTCTCTCAAATGATATTGTTAAAGCACAGTCGCCAAGTTTGATTCCCGGGTAATGCTACAGTACAGACGTCTGTAAACCGCAGTCTAGAGAGAGCTGATTGGCCACGCCCCTTTCAGCGTGGACGGGGTGGCATATTCACACACCCTAGTCAATCAATCATCAAGACGTTATTAAAATATTTGTATTTTTAAGTTCATGCAAGCAGAAGTGGGTGGATAGCGCTTTCCTTGGTAAGTTACCTTGCTCCCTAACGGTGTGAGCAGCAGCTGGAAAACACATGGATTCATGTGCATGAAGTGCGTGTTCGTCGTCATTGGACATGACCAAATTAGGGAGAAAATTAGGAAAGAAAAAAAAAATCAGATAAAGCATTTAAAAATATTGTGACCCAAATATGCTTTTCTGCCTTTAACAGAAATGCACATACTGACATGGAAGACATGGTTTAAATTTGTCAGGGTTTGGCTACGGTCACATTTGACAGTTGCCATGCATGGGCATTTTTGAGAACATTTATGTAGAAGAGGTCAATAATTGTATTCCCCTGTGTTGCGCTCTGGCTGTAGCATGATTGGGAGACCAAGACAGTGGGTGGGAATAGACAAATTAATAAATCATGTGCAATTTGGTTTAAAGAAAATCTAAGCAATTTTCACATGATTTATTAAGGATTTTAAAATGATTATGGTTATTTTAAGGAATGCAATTACTGCAATGCAACATACATGTTCTCAAAAATGTCCATGCATGCCAAATGTCATAAAAAAAATAATAAAAAAATCAGTTACATGGTGAAGTTTTGTTGATGTTTTTAAAGGACAGGAAGTGGCACAGTGTCTGAGAACTGGGAAGTTTTTGGGGTGGAATTAGGAACAAATGAAATAAAATAAAGCATAACAAATCCCACCACATCAAGATGTAATTAATTAAGATGCAAGTAATCTCACTACTTTAAGTTGAATGCTGTTTGTTCTAGGAAACTGACCATGAAAATATTTTATTTATTGATATCAGGTAGAAATTATAGTTTAAAACTAAAATCAATTTAAAGTTCAAAATAAATCTTTATTTACAACAAAAATTTGAAATTTATAAAAAAAAGTGCAACAAAATCATAAGGTTTGTGTTTTAAAAGTGCATTTTTTTCCAAGCCTCACATTTTCGATATTCCTATAGTCTTTTTATTCAAAGATTTATATTTTACTTTCCTATTGGTTCTTCTTTCCGCATGCTAAAACAGCTTTAGCATAAAGATCAAGGCTGAAAATATTTCCATAATAATTCACATACATAAAGCATACAATTTCTCCCTCAGCCCGGAAATATATAAATAAACCAAAATATAGAAATAAATAGCTGCAGTAATGAGGTTAACTATTTTGGCTTTTGAGAAAGCTAGAGAGAGACAGAGAGAGAGAGAGAGAGAGAGGAGAAGAAGAAGAAGAAGAAGGAGGCGGCTTGCAATATTTTTCCAGGCCAAATTAATGACAGCAGATCTAATGCCATTGCTGTACTTCGGAGTGTGTCCAATACTTTTAAAGCAGAGCGTTAATGGAGACTTGGAAAGAGATTGATTTGAACATCAAACACTACCCAATAGGTTGCCTTCTTTCATGCTTTTGGGTTTTGAAAGTTCTGCTGGCAGTTTGGGAGCTTCAACCTGCTCCTCGGATTGATGTAATTATGCTGAGAAGTGGCGTGTAGGAAGCGTAAGGTTGGTGCCAGCCTCACCATGAACGACTGATGATCTCTAAACGAGGCTTATTTATTAAATAACGTCCTGGAGATTGAAATAAACATTCATTGTGGATGAAAAAAAAAAAAGTCATCATCGTTCTGCGATAATGATAATTACTTTTGACTGATAGATAACCTGTTCGCATCCCAGTGAAAGGCTGAAAAACTATTAGACGGCATCTTATTAGCCATCCATCCATGAAGAAAGTAAATGATATTTTAGTAAGCAAGACTGCCGAATGAATTGCAAACTCTCTGACTGTGCTGTGATGACTGTGGTGGCTTTTTTTCTTTCATGAAGGCCGGAACGAGCTCGCATTTCCATAAACACCAGAGTCAAAGGTGAGGTCACGGCACGGCACGACTCGGATGCTATTCATCATCAGCGCTTGGTGGAAACGCATGCTCTGAACTGATGAAGCTTGGCCATCATATTCACGTCAGCTGGTTCAAGGTTGGCGCTCGAATGGGCGAAATATTATTCTGCGGGGTAAGAAGGTCCAAAGATGATCCAAAAGGAAAATGACACAAAGTGCGACATGTCAAATATTCTCCAGAAAGATAAACAGGCTGATAGAATTTCCAGTATGAACTCAAAACTCAGTGACTAGTAAAAGATAAAAGAAACTGACACAAAGTCAGCATGTGCAATAACACAGAGATATTGAGATCAAATGACTATTGACTTCTGCTTGTGATTTATAGGATTCGAAGCAAGAGGGGTGAATACTTATTCACAACCTACTGTATATGCAAACCATATAGATTTCCCCCATAATTGTCAATATTATGGCCTTGTGTGTAAATTTGTACACCCAAACAAATAATCCCAATCAGTAATATACACTATACACTTCAAAATAAAATGTGGACAAGCTCAAGGGGGTAAATACTTATGCATGGCATTGTGCATTTCTACTGCAAGTTATCCTTAAATGCGGACTATTAATCAAAGGCCACAGATCTTTTGCAACCGTGAGGCAGTGAGATAAACATAAATAAATTCAGCATTTTTATCGGGAGAATATTTAAACATGCAAACTTGGACAGCTGATGAAATATAAATATTGCTTAAAGGTTTGGAAAGAAATCGATATCCATCCATTCATCCAGTGTCTATCCTGATTATCCTGTGTAGGGTGGTAAAGGGGCTGGAGCCTATCCAGGGGAACTCAGGGCACTGGACCGGGTGCCAAATTATTAAAGATCCTGACATTTTGTGTAAGTATTTCTAATTGTGTCAGTGTTCTTTCATCACCCTCTTTATTCTATTTAATGAAAACCAACAGCAGATACACATTACACATCAGTATGCCGCATACGCTCAGCATCTCTAATGAACATCATTCAAATTTCTTCCTTATTTCATTATACAAATTTCTGTCATGGGAAAAAAAAAATAGAGTCTAACCGTCTCCTTAAACACATCCCCACTTATCCATGTTGCCTTTAACTAACACCCCGGTGTCCACCTGCTTCTCCAGCGCCCACGCACGCTTCGGTCCTCCAAAGACTCACGGCCCCGGGGCGGTGTTTAGGGTGAGCTGGCTCAGGCCTTGGCGGCTAATCAGCCCCTTCCCAAGACACCGCTCATCAAAGTCTCCCATACAACAGATCAATCTTCTCCTGACAGTTCATTTAGACTGAATTAATTTGGAATTAGAGGCCATTATGGCAATTGGCAGCCGCTGATATTCCCCGAGCGCAGGCTGAAATCCCCCTCACAGAGAGAGCGGCCTTTCGAATCGACTAGATAAGGATCTTTTTTCTTTTACTTCTAAGCATTTAGAAGTTAGAACTGAGCCAAGAAGTTAATTTTCACTTTGAGCAAGTCATCCTTGTTTTAGACAGACTGTGAACACAGAGCGATTTATTTCTTATACACCCTTTAATTAAATTATAGTATTTTAAATTTCCATGTTCATATATGATTAAAGCAGAAGCCAATAAAATGTTTATTTTATACATTATATTTAAGTTATCTACATATTATTATTATAATAATTATTATTATTATTATAATTTTACCAGTGGTGCATTTAATTAATGTAATTTTTTTGCCATTCTTTTTTCCCCTAAAAACCTATCAGTTGTCATTACGTTAGAGTTTTGAGAAAAATAAAAAAACAACAAAAACAAAACACAAATAAAATTATGACCCTAAATCAAATTTAAATAAAAATGTTAAGATTTTTCATTAAAAAAAATGTACAGTACTGTCCAAAGGTTTTATAGGAGCATGCAAATAAATGCTATAAAGAAAGTACGCCCTTAAAAAACAAACAACAACAAACAAACAGTAAATAGTACGTAATGAAACACTATTTGGTGTGACGATGCTTTGAAGACTCAATTCAAGGTACAATTCTTGTGTACGTTTTGTGTACCTTGAATTTTTATAAAAATTCCTTATAAAACCTGTGGTTTTATAAGATAATAAGCTTTCAAGTTCTTGCAGAACCACACACACACACACAGTTCTTCTGAGGGACTTTGACTGTCGCACCTGCTTCTTTCTGGGATGCAAAACCCAGCAGCTTCCATTTTTTTCTTTTTCTCTATAGAGGTTTCACTTGTATACAATAATGTGCTGCACTTATTTTTGCCATACAAATATTTTTCTGTAACATTCAATTTTGTATTGAAATGCTGATGTTTAAAATCAGGAATGTTTTATTAACACAATAATAAAAGTCCTAAATAAAAAACATGGAAACTTTGCACTAAAACACATGATGCCTTTTGCACATTACAGTATTTTAAGTGCATTGGTCCAAATGTGAAGCTTTCTGGAATCCCAAGGGACAGTACAAGCTTTCAGAGTACATTCCATACTTAACATAGTTAAAGTCTTGTTTTTTTTATGCTTTGCATTTTTATCTACATTAATTCCAATAAAACGTAAGCAAATTGAAAATTAACCCTAATTTGATCTGATGAGAAGTTGTTTAGGTGTTTTACAGTGTGTATACAGTGTGTATGTAACAGTTAAACTACTTGGCATTTGAATATTTTCTGACTCGTCTTGTGTAACCAAGTGAAATTAATTTAAAAATAAAATGTAACACTCAGAGCTTGATGATTCCTGAGTGCTTGGAAGCGGATTAATTAATAATAAAAAAAATTAAGAAATTAATAAAACTTGAGGTGTAAATGCAATACATGCTTCAAATAGAAACAGCAACTTATACACTGTGGCACATAATAGACACATAATTGTGATGTCGCGATGTCAATCACTGGACCGCCACAGAAACTATTTGGAATATTAGACAGAAAAAAATTGGAGGGGAAAAAATAAATAGCAAGAAGACAGTTTCTGTTCAAATCTTTTTAAAAGAATGCATTTCCCACATGTAATGGTTATGGTTATTTATTTTTTGCCTGATCTTTAGCTAGATTTTTTAAATTTGTTACTAGGCAAAAAAAGGGCTTCCAGTTCACTAGACGTGCTCCTTACATAGAATGCCCCTTCCCCTTCTGACTGTTTGCACTCAACATCTCTGTTTTTCGAGCCAGAATAAAAATATTGGCACCCGTAGCTTATAGTGGTCGAATGCTGCAGGCATTTCCATCAGCTAACAAACCTAGATATTTTTTCCCCACATATTGCTGTTACAATTTCATGTTTAATGAAATATATATAATTTATTTATTAAATATTTAGGTATGTTCGATTGTTGGAGAGCTTCACATGTACTGCTGCGATCTAGGAACCAGATACAAGTATACTCGAAAATCGGTATAAGTGTACTCTGCTGTCCCATGACATTTGGTGGAAAGGCACCAAGACAGATTATTAACCACTAAGCCTACTGACTTTTTCTGAAGATTCATGAACGCACGCTCTTCGCAAACTGTCAGTCGTGCCCGCTCTGCTTTAGATCTGCCAAGTGATGAAATGCCAAATCTGAAATGGGTGAAAATATGAGAAGCGGAGGAATAAACACACACGAGGGAGAGTCTCCAGGCTGTTCTGTGGAGGTAAATATTAACCCCGACACCATGCTGTGAAATCTCACCCTCTTTCGATCGCTCGCTCGCTCAATCACAGACTGGCAGAGGGGACAAAAGTAAAGTAGAGGAGTTGAGTCAAGAAAAGTAACTTCCCTCTTGTGCTCAGCATGACATGCTGGATGACATGCTCCCTCAACACCTCCCGACAATCCTCAAAGAGTAGTCACGTCTTGACAGCTCGCCTTTTTACACCGACTCTACACACAATCGCACGTCCTTGAAAATTCTTCTACAACGACTTAACAGACTGCAGAGTTTCCAAGCGATGACTGACCCCAGTTTAACCTCAACGTCGACCAGAAGTAAGCAGGGAAACTTTGAGTGGCAAGCTGTTTAACGGAAAAAAAGAGAAGTCACTAATACGACTGCAACGTTAATTATTTCCAAAGTAAAGAGATGCAGAAGTTTGCAAACAATCGCAGTTTTGATTTATTATAGATCAACATAATGCTTTCTCATTTACTGTACATTATAGCAGCTATAAACATTAGTTCCCTCAACAGTCTCTCTTATTTATCAAGACATAAAAAAAAGTACAGCTTTTCTAAGGGTTTAAGTAAAACCAGTCGATGATCGATTAATAATTGCTTTAATATGCATGCACAGTACGATGCTCCTTGCACTTGTTGTGTTACCAAACAACACATGAACATTTTAGCATCTCACCTTTTTATTCTCTCAGAAGCCTATACCGCATGTCATTCTACTTACAGTACTGATCAGAGGTCCGAGGAATGTTTCGAGGGGTTGTGAAATCTTCCAGGATTTCCACCCAGTCCTTTAATGTTCTTTGCACTGTTTTAGTGTCTGTATGATAGACTGTGAGCGCCAGTGAGCAAAAAAAAAAAAAAAGGGGGGAAAAAAGAGCGAGGCAAAAAGTGAAGTTCATTGCAGGTATTTAAAGTGTAGGTGTCAAATTTAAACACTGTCACGATAATAGAGTCAACACACATTACCTCAGTTTAAAGCTGAAAGGATGTATATGAGGAATTCACCGAGGCGGCAGACGACAGGACACGACCACGATGCCGCCTTTCATCTAACCACATTGATTTATTTCATTTTTCTTCCTGGTTTGCTTCTTTTCTTAAACTTTTCTGTCATTCCTAAATAAAAACACTTTGACAACCCAATCGATCCAGCGTTTATAGATCTCATATCACAAGCTTGTACACACCAAATCTGTCTCAGTCTCCTGTCTCCATCTTCTCTCCTCATCCTGTTGACTTTGACAGTTTGTCGAGTGCGCTGGTGTTTTTAACTCCCCAGGACACCTTAAAGGAAAACTCTGAGAATCCACACTGCATTTCCACACCCTTCAGCAGCAGAGCAGGATTTACTGCTGGCCTGTGGAAGATTTGGATTTAGTCATTTTACATAGTAGGAGAAATGTCTTGCCCCATGTTCTTAAGCAACAACTTTCGTTTCTCTGTGCAGCATGAAACCAGATCACACCAAAGAAAGTAAATTTGGTATTTTTAATGTGATTCTGGTATTTAAAGTCATCGAATGTAGGCAAAAAGTGCAAAACCATCCCTCCAACATCTACACCACTTAAGCTGTGTAGGGTAGCATGGGGAAGGAGCGTTTCATACATTGTAGGAAATTTAAAAACACCAAATCAGCCTACAGTGCAGGTCTTTCCTTAACCCTAGGAAACCAGAGTACCTAGAGGAAACCCACAAGCACAGGGAGAACATGAAAACTCCAAACACACTCTGGAGACGAGATTTTAACCCCTTATTTTTCGAGGTGTGAGGAGACAGGACTAACTATTTAGCCACCATTCCACCGGTGCAAAACCAGTCAAGACCTAATGAACAACTGAGAACAATAAAAAAAATAAAATAAAAATAAATAGTTGCATGTTATACGGTGATGTGAAATAATGAAGTGGAGTTTCCGTTTAAATCCTCTTACACCACACCAATAAACCAATTTACAATTTGTATTTATTAAAGAACGCTATATACTGTGCATTTGTACCTCTTTCCTTTTTGGCTGCTTCCATTTAGGGTCATGACAGCAAATCACTCAGTCTGCATGTTTGATTTGGCAAAAGCCGGACGCTCTCCCTGACACCATCCTCACCAATTGAACCTTGGCTTGTGACAGATGCTAAGTGTGCACGGACGATGACTCTAGTTATATTTAATGTCCATGATACAGTACAGTTTAGTTCCTGTTCATACTTGCGTTATAGCAGGTATAACAAATCATTTCCTTACCTCTCTCCCCAAACCTGTTAATGCTCATTATGTTAGCGGGGACCCCATCAGCATAAACTTCTCTGTCTCTGCACCAGAGAGCTGATACTAGAGACTCGAACCTTCTACTACTATGTTTAGTAAGACATTTTTAATCCATTCTTTGTATACTGTCCAAGTTCCTTTATGAATGATCTGGTTTACTATAGAAATTATAATATTGTCATAATATAGAATGATTGCATTAATATAAACCTGTAATTTTTTTTTAAACCTAGCTGCACTTCTCTCAGAGAAATTTAATCAACACCAACCAAAATCAGGAATTTAGCAGCACCGTAGGAATTCTTTTTTTTTTTTTTTTTTTTTACCGTTTTTAATCTACAGTTTTAGTTTAGAATCAGATAACTAACACAAATCAAAGCTCTTACTGTTTTTGCTCGTTGCCCTCGAAGGCTGCCAGATGCTCAGGTAAAAGCAGGATTTGAGCATTATCATTAACACCCAGATTTATGGGGACTTGTGAGGATTATTACAGCTACAAGGCGACCAAGCGGCGACCAAGCGGCGATCCGAGCGGCTCTTATTTGTCCTGAGGGAGTCAGCGCATGACTTAAATTCACTGCGGGCGGTAAAGCTGTTTCTACTCCACAACCACGGGAAGCTAATAGCATTTAGTTCCAAATGAGCTCAAATCTAAGCTGCACATTTAAATAACATTTGAATAGGAGTATAACTTTAAAATAAGAAATTAGAGGTGATAGATCATTTCAGTAATAATGCTAATTATGTTTAGGCCTTGAAATATATACAGTATATAGTAGTTAACAGTACTGTATATCCAGCTTGCTTGTTAGGAACAGCAAAAAAAAAAAAAAAAACAACAACATAATTTCTGTCTATGCACTTTAAAAAAGGCTTTGGTTTCTTTGTACTATACCTCCTGCCTCCTGTGGAATAAAAAAAAAAAATCGATTTGTTGGTCGGCGGAAGACATGAGTTGAGCTTCGTCCCAAATGAGGACCGACTTTATCCTGCATGTTTAAAAAAAAATAAATATATAGTTCAAGGCCTAAACATTAATAGCATTACTACTAAAATGATCCATCCGACGAGATTAAAGAAACAGCAACAAATATTTCACTGCGACAAGCTGCAAAGTGGCTAAAGATACAAATTAAAAATTGGTTGCTTATGTAACAACCCCAGCAGCGACCTCATTTCCCATCTCGTCTGATGCCCCAACCAGCAATTACTATCAGCAGTATACTAATCACCAGCCTAATCATCTGTTCTCACTGGTTCATGCTGGCTTAACAAACCAAAACATTCCTCTGAAACTGCTCAGGTACAGAGACTGGACTGAAAATGGGAGACAAAAAAGTTTTTCAGGAAGCCTAGAGAACTATTCCTTAAGACTCCATTACAATTACAAGAAAGTCTGATTTTTTTTGCAGCAAACTATGGAGGAATGAGGGAGGAGAAAGGGGTCAAGACTTTTGCACAGTACAGTATTCTAACATGCAGGTAAATGTTAAATTGGGCTCAGGGATCTGTTGCAGAATTTGATTTCCCCTCTTTTTCTGTGGCTGCTATTCATTGTAGTTTTTACTCCTTGTTGTAAAGAAGTTAACGCTTGGTTACCATGCCGACCCCCCAGATCAGTCTGCAATGGAAAAATCACGTTGTCTGCTTTCGGCACTTGGGTTGCTTCCTAAGTGGACACAAGGTGTTGTATAATTGCAAACCTAATATCCATTTGAATTCTATATCACTGGAATACGACAACACCGCAGAGAGCACTTGGCTCTCAGAGGGAAAGGGTGGAAACCAGACCGGGGCCAGCATGCATTACATAAATATCAATTAAAGAGAGGAACGGAGGCTAATCTGCCCCCTGAGAGGCAGTGAGGGTACGAGGGGAACAACTGGGGTGGGAAAAGGGAGGGAACGAGGGAGGAGAGGGGAAAGCTATTGGGAGGACGGTGGGCGGAGACGACGTGTCATTTAAAACAATCAGCTGCCACTTTTTATTTATAAGGTCCTTCCCCAGTAGTGACTGATTTGGCTATGGCTTTACAACCCTGAATGCAATTATTACAGCCCTCAGTGTTAACATGACTGAAAAGAATAAATAAAACATTTAATTAGGGCTTGTAAAACCACATGGAAGAATTAAAAATCAATTTGGATGCAGATTTAGACATGATTAAGTCTTGACTCATTAGTGTCAAATGTCTTAAAAGAAATTATTGACTGACCAACTCACTTATCATAAAGCCGTAAGACCCCAAATGTGTGGAATGATGGGGTGAAGCAGGAGGGGAAAAAGCATTGAGGTGATTTTTTTGGGGGGCGGGGGGGTGGATTTAGCTTCACTGCTGCTCTCCTCTTTCATGTCTAACGGGACGACTGGTTATTAAAGCAGACAGTTAAGAGGATTGTGATCGGCATTGGGCTGCGCCTGATAGCGGCCCGGGGAAGGTTGGTTACGATCAGTGCAATAGGCTTGGCTTGAACATTCGTGGCTTGAGGGATTTGCCCCCCAACAGTGCCATCCCACCCTGTATCACCCTAATGAAGGACAATTGGATTGAGACCGGCCTGATATCAAGGTAGTACCAAGTGGCAGTAGTGCAAGCGCCTCGTCTGTAGGGTGCAAGTAAATCCAGGGCGGCGATAATCCACAGCTCTGGGTGGGAGAGATTGCAGAATCCCGGCGCTAGTTGGGATTATCAAGGAGGTGCAATACGTGGTTTATTGGACAAAATGAAAAAAAGATGCATTGAGAGTACTTATACGTGAAATTGGTCAGAGATTTGGGGACATTAATGTCTCCGCCATGCCTCAGACACCTCAGAGCTCCGTTTCTAGTTCAAACTTTTTTACACAGTTTTGGATGATGACAACTTGCATAATAGTATTAATCAATTACAATACCATCCACCATTTTTGGTAGTGGATTCGTCATCGATCGTTGTGTGGTTTCCAGGATGTATTTTTTACTTAAAATCTCAGGGTCGCATGGTCCAGTCTCACATCTTCCAAGTAATCCAGTTGTATTACTTTTTAGCTAATTTTAACCATTGTTTAATGTTATTGTTTCTGTGAAACACTGAGCAAAAACAAAATCCATATGAATTTAGTTACTGGAGTATATTTATGGGGGAAAAAAAGAGCTAAATCACAAGTCTTCCTTTGAAGTTGAAAGATCAGATTGTTCTTTTGGCACTGATAAAGACCTCTGTGGTTTGGCAGTGGGTTGATGGCTGAATCGCTGCTTTCTCCATTACTTTATCTCTTGGGCCTCAAGCTGTTTTACCTGTCTACATTTTTTTTCTGCTACTGTAAGCTCGAATTCCCCCTTCATTGATCCTGATGTCTGTACTCCCCCTGTCCGTCTCGCTAATGCTCCCTTTTGCCTCTTTCATCCGGATTGTGGTGGTACGATGAGGTGGCAAAAAATAAAAGTGGAAAGAAAAGAAATCAATAACAGAGCCAAGTGAAAAAGGTCAGAGTTCAACGGGGTCCTTGACTAATGGGAGGAGTGGCAGGGCTCTGGAGTTCAGGGGCCGGGGGAAAAGTGGGGGCAGGGGAATGATGGAGATCACATTCTCATTCATCGATCCAGTCACTGTGCGCTAGTGAAGGGTTATCAGAGAGGGGCTTGAGGCAGGGTTATCAGATCAGCAGAAACAAGAACAGGCTTTATCAGGCTTGGGGCCAACGAGTGTCAAAGCATCACAGAGAAAGAGAGAGGAAGTGATAGTGCTATGATGCTGGGACTTTCCCAGGGGAATGATAATGAAGGTTAACGAGGGCTAATGGGTGAAAAAAAGAGCAAAACGTGCATCCTTCATTGCAAATATAGGTAAGAAAATGCTAACAATGGGCTAACATCAGCAAACAACACTGTCACTGAGCTTAACATGTATGCAGTGAGAGAAATACTGTGGACAAATCCTGGATTGTAATAGGTCAGGTTGATTAGTCATTAATCAGGTGTTGATCAGTTTTCTATAAGCAGCTTTAAAAGTAGTGCTGCTGCACATCCCAGATTTATATTAATGCACTCACTCAAATATGGAGATTAGGAGCTATCAATATAAGCTCAAATGTTGTTGTCATGAAATGCATCAAAGATGATGAATCAGATCATTACTGAATAACTTACCTTTCCTTTTTTCCTTTGTATCTTTAATCCTTGTATTAATAATATAATTTAAACCATGTCCATGTTTGTCCTTTTTTTCTTTTTAACTACAATAAAATATCAATATTAAATATTGTAATTTTTAAAGTATGTTAAGCTTAAATAAAAATGAAACAATTACATAATTTACACACATCTTTCATTTTTATATACATGGAATGTCTGTCATGTTTGTACTATAAATAAATAATTACCTTTTCCTTAATTTTCAATTTTTTCGATTTTAAAATTATCTTGGAAGGTGTTTTACTTTTCATCCCTTTAATGTTAAGAAGGCCTTATAATACTACTACTACTACTAATAATAATAATGATAATTTGAATTAATCTGTTCTGCCCAATATGATAATCTTCATTCACATTCTGTCACTCTCAGGACTGAAGTCCCTCTGAATTTCAGATCTGTAATCGTTTACTGTAATCTCTAAAGTGCTGTTTAATCACTCAGCTTTTCTTGGTATCAGCTCATTTTCCTCTCAATGGACTAGAAACGAGAGAGAGAGAGAGAGAGAGAGAGAGAGAGAGAGAGAGCAGGAGGGTTGTAAGGGAGGAGGGGAGAGCATGAAAAGCAAATGAACTGCCATTTGAATGACTGACATCTTCATGATACGGGTAATTATCACCGCTGATGTTCTCAAATGAGTTGAGGAGGCCTGTACACCGGCTGCCTCCTGAGGGATGTGGGGTTACACAAAGATGATGTAATACACACCGGCTGCCAGCCTATAAATGTGCGGACAAATGCGTGTACACACACACACAGGCGATATAACCCGAAGATATTTCTATGGGACATGTGTGTGCACTTAGTATATATATAAATGTTCTAAACACATATTTGTTCTTCTTTATTTGAAATATAATAAATTATATATATATATATACAAACAGATTGTAAATATATATATTTTTTTAAAGAAAGAAAAAATTACAGCAATACAGATAATATTATATCACATTGCCCAGGCCTACACACACCTTTTTCTTTATATTGTGTTGTGTTTGCAAGACTATATTATTGTTAGTAAAAAGCTGCTGTTCTGCGTTTACACACAAATACTCAAATATTTAACAAGTGCATGTGTAAGAGAAATGGTAAAGAGAGCAAAAAAGAGACGAGATGAGACAGTACGACAGCAAGGACGTAAAAGACGAGTTCTGGGGCAGACGTCGAGAAATCCATGTGCAATTTAGATGGAAATTTAATGACCCCATGGTAGCAGTGAATTAGGACGCTGATCAATTGATCATGTCAAGGACAAATAGGTAAACAAACATGTGCATTAATTCTGACCGCTCTCCTGCTCCTCTGCCTCCTGACTGCCGAGACGGCAATCACAAATCACCCAACCACAAGTACAGAGCGAGGGTGAGAGAGAGAGAGAGAGAGAGGGGAAACAAAAGCTGATGAAATACAAACAGAAAAACAAATACAAAATAAATTTACATGCATGTCACGTCAATAAATGTAGAAAGTACAGGACTGTTAATTAAATGATTTGTGTTTATGTTAAATGTTGATATTTTTATTTCTAACATGTCAACTACCTACAAGCAAAAAAGCTGAAAAAAACTGAGACCAAACAAACAAAAAAAAACCATTAAAATAACAAAATTTTATGAAAGTCGACTAAACATGAGAGGGAGAGAGAGAGAGAGAGAGAGAGAGAGAAGTAAATCTGCAAAGTAAATACGAAATAATATTTATGGGAAAATGAAACATTTATATTGTGAATGTAATCGTTAAAAAAATGTAAACAACAATTAGATCTAAATTAAAAGATTTTAAATTAAAATAAAAAAAAACATAATAAAAAGTGCAAAGTTAAAAATGCATATTTATGCTTTTTAGACACAGCTTTATTAATGATCAAATTAATGTGTGTAAAAGTTTGTGCACGCATCTGTGTGTGCGTTTAAAAAAATCTGTTCAAATAAACTAAAAAAAGAAAAATGTAAACGAACTGTAAAATTAAATGTATATAAAGTTTAATCAATCAATCAAATCAATCAATCCATTTTGGACAAACAGACAGAGGACTGACTTCATTCTTTACTTGTCTCCCACTGAGACAGTCCAACCCTCCTCTTTACACGGATAGTTGAGCTCAGCAAGACTCCTTTCACCAACATGGGCTGAGGAGATGAAGAGAAACGAACGAGAAAGAGACAGACAGATGGAGAGAAAGGAAGACAGACAGACAGACAGAAACACACACAGACAGCAAGACAGCAAGAGACTCATTTAATCTAGGCAGCTGATCCAGATCACACAAGACATCTGGTTCATCTATTTTACTCCAGTCTATCTTTTTCTTTTAAAAATAGCTATACAGTATAAAGAAGTTGCTTCAGGTGCTTCTTTGTATATGGACTTGAATGTACAACTGAGAAGTTTTTTGAGACTCTTATGTCTAGCTACGATTACCACAGGAGGCTATAAAAATCCAGCTAATTTAATTTATGCAGAAATTCCTCCATTTAAAAATCAAAATAAACTCCCATATTCACATAAGAGCAGGATCTGGGGTTGTGTGTTCCTGCCAAGTCACTTTATAAAAACAATAAATAAAAAAAATATGTTTAAATGCTCACGGTTTTGGGTTAATTATAGTATTATATGAAGATACTGTAGCTAAAACTGTAGCTATCAACTTTTTCCCTGCTAGCAAAGCTACCCATTTACCACAAGATATAATTAGTAGCCAGCTAAAGTTACCAAAAAAGCTTACTGCTAGTTAAAGAGAAGGTTTTTTTTTTTTTTTTGTTACCACAGATGGTTATTGCTAGTCAGCTAAACTTAATGTTACCTCAGGTGGTTAGCGCTAGCCAATTAAAGTTACCACAGAAAGTTAAAAGGTCTTGCTAGTAGGTAGTATTAGTAGTAAGTTGGCTTAGGAGGTTAATAAAATGACTATAAATGGCCAAACTACAATTACCACTTAAAGTTATTGCCTCCAGGCTACAGTTGCCACAGAAGTTTATTGCTAGCTACAGTACCTAAATTACAACCAAAGATTACTGATCTCTAGCCAAAGTTACCATAGGATGTAGCTAACTAAAGTTTGCACATAATGTTATTGCTAGTTAGCTAAAGTTACCAAAGGTGGTGACTGTTAGCTAAGTTAAGTCACATCATACTATTATTAAAATAAAATGTCCACAGAAGATTAACGCCACCAAAGGACAGTTACCACAGGTTACCACTGGAGGTTGCTGACACATAGCTAAAGTTATCACAGAAAGTGGTTGCTAGCTAGATAAAAAGTCACAACATATGATATATGATATGACATATGATAAAATAAAATTGGTACAGAAGGATCTCACCACACTATGGGTATCTCATTGCTAGCTAGCTAAAATTACCTCAGGAAATTATTGCTAGCTAGTTAAAGTTACAATGGGAGGCTAGTGCTAGCTAACTAAAATTACCACATTTGATTATTGTTAACTAAACATACCACAAAAGGCAATTACAACCCCAGTGACTATTACCAGAGGAGTTTCTTTTAGCTTACTAAAATGTCACAGGAAGATACTAACTCCCAAAATGACCACATGAAGTTGTACTTTAGCTTTTACATGATCGACTGTTAAGCTAAAATAAAAATAAAACTTACAGGCATCTTTGTATCTATTGTTGTCTTGCCACAATGCATTTTGGATATTTCCAGTTTTCAATGCTAGCCAGTAAGTTTTCTTAGCAAGTTACATTAATTGCAGTCTTACTTCCTGTTTTTATTACTCATGTGATTACAAATAAACCAATGAGATTGCAGCGGGTAGAAAATATGCAGTAGTTAATTCAATGTAATTCTTGTCAACAATTAGGGGCATTATCAACATTAACAAAAAGGAATGAACATGCTAGTATACGTTATAACTGGCATTGGTCAATCATAAATTTTTTTGTGTTTCTAAAAATGTGTAGATTTTACAGTCATTTAAAGTTTTTTTTTGTTGTTGATTGCCGTTGAGTAGAATTTCTGATAAGTCTCATAAAATGTACTGTATACGTAAATAAATAAATAAATAAATATTGTTCCATTAGTGAAAAGGAAGGCAGATTTTTAGTCTTAAAGTCTGATGACTGATCACTGCTGCTTAGTAACTACCAGCAGCATCTGTTACAGCTGTGGCACAATCTATAACTCATCCATCAAACGCAAACAGACTCGTCTACTGTAAACAGGAAGCTCGTTTACATGTCAAAACCAACTGATATGTCAGAAACTATCTCGCTGAGACGCTGAGAGGCTCTCACAGCTGTCACACATGAACAGCTAGTGCAGATCATGACGGAAGAACAATTAAGCTCTGAAATAAGCACCTTAAATCATCTCTTATATCCATTGATCATCCTTGCAAAAGCCTTTAGCCTCTCCGATATCACCCTATCATGGGCCTAAACTTTGTCCCGTTTAACCGTCAATGCTAAGTACTGTTAATGAAAAGGGCCTCGGATGCATGATTCCCTCTGACTCCCAAAACATCTTGATTACTGCTAAATCACTCTGGCTGGGAGTCAATATGCCTCAGAGAAAAGAATGGTTACCGTTTTAATAGATGTCTAAATACAATTAGACACTAAAATTAGATAGGAATGCGCTTTTATAGACTTTAGATACTATCAAGGATGCAGAGGTTTTGTTTTCTAGTAGTACAAAGGAACAGCATGCTTTCACAAAGCAATTATTAAATATACATTAAATATACTGAATATATAAAAACTAGCATAAATGTGTCTTATTTTCTTACTCATTTAACAAAATGTACACTTTGACAAATTAAATCAATGACTAACTTAGAACTGTTAGAACTGAAAATGTTTTAGATTAATTGTTAGCATGCTAACATGAGCCACGTTGTCAATTTATCAGTAGTCAATTTCAGAATCTTTGCTAATGCTACCTAGTACTGTAGCTACTAGTAAACGTTCATTTAGAAACTCCTCCTTGATGGTACTGTATCTAGCTAAGTGTCTTGACGACAAATAGATAAACGTTCCCAATGTTTGCTGTGTTTGAGATTATCCCAAAGCGTTTATATTGGTAATGCTAACTTATTAAAATTTAAGGAAAGCATAATTTAGTCTCAAACACGGCAAAAAAATTTACATACAGTACACATACAGTTATCAGAAATGGTTCATGTTTTAAAAGCGCCTCTAAACTGGATTTTTAAAATAGAAATAACTCATAAATTGTAATTGTAATGTAAGGAAATTATATTTTCCTCACATTATATCCTCTTGATACTTATGACCCTAGTCTTATAATGCTCTTAGACAGTGACAGGTTGCTTTAAGAGACAGTTTTTTTTGCGATGCCAGGAGCTTTCTGAAAACAGGCTTTTGTAAAACAAGGAATTTAAACCAGATTAAAGCTCAACAATCACACAATCCGTCATGTTTATGCCTATAATTCTTGCTTGCAGAAGAGGATTTATAGTTATCGTAGAAAGCTGAGCATCAGGCAGTCACACTGCAACAATATTTTACAGTGAGGCCAGGTAATCCTGTAGAGGTGCTTCAAAAAAAGAAAAAAACACAGACAGATGAAAACAGCATGCAGGTTCAAATCAAGCCTTTTGTAAGTGCCGCTAAGCTCGAAGAGACCTCAGGATTTCTGAAGGATTGAGAGGGATTGGCTTAGGTGACTCTCTAATGAGTCTATTGTTCTTTTGTTTGTGCTGTTAAGGGGAATTAGCTGTATTAAGGTGCAGGAGTCAACCTTAAAGGCCTAGACAGAACTCCATTGTGTGCACTTACCTGCGCCTTGGTTTAAAATATGGTTTAAAATGCAAGAGAATAAAAAAATCATGCATTGATAATCATCAAACCCAAAATAATGTTTTTGTATTCGCTGTTTTTGTATCTTGTATAACACATACAGTATTTCAATTCAATTCAATTCAATTCAATTCGTGGAATGCTTTTATAAATGCCCATTGTCACAAAGCAGTTTTTACAGAATCAAAAGAAAATCATGGAAATGTGTATGAAATGTGAGAAAATATGTATAATTTAAATTGTCAGTTTGTCCCTAATGAACAAGCCAAGCATGACAGTGCTGAGGAAAAAACTCCCTGAGATGGCAATAGGAAGAAACCTTGAGAGGAACCAGACTCAACAGGGAACCCATCCTCATATGGGTGATAACGGATAGGAAGTTTAATATAACAGTTGATGTGTTTAAGTTAATATGGAGTCCAGTTCATCATTGGAGGTTCAGGTAATGAACTATTGAATGCCTGCAGTGTCTGCCAGCTGTCTGCATCAGTCGAGGGCAGGACCATCTTCGTACCAGTACATACACTACCATTCAAAAGTTTGGGGTCATTTTCTAACTCTGTGATTGTTCCTAATTTTTATTTAATTCTACATTGTAAATGAATGCCGAAGGCGTCCAAAAAATGCATTAATCTTCTTTGAACAGTTAATAGTGAGATGTTTCTGCTACTTATGCTCTGTAAAGACTTCATAACGCCTCTAATCTGAGGTGCTGTTAATTGGTCATTTTTCAGGATGATAACTCTAAATGAACTTCTCGTTAGTGGCAGAGGTAGGTTTTGGTCTCGCCCTCCTGGGACGGCCTTCATGAGAGCCAGTTTCATTATGGTGCTTGACGGATTTTGCAAACGTACTTGAGAACACTACTCTTGCAAGAACGAATACAGAAAGGCTGACCTCTGTGTCTTAAAATAACAACTAACTGTTGTTTTTCTTGTTTTTACGTAATTACCTAATCCCATATGTGTTATTTTATAGTTTTGAAATCCTCAGTATTGTTGTAGAATGTAGAAAATAAATCACTAAACAAAAACAAAGAAATTTGCAAGTGACCCCAAACTTTTGAACGGTAGTGTACCTTTTAATACAGTGTTTTTTATGTGAATGATTTATCTTTTACATTCTACAACAATACTGGATTTTTTTTAAACTATGAAATAACAACAGTAACAGTTGTTATTTTAAGCCATAAAGCTCAGCTGTTCTGGAACAGTTCTCACAAGAACAGTATTGTTTCGAGTGCGTTTGCAAAACCCATCAAGCACCATGATGGAACTTAATCTCATGAAGACCTTCCAAGGAAAGCATGACTAAAACTTACCTCTGCTGCAGCGGAGAAGTTGATTTAGAGTCACCAGCCTCAGAAATCACCAATTAACACCCAGAAGACTTTATATAGCAGACGTAGCAGATATGCATCTCAATATCAATTGTTTAAAGGCATTACATATTACGAATGTCTACAGCATTGTGTAGAAAAACAACCGAAATAGATGGTGTGTTCAAAACTTTTGACTGGTAGTGCAGCTAAGGTTTTAGCTATATATTTATATTAATGAGCTCGTTCTAACAATTTTATAGTAACAGCTCGTGAACAGGGACTAGTATCCACAAAAAAGATAAAAAATTATTGATATGGTGAACTTATTCAACTCAAAAAAGAGGTGGATGAGAGAATGGCAATTTATAGCTGCTATAGTGAGGGTGAGAACAGGAACAAACCTGTTTTATGAACATTAAATGTAACTAAACAGAAAAAGTGTAATTCGTTAACACGCGTGGTACAGGAGGAATAAAACACTTCAGGTCATGATGTTATTGGAAAAATAATTATAACTCCGCTTCACCAGACCTTTCTAGAACAGCACTGCGGAGCGTGCTTTTTTTTTTATTTATAATTTTAAAAAGTCTGAAAATTATCTAAAAGTAAAGGATGATATTACTACAGTGTTCTTAACACTAACTGTTGTTGAATAAATCTCTAGAACTGAGACTCAAAACAGGAGCTCGTGTGGACAGCAGATCCAAATGTACTGTACACATCCATCACAATCTTCAACAGGTTAAACAACTTAAAATGTATTACTAGACATACTGTATTAAATGCGTTACAATAATTCACTTACGATCAACTGTTACTAATCGTATCAAAGTGTCTAAGTGACATACTGTAAGAGCATTAAATCACTCTTATGTGTTTGAAAATAAAATAAAGCCCCATTATTTCTTTCTATCCTAATCCTTCAGCTGTAAATGTGTGAAAAGCTGAAACTCAGCTCAGGGCAGAAATCAGAAATCAATCTCCAATAAGGCATCAGTGCTTCCTGTTTAATACAGAAAACCACTCGATAGGCAGCTGGCCACTTAAAGGAGTAAAGAGTCTCTTTACCCGGTTAATTATCCAATTACAGCTAATAGACCCCCCTCCTTACACACCCACACACACAGACACACACACACTCACAATTTACACATCATTCAGAAAACATTAGCTCTGTCCTGTTTCTCTTTATTAATAACATGACCGATTATTTACTCGTCTCTCTTATTGATCTTGATAATATCTTCAGAAAAATTATTAACTGTTAATTAAGTAACATGATCTGATTAGTTGTCATTAATTTAAGCAACATCTCATAACAATTATTAAAATATGTGAAAGTGGTGCATATTTAATGGTTTAACCATCACAAATTGTGTTTATTTATGAATCAGTTTATTATTAGATAAAATTTCTTATAATATTAGTAAAAGATTTATGGCACGGAGGGGCTCCTCACTTTGTGATACAGGTCCCTGTGCGATATTTAGGTTCCTGTTTTGAGGTCACCAACAGAAAAATCAAGCAGATTGTATAACATCATCTGAATAAAAGAAATGTGAATTATAGATTACACTTGTTTGATTACAGTCAGGATTTTTCGAGGATTTGTTGCAGGGTGTTGGGGTAAGATAATATGTAAAATAATGCTAATTATATAGATGTGAGTACACAGAGCTATGCAGATGTCCAGATAAGATGATTAGGGAAGATATAATGATTAGTGACTGACAGATATAATGATTACCGTATGAACAGGAAGATTTTTCAGTTATTTTAAAATGGACGCTTTGAAGTGGAACCAACCAAAGGTCTGCTTGTCTAATGCATTAAGGGTGCATTAAAGGAAACTTAAGTGTTTCTGAGCATAAACATTGACATTGAAGTGTAAAGTCAATGTATATATAAGATACAGAGGATATATGATCTTTCCCCTGAAGTGCTTATCAGATGTTTTTGATATGCTTGGTTGAATTTCAGTAGATGTATACAGCAAATGAAGAAAAAAAAAGTTCTTGAATTTATTCATGCTTGATCCTTCACTTTAAAATTTTGAGTTTTTTTTTTTGTCAATATCAGAGAGGTAAAAGCTTGTCAGAAGCAGTTAGTGAAATCTGCTTCTTACCTCACAACCCGAGTGTGTGAGATTTGGTTTCTTAGCCCCTCTTGGCTTTTTTTCCTTCCTCCTTTTCTTTTTTATTTTCGAAGCGAAGGTGGATTAAGGCAGAGGGACTTTTGTTTAGATAAAGCGAGGGATTAGGTGAAGATTTGCCCCCATAAAGTTGTGGGCTTGATGGGCCTTTTATCCCGCCATGTCGCTTAAGCTGTGTTGCTTCTGGATTAGGGCGATACAATAGGTTCCCTTGTGCAAAGGGGGATCCGGGCCAAAGTGAGCGAAGTAGACAGAGGAAGAAAAGGTGAAGAAAAGAGAAAAAGAGAAAGAAAGAAAGAAAGAAGCAAAGAGAGAGAGAGAGAGAGAGAGAGAGAGAAAAGACAGTAAAGGATTGATTTGGAGAAAATGGCAGGTCAGAAAACTTCTAGCATGGGGATTTGTTCTGAAGATCCTGGGATCTTGTCATGAATAATGAGATTTCTCCAGGAATCAAGAAGTGGAAAAAAACAGCACTGCCCCTTTAATACAGGTATCTAATTTAAAGAAACGGAATGAAAAAATGGGTTTAAGATGAAGGTGCTACTAATAACGTGTCTAAGAGATGGCTTCTGGCAAATTGCTTTGTTATTCTTGTCAAAAAAAAGGTCTCCTGGAAGCAGTCGATTTTAAACCATACATCAAAATGATTAATTGCGCTGGGAAGAACAGATGCTGAAATACCCTTGAATGGAGCCTGAGAGGCTAAAGCTCTGCACACAGCAAACCTAATGTATTCATGGAGTTTGCAGAAACATCATTAGGGCTATTAATTAGCTATTAACAGCCAAACCTCACGGTGCATGGCACCAAAAGCCTTTGTTTAATTATTTTCTTCCCAAAGCTATAAAAAGTGCTTTCTCAATTGCTTCAGATGTAAATAAAATAAGGGATTTTTGTATGATGATATAATCTGCTCATTTGCAATTATCCCTGTTTAAAGATTTGGAAAGGGTTTGTTTTCTTTTTAACATAAACTATATATCTATATAATCATTGTCTGGGGGTGAGCTTAAGTTCATCTTAAGTTCTACTTGTCTTTGTTTTTGTCTAGAAGAAAAAGTTTCAAGATGCGAAAAATAATCTTGTCTATAAAACAGTAAGCTTTGGATAGCATTTTATTACTTCAAATGACTTCTTAATTAAAGTACCATAACTTTATACTTTAAAATATTATATGAATTAATATTTGTGCCATTTATATTTCCTCTTTGGTAAGTCGGATCTTTTGAACATTTCCCTTGCAACTCTGATAAACCTCATAAATCAGGAAATCTGTGGCTGTGTCCCAAATGAATATATTCCTGAAATTTGTGCACTGGTTAGTTGATGAAATATTGTCAAAAGCATGGCTAAGCAGGTGCCATAGCTATGGAGCACCCACACCCAACCCTTATATAATATATATAATAACCCTTGTATACAGTGGTTAAGGCATTGGACTACGGTTCGGAAGATCCCAGGTTCAAACCCCACAACCACCAAGTTGCCACAGTTGGGCCCTTGAGCAAGGCCCTTAACCCTCAACTGCTCAGATGTGTATTGAGATAAAAATGTAACTTGCTCTAGATAAGAGCATCTGCTAAATGTATACAATCATATGTAGGCTATAATTTACAATTTAGCAAGATTTTTTAAAACATTAATTATAATTTTAACATGCATACATTATGAAAATTTTACATTAACAAGTTTCTTTAAGTCAGAAAGTAGACTTTTATTGTTATTTCAAACAGTTGAACGATCAACGTTACTCCAGGACCAAGGTGCTACATACAACTTAAATTAACTTAAATAAGCCAAGGACTATACAAAAAGACAACATACAGTGCTTGTAGACATTGACACATGCTATTCTAGTAATCGGAGGCAAAATTCATTTCCATGAAAACCATTAAAAGCCTATCTGAGCTGCACAAAGCAGGACAGTAGCTTTAATATTAAATTAGCTTAAACATAAACAGACAAATAAAAAGAACAACAATAATAAGAAGAATGAAACTGTTACTTTTGTTTTGTTATTTTGTTATTTTTATTAATGTGACAATGATGTCACAGAAATGTGAAAGCATAGGAGCATAGTATTAGTCTCTGTTAGTCTACTATATGCCTAATCAGTAAAAACAAAATATGAATTTCGGGCAAAATTTTTCTTATTTTATTTGTAAATATGGTCTGATTGCATAATGCATTAAAGGTGTATTAAAGTAAACTTAAGTGTTTCTGAGCATAAACATTAACTTTAAAATGTTGTATACATAGGTATATTTACACAGCATATAAAATCGTTCCTCTGTGATGCTTTTCACATGTTTTGATATGCTTTGCTGAATTCATCTAGATGTAAACAGAAAATTATTATTATTCTTATTATTATTTTTACTATTCATACTTTACAATTATTGAGAAAATGTTCTGAATAAATTTACAAATGTAAGAATTCTTGTTGTTGTTGTTGTTGTTGGACTACAGTCTATCCTGTTGTTGTTTACTTCACCCACGTGTTTTCATATTTATAATGCCAGCTCGACTCCATCATGCTGTGTGCCATCTCCACCCGTGCTCCCTGCTCCCTAACTAGTGTGCACTCCAAGCAGTGCACTAGGCATTCAGCAGTGTCCAATAGGGAGCTGTGTGGGATTGAGTAAAGCAGCTTTAAGGAAAGAGCAACGCTTTTTTTCTGCCTTTAATTGCTTTAGAAAGGCTCCTCACTAAGCGACTGGGCGGCTTTACAGCTCGCGGTTAAGGGCTTTATTTCCATCGGCTCACAAGTTAATCCGCTTTCTTTCTCAGAAGAAGAGATAAGGAAAGGATGGGAAAATGGGAGAGGACACACTGGTTTGAGTTTAATAATAATAATAATAATAATAATAATTGTAATTATTATTATTATTATTATTATTATTATTATTATTATAAAACAGCTCGTGCTTGAACCCCTATCTTGTTTAATTGCTAGTTATTAACTTATCTGTTTAATATTGTTTGTTGAGTTAGTATTTAAAAAGTCCCTAATTACAGTGAGTGAAAACTCTTTCTCTCTATAAGTATAATGGTATTAAAAAAAAAAAGATTTCTGGTGAAAGTTCACAATAAAACAAATGCGACATTTATTTGTAAAAATATAACATTTCCTTTGAAAGTATGTTTTTATTTTTAATAAAATGATTTATATAAAATAAACCTTATTTGAGTCAGGTCGACACAGTTTGAGTCAGGTTAAAGCGCGCGCGCGCGCGCACACACACACACACACCTATACACACTTAGTACATTACTGTACATGCATACAGATAGGCTATATAGGTACTTTTTAAACACCCACGAATCATTTACAGCTATTAAAGCAACATTTAAAGTAAAGTTTTAGACCTCTCTCTCTCTCTCTCTCTCTCTCTCTCTCTCTCTCTCTCTCTCATTTTCTCTTCTGGATTTAATAAATGGCTCCAGATGAGAACCAAACACTCAGAGACTTAGAGGAGAACTCTCAGCATTTCACTCCTTTTTTCTCCGACACATTATGCGGCTTTAGGTTTTTTGCTGCCCTTAATTCCGACCTAAACGCTTTTGCTCCGGGAGAAGAAATCTTTTCTTAAAAAAAAAAAAAAAAAAAAAAACCTTTAAGAAGAGAAGGGCATTATTGTTTTAATCCTCTTACCGGCAGTCAGTTTGAGACAGAGGACTGAAACAGTTCACACATTTTGCAGGCCTGGAGAGGCTGGAGCGTTTATTACTGCTGCGATGGCATGCCAAAGCTGGGGGACAAACACAGGCAAGGCAGGAGGTGATGCTTCTGCTTAGCAAAAAGTGTTAATTAAAGGAAAAAATGGGGAGGAAGGTCCGAGGTGGATCATTTGCTAAAAAAATAAATAAAATAAAAACAAGGCAAAAGGTCTGAAGTGAATTATCTGCTTAAAAATAATTTCTCTCTCAAATAGAGAGAAGTTATATATATATATATATATATATATATATATATATATATATATATATATATACAATATATTTCTCTTGCTTAATTTTATTATTATTATTATTATATATTATTATATATAAGGGACGAATGTAGACTTTAAGAATAATATTAAAAAATTATTAGAATATATAAAAATGTAAAAAATATATATATTTTTGTTACATTGTAATAAATCATATCACTTAATAAAATATAGACTTACTATTTAAAATGGTTAATATCACCTACAGAAAAACTATACACCAGGTGTGTGATTTTACTTCAAGGAACTATGTACATGGATCCATTTTACACATTTTGGAGAAGAAATCGAATAGAAAATATATTATATTATATTATATTATATTATATTATAAATAAAATCACGCATCCACAAATGATTTGAATAATTCTACGTAAAATAAATATAAAACGTCTGCTTAATCTAAGCAATTCTATGAATATATTTTTTAACTATGCAAATCCTTTTTTTCTATATTTACTGTTCTTTTCATTTCTTTTTAATGATTAACTCTTTATTTATCTGTTTATTAACACTCGATTTGGCAATTCTTGCTCTCCGTAAGAAATCCAGTATAAAACCCCTCACACGAGTCCGGGGAAAGAGCGCAGAAACGTCATCAGTTTGATTGGCAGCTAAAAGCACCAATAGGAACCCGCGCTGCGCTCAGCCTGCGCTCTTTAAAATCCCTCCCCGAACCTGGAGCTCGTAGATGGCACCGCTGCGCGCCCGCAAGAGCGCAAACACACACACACACACACACTCCCTCTCTCTCTCTCTCACACACACACGCTCACCGAGACACTTTGGATGGACTGAGAAAGCTTGCAGGAGACGCGAACAAGCCAGAGAAACTATTCCCAGAGGTTTGACTTCTGAAGGTTCCAGGATACTTTGTGCGCTTTTGAAGTTTCTTGGTTAAGAAACGCACCGAAGGTAAGCAGCAGCAACGCGACTCTGTAACTCCTGCACCTGATATTCAACATTTCTAATCATACAACCATTTGTTTCATTGCTAGATTCAAAATGCTGCAGGGTGAGCATGAAGTCTTCCCCTGATTTATACCACTTTCTTCACAAAATGTTTTATTTCCAAATAATTCCAAACAAATCTGCTAATTTGTCTATACAATAAAACAATGTATTATGTAGGGAAGATCTGCTCACCCAGTACGTTACAGTTACAGTTATAGTGTGTGTTTGTGTGTCTATAACATTGTTAACATTGTTTATGACGCGTTATTACGTATACTCTAATTATACCCCCCAGTGTGGACACTTCACACTCACATTTAGACTCTATAATCCTGTTTAATGTACTTCTTTAAAGTTGGGCAACTCTTTCTCTCTCTCTCTCTCTCTCTCTCTCTCTCTCTCTCTCTCTAATATAAACCACAATTGATTAATTAAATGAGATTTTTAAAAACAGTTTATGAAGGTTAGGGAGGTTTGGCTGAAAATTAAGATTATTACTAGAGTTGATGTTTTTGTTCCATCCAATGAATTGTCATGTATTTTTTTCATCTTGTCTAAGGTTTTTTCCTATAAATAAAATCCCAATATATGAAAATTATATATGAGGGAAATAATGAATCCTCGAAAAAACCTAAAACAAACCCCAACCCAATTGTATGATCATTTAGAATTTCTATGCACTGAAAGATTTAGGCCTAGCAGGACTGACTTAAATATTTTTGACCCAGATTTATGTTCGTATTATAAGTTTGTGCGTGTTTGTGTGTGTGTGTGTGTGTGTGTGCGCATCTGCAACATTGTACGTGTTAAATATTATGATATAATGCACAGAAAAATAATACCCGGTTCAATGTTAAATCAGGGGTTTAAATTAAAGCGTATAGCTGTATACTATCCTGCAACAAATTATTCTTCATTTAGACAAATTATGTTTAGATTTATAGAGTATTGTATGAAAAGTATGTTTCAAACTAGATTTTAACTGTAAACAACATTATTATAGGGTAATTATTTCATAAGTAAATTAATCTATACCAATCCTCATGCCCTAATTTACGTTTCTGAACTCTATTTAATTCATTTTATTCCAAATCTTTGAAAGTGTACATTAATTAATGATTTTATTATTTTATTTTTTAAATCGATTTTGGTAACCTCAAAGTTGTAACTGGTGATGTCTAGCAGAAGTTTTAAAATGTCTAATAAATAAAAGATACATTAATGATACTTCACTTTGGTTAAACAGTGGCATTGCCGGCATCTTAATCTATAGCCGAACGTTTGTATTGCCCACATTTTTGGACGTTGTGCCTCAGGAGCAACACACCTTTTAGGCTAAATTGTGATTTAATTCAACATATTCTGAGTGTATATAATAATTCAGTTGAAAATGATATAGATGAGGGATTGGTTTTCTTTAAAAAATAAGTATTGTAAATGCAGACCTCAAGTGGATTAAAAACAGGTAGAATTGTAACAAACCAAAACACATCTATGTAAACTATGCTGTTCAAATAATCAACCTTTAAGCTTAAATATAGAATTAAATATGATTTAGTCTGAGTAAGTAAAACCTACAGGATAACATTTAAAATCCAAAAAGTAAAACGTTTTACTCATTTACTGAATAAAAAATTGTTTATTTCCTGTTGGATATAGATTATCATTTGTAACACTGTAAAATAGTCAATGACCAAAAAACAAATAACTTTTAATCACTTTTTAAAAGTTTTCCCTAAATGCATCTCTCTCTCTCTCTCTCTCTGTTCTGAGATCATTGAACAGCTTGCACTAAAGAAATATGATCGACAAAATAAATATCTGTCAGTGCAAAGACAGAAGAGTCGCTGGAGGCCTTTCAGAAAGCGGACAGTGTGTGTTTGTGTGTGTGTGTGTGTTTTCGAATGTTGTCCGATCAAAAGCTGAGACTGTACACGGCAATTTACATAATGATGTTTTAATAATGTAACCGTGGAGTGCTGTTACCCGCCCCCCCCCTGAACACACACACACACACACACACACACGCACACACACACACACACACACACGCACACACACACACACACACACACACACACACACACACACACACACACAGCCTCCAGCAAGAAGTGGCAGAGGAATAGAACAACAATGGCTCCAAAACACTCTATTAATATAAGCTGGGCTTTGTGCTAAATAGGCCTAGCATTTACCCTGAGGCCAAAAAAGAAAACCTGTCTTAGCTGTGTTAAAGACAACCTTCCAGTTCGGCCATTTATAATTGTTTATAACGGTTTGAATATAAATGTGAATGTACCCTAAGTTTATCAAGAATTGCTTTTTAAACACAAAATCTAATATTCACACATAAATTGTTGATCCATTAAAATATTACACTATTCTTTTATTAAATCGCTTGGCAGTTAAATGCAAAATAAAAACACTACTTAATTATCTGTCCATCACTGCTTTAAACTGTTAGTGCTTTAAAAATTCAAAAAAAAAAAAAAAAAAGAAAACACTGGTGGAACTTTGAGAAAGGTCAAAGCTACAATATGCACCAAAGGTACTAAGGATATACATCTTATGGTACCACAGTGGAAACATGAAAAAGTACACCTCGGTAACGTTATATCTGAGAGTTCATTAACTAATTATCAGGACCTGGTGTGTATTGTCAAAGAAGATCGATAATATAGGGATTTTAAAATTATTTTATATCTGGAACAAATGGTTTTTTTTGGGGGAGTTGTAGAGTGTACAGGGAAGTTAGTTAATACACACATGAACATTTTAAGAAGAAAAGAAGTAGAAAGTTATAACAAGTTAATATTAAAGACTCACAAATTTTGTGGAATAAATTCCAATTTTAAGAAACTTGCTAAAAAAAACTCTGCATGCAAGAAGGGAGTTTACATGTTTAAGTGTGTGTACATGTGTATATGTGTGTGTACGTCCGTCCGTGTCAGTGCTGATGATAGATGAAGGCCTCCGCAGTCGAAACCTATTTGCACTTCCATTAAGGACGGAGGAAGCCAAATGGGGATCAGTGTGCATATTTTATAGCCGTGAAGGAGTCAAAAAGCGACCCCCCTTTCCCCATCCCTCCCCTCCATCCCTCCATCCCTGCATCCCTCCATCCATCCATCTCAGCCAAAACGCCGCCCCGGGATAAAGGGCGCGCGGGGAAAGCGAGTCCATTCACTTCCCCAAAAACACTGCAGGGAGAAAAGTAAATGTTTAGCAAAGCACCTTCTGTCCGAGAGAATTAAACCAATTCCCACTTGGCCCCCTGATCAAGCGTTCTTAATAGGCTGCACAGGGAGGGAGGGCGCGTTCAACAACAGCGCCTAATGTCTGTTTAATAATATTTAATAGCCAAAATGTCTGCTTAATGCATTTAATGTGTTTCCCACCCCCGCAAAGAGGCGTGTATCAGCAACGCTGTGGGTCTGCCTGCGTGTGTGCGCGCGTGTGTTTGTGTAGCCAACTTTAATTCTTAATTCTTGTCACATTTTTTTCAGCATAATAATAATAATAATAATAATAATAATAATTATAATAATAATAATAAAAAGAATAATCATATTAAAGAGCAAAATATTTAATACTAAAATAAAAAATCAAACATAGGGCAGAGAGGAAAATGCCAGTGCATACTGCATTTAGAAAATGCATAATAATAATAATAATAATAATAATAATAATAATAAAAAGCAAAAAGGTCAAAATTTATATTTAAAAAATCTTATTTTTTACACTTCATTATTACAATCTGAAGTTTAAGAAATCTGCATAAACCTCTGTGTAATTATGAGCATTTAATTAGCACAAGTTACATTAAACTAGTTAAATAAATTGTTTAATTAATTAAACTACTTAATTAAATGTACATAATTAAATTACGGTATAAATTTAACAAAAAAACATAAAACCTCATCTAGAGGTCCATTTCAGAAATATTAAGGATTTCAGAGGAATGTTTTGTGATGATGAAGTAAAATCTATATGCTATTTATTTATTAAATAAACAAAGGTATTAAAATTAATTGTTAATTAAACAAAGACAGAGATCAAAAGCCTAAAATAAAGACTTACAAATAAACAGAAATAAAGTTTCAGATAAAATAATAGCAGATTGTTTTGTTTTTAGATTTTGTGATCAGGACAACAGTTTGTGATAGTGGAGTAAAAATAATGAAAACGAGAAACTTTTAATGTAAGCGAATACAAAAATTACAAATTAGAGGAAAAAATATTTGTTTTGCTAGGTTGTATGCTAATAAAATATTAAATAAATAATAATAAAAAATAAACCACAAATGATTGAAATATTAAATCAGATTTTCTTCGTCATCAGAGAATTATTGTTATTAGTAGTAGCAGCAGTAGTGGTACATTTCCATATCATTTTTATGAACAAATTTGATTTAGTGTAATTTGGTGCAGCATGTGATAATAGATAGCAGTTTAAATTCTGTCCTATGACCAGCAGGTTGTGAGTTCAATCCTGAAACTCCCAGAAAGCCAAGCTCAAGTCCCTGACCATCAGCTGTGCCAGTGCCTTCTTTACATAAACAAAAATAAAAAGAATGTGCAGAATGAATTATCATCAATTAAAAGCACCTGCATTACCTTATTATGAATATGAACCCGACCGTTTCCGCCCTCGTTGTCAGCATCCTGATGAATCAGACGCCTCGAGGAACCAGCACCGGTGCTATTTTAATCTGATAACCGACTCTGAAATACATCCGTGTGCATTAGCGAGGGAAAAGTCGCCTAAATCCGCACCTCACCGTGTTAAGTGTCTGGGGACAAAGCAGCAGCCTCACGGCTTTTAACACCAGCAGGTGGAGATTTCGTTTTTCCTCCTGACTAATGCACAGTGCCGTGAGATACACCACTCCGTCCCGCGTCTGCATGCTAATACATATCTAATACATATCTAATACATATCTAATCGTTCCTCCAGGGTTTCATCTTAAACCTGCCATGATAGTGGAAATCACACACTATAGCAGGGGGGTCACAAACTTTTTTGGCCCAGCTTGAAAGCCTTTTGAGAGAGAAAATATCTCCACCAAACCATTTCTGACTGCAGCACAGATTTATTTTAGGGATGTAATCCATATAGATCATAGTTCTGTACTAGAAATTTTTGATTCTTTTGCTTCTTTCCACGTTTTCTAACTGCATCGTGATTTTTTGAAAAAAATTATATTTTTAGTTTATTTAAAAAAAAAAAGTAAAGTGTTCAAAAATTTCTACTGAGGAATAACTGCAGCACAAAATCCATTTTAAGGGTGTAATTTATACACATGCACTATAGATCATCCTATTTCTGTATTTTAGAGGGTTTTATTTATGTTTTATTTATAGTTATACAGTAACAATCTTTAAAAAAGAGAATTGTAAGTCATTTTTTAATTTTATGAAAATTGCTGTCAGATTTATGTAAAAAATATAGTAGTTACTAAAATGAATTTTCACTTTAAACTTGTTAGATCAAAGTACCAGTTAATTAATATTGACAATAATTATACTACTACTAATAATAGATAGATAGATAGATAGATAGATAGATAGATAGATAGATAGATAGATATTAGGTATGTCCTCTACTTAAAAAATTGTAGATTCTCAGATGACATCATAACCCATAGAGGTACACTCACCCAAATTTAAGAGTAGATATAGAAAAAAACACTTTTGTTTTTTTCATTACATTATTTTTTAAAAATATTTTAAAATACTAAATATTCCTTTTCTTTAAATAAAAAAAAAAATCAAAATTAAGTATTCAATTATAATTAAAATAATGAAATTGTTGTTAAAATAAACAACATTAAATATCATTTATCTTACTACTCTACATAAACTCGTCATTTATTTCCAGCTAAATCAGATCTCTGTAGAAAACCTGAACCTCTCGGATTAGTTACAGTAATTTAGCTGAAAGCACAAAGTCACATTCCATTAGCTAAACAAGTGCTAATTGCAGCAATTAGGTTCTTTTACACGACTAATCGACCCTAACGAGGCGTAATGTGATATTAATGAGCAAACCCTTCTTCCCAAAATGCTTTGCAAAGCAAACCAAATGCTAATATTAATGCTGCTTATGACATTAAAACCGACTCATTAATTAAAGCACTGATGAGACTGGTGCATTAATTAATCCATTAAGTCATTAATTAGCCTAACACACGTTGATGACGTGGCTCGTTTTTCGATGCGTCTTTCTGACAAGTTCCTAAACGGATGATTCTAATTACAGTTTTAATTATAAATCCAACGTTTTTAAATTCATGCAAAGTGGAAGGAAATCGTAACGTGCCCTTAGAGAGACGTCAGTTTTATTACCAATTAGGCCAACAGGGAGAGCAGCGACGTTTCTGCTCATCTCATCTCATCTCATGTCATCACTCAACACACACACATACACACACTGCTGAAACCTCATGGAGTGTGTTGATAAGTTTATTAGGTGTGTGCACTTCACTCTGTTGGCTCTCAATTCAATTTAGAATCAATAAGGTGTAAATAAAAGATATGTTCTCTTTTTCACACACACAGACACACACTTACATACAAAACACACTGCTCGCATTATGACTATATTGTATAGAATGTATAATTCCTAACATTTAGGAAGTGTGAATTCACTGTGATTTAATTGGCATCGCAGAGGCTCATTATTATGTTTTAGCTATGAAATGGCTGATTAGCTCAATGAAAAGAGTTTTCGTTCATTCATACTATTGTTAAACCAAGCAGAAATTATGTGAATCTGTGACCCTGTGAACCAAAGGATCTATGAAAAAAATTGCTTAAAGGGATGTTTGTATCTAATGTGTGATTTTTTTTTTTTTTTTTTTACTAATTCCTAAGTGATGTAAATAAACTGCTAGAAAACGTTGCGTTAAGACTCACGGTGTGGATTTTTATTTGCAGATATCACGTGCCATGCAGCACTACGGCGTTAATGGGTATTCCCTCCACGCCATGAACTCACTGAGCGCCATGTACAACCTCCATCAGCAGGCGGCTCAACAGGCCCAGCACGCACCCGACTACCGGCCGTCCGTACACGCGCTCACGCTCGCCGAGAGGCTGGCTGGTGAGTGAGAGGCTCACTGTGACATAGTAATAACATGCGCTCATCTGGACATTAATGCTGTGTTAAATCAAGGCTAGATTTGTTGTCTTCAATTATTATTATTTTTTTTCATTTAAACATCAAAATTTTAGCCTAATAAGTATTTAATGATGAACGAACAGGAAATACTCAAACACATGACCTGAGACCTGCTAACTCTCAGGTTTCCTGATCAAAAAATTAAAGGATGTTTAAAAACTCAAAACCATTTTGCAACTCTGCAAAGTCTAACTACTCTAATATTTAATTATTCATTAATAATACTTATCAAATCATTTATACATGATTGTAAAACTGCAAGATTGTACAGAAGAATGTCCAGCAAAATGGTGCAAAAAACGCTTTGGTTTTGCTTTCTGCTAGCATGGAAACGGGTCATTGCTCACGACACATATACAAACATCTGCTTGTTCGATTGATTAAATATCTTTCTTTTTTCTCTCTTCAAAAAACGGCTGCGCATTTCAAGACATTATACTCGAGGCTCGTTACGGCTCTCAGCATCGTAAGCAGCGACGGAGTCGCACAGCCTTCACCGCGCAGCAGCTCGAGGCTCTGGAGAAAACCTTTCAGAAGACACACTACCCGGACGTGGTGATGCGTGAACGCCTGGCCATGTGCACCAACCTGCCCGAGGCGCGAGTCCAAGTAAGACGTCATTCAAACCCAGCAAATCTGCGTCATCCCTCATCCCATGCATTGAGAAAGAACCAAGGTTTTAGTATCCGCATTAATCTGAATGCATTTCTCTTTGAAATTAGGTGTGGTTCAAGAACCGGCGTGCAAAGTTTCGTAAGAAGCAGCGCAGCCTGCAGAAGGAGCAGCTCCAGAAACAGAAGGATGCCTCACCTGAAGGAACATTAGGAGCGAGCGATAAGACCGACCCTCCCTCGAGCATAAACCTGGAGAATCCCGTTCCTCCTTCATCCACGTCTTCTTCCTCCTCCATCGAGGCTGAGGGGCCGTCAGAGCTGAGCGTGGAGCTCAACGTGACCTCGGCGGAGCAGTCAGGGAGCGAGTCGGCCACCGAGGACAACACGACCGACAGGGAAGAGGAGCTAAAGCTTCACCAGGACGACATGAAGGCAGACAAGTCTGGGAGTCTTTCACCTCCCTGTAAACGCCTCAGCCCCAAACCAGGTGAGGACCAGGGCTAAAGAAGACATTTTTCATTTTTTACCATAATACTGTATCATGTTATAACACAATAATATGGTTAAAATAACACCTTAATACACTGTTTATAATAGGACAATAACATGGTGGAATATATATTTGTGGTATTTACCATCATCATGCATCACATGTTTTAATGATGTAGTGGGTAGTTTAAATAAGGTTATGGATTAATATTTTGCCGCACAAACCCTTTAAAGCACAAACCGCTTGAAATAAACTGTTAAATTGTTGATATTTAGTTGAGTAACTGAGTGTATTAACTGTCATATTAACTGTGTAACTCGAGCATACGTCTTTATGTTGTGGTCCATCATACATCATGTGTCTCTTTAAACAATAATTACTAATTTTACAGTGATTACTAATTTTTTAATATAAGTACCACCCCTGTTCCAAAAAAAACACACAATCAAGCCCACTTATTTTCTAAAGGCTCATAACCGTTCCCCACCAGTTAATCAATGCTTCCCATTTCTGTGTAATCCACTCCACATTTAACATTGTGTCTTTTTGTTTTTCCCATTAGATTCCCCTCTCTGCTCGCCGGCGATCACGTCCGGGGCGAACAGCGTGACGGGAGGCATCCCTCAGAGCCATTCGTACTCGTCGTCGCCACTGAGCCTCTTCCGTCTACAGGAGCAGTTCCGCCAGCACATGGCCGCTACTAACAGCTTGGTGCATTACCCATCGTTCGACATGGCCGCCCCGTCCTCATTACCCTACCTGGGTATGAACGTGAGCGTCCCAGCACCACTGGGTTCGCTGCCCTGCCAGTCGTATTACCAGTCCCTGTCTCAGCACGCGCAGCAGGTATGGAGCGGCCCTCTGCTGCAGGCCTCCGCCGCGCTGCCCGGCCACAACAGCAAGACGAGCAGCATCGAGAACCTGCGGCTCCGTGCCAAGCAGCACGCTGCCTCACTCGGCCTCGACACCATGCCAAACTAAACACTAACTGCAACAACACAGGACTCGCTCGGCCGAACGAATCCCCCGGCTACCACCTGGATCCTCAAAGACACTGAGCAAAATCTATGTACGAAAAAAAATGGTGTCATTTCTGAGCCAGTATTTTCCCCCCCTCAATTGTTTATGGGTAAAATTTTATTTTTGTATTTATGTTTTTTATTTTATTATCAGTGAAATCTTTTGATCATTCTAGTTCCTGGACTAGAAGGTGCACCCCTTCAAATAAAATTAAAGATGAACTCACATACCATTTTATAGAATAATTTATCAGCCCAATAACAGAATTCCAACATGCATGTTAACGTTAACAAAAAAAGAAAACACGGTAAGTGTGCTTTATTGAACACATTAAGAAAATGAAACATGTTTAGTGTGTGCAGGCTGCAAATGTCCCGCAAAAAAATAATGCCAATGCTAATTACTGTTTTAAAACACACATACACATTACTGGAAACTTGCTTAATTGTAGCACTTTTTTTTCCAGGAAAGTGTCATGCACTCCATGCACTGAGGCCATTTAAATTCAATTAGTCCAAGTGCTCAAATTACACATTACATAATTCTGTACGTAACAGGGAAATCCCTGCCTTGTAACACGGGATTGTTTAATTAAACCTGTCTAATTCAGCTGTTTTATGGGCAGCGTTTAAACCGTGTTAAACTGCAAATGGCCGGATAATTAGAAAATAATATCACTGACTCCATATGCAAAGCTTTTAATTACATTTAGCCTGGGGCTGAGGAAGGAATGCAATTACAGGCTATGCATATCATTTCATCGCTGTATATCGAACGCTCAAAGGGGGGGGGGGAATAATAATTGCGACCGACAGAAAATTCCTGCTTCTTTATTTCCGTGCATGTTAGCGATGTGGCACAATTCGCCGGGACAATGGAGATATAAAGTAAATAAATTAAACCATGCTCAGAGTAATTTTGTGGCAACGGAACACATGTTGATACACAGAATTTTTTTGTTTTATTAGTTTTGTTTTTTTTTTCATTTGGGGGAAAAAGTTTTAAAAAAGGTAGCACTTCCACATACAGGAAGTCCACATGGACAGCACTTCCTCCTAAAGCGTTCTGCTTTGTAAATTACACAAAGTCTTTTATCTATAAATGTTTACTGGTAAGGTATAATGTAAAAAGTTTTATGTTTTAGATGGAGACGGACGCGTCCCGCCTCCCGTGATGATTCTCGTAGCTGTCCGTTGTGGAGATTTGTACGAGGTGGACGCTCGTCCTGCGTCAGATATTTAACCTTTAACAGTCTGGTCGTATATATATCTATCTATGTAACTCCTCCAGTTGGTTTTCATTGTTGCTGTGGTAATAAAGTTTAACTCGCTCGCACTGTTTCCATCACAGTTAAGTGGTGAACCCGTAGTGTACACTGGTGCCGGGTAAGAGCAAATATATCCCTTATACGTTTTTCTCTATTGCAACTGTAGGCTTGAGAACTTGTAAAATAGGTCATCAATAAAACATTGCTTGAAGATGTTAACACAAGACAGGTTCCTTTCTTTCTTTTATTGTGTGTGTGAAGGTTCCTATACATTTTATTTGGGATGTTCAAACGCTCTGTAAGATTCATAAGAAATAGTTTGCTAAATGAAATGTGACCTGAAGTTCCATAAAACAAGTCTAAAACAGTGTTTAGTGACTTGCACCTTTGCGTTATGGGTCACCAGATGATGTCATACAATAGATTTACATTTTTGTGGTTACATCATGATTATTTACATATCAAAACATGTTACATGGAGCAGGAAGATATTCTAAAGACATTTAGCCATAAAGTATGTTTAAAAAGTGCTACATTTGTCGCTACGCTCTTTTAAAAAATTTAAAATTTGCTAATTTGGCAGCAAAACCAGCTAATGCAATTGTCTTTTAATCTTTGTGCATATTTGACCATTATTATTAAGACGTCTTGGTTGAGTTTACTTGCCAGTTTGCAAGTTAATGCTAGTTTTGAAAGTTAGCCTGATTATTGGCAAATGCAAACAAACAATCATGAATTCTACTTATTTATCAATAATTGTTAAAAAAGGAACGCTGTGGGTGAATATCAGCTTGTTAACTAGCATGCTAAATATATTCTATAAACTACTTTTATTTTTAAATATTAAAATCATGTCAATGAACTGTTAATAGCAAAAACTCCAACAGTGTCGGTTTAGACTTTATTCATTTGTCTTTTAATTCTTAAAAAGATCACGAATAGTATGTTTTCATATTAAAACTCATGGAAAGTCTATCTCTATCAGTTTGCCGACTCACATGTTCGCTCAAGAAGATTATTTAAAACCTACACTTATCTCAGATACTCTTCAGGATCGATCAGTTTGTCCTGTACATAAATACTGATTTACAGATACAGTAAAATTCTAAATGTTGTTCTTAGCCTATAGAAGTTAGCATACCATGGACAGGGGCGGACTGGGACCAAAAAGTGGCCCTGGACTTCCTGGCCCACAGCAGCCCACATCATAATACATTGGCTCATTAATGTTGTAGTTACCAGTTACTAGTATAAAAATATAACACAATACAGAAATCAATGCTATTAAACATATTATTTGAAGCATCACTGGACATATATTGGGTCATATTAGTAAAACAAAGAAAAAATGGAAAGGACATCAAGACAAACAACATAAAAAAATATAAAGACACTATTTTAAAAAGAATGGCAATAAAACTGAACAGGTAAGCTGAAATAAAATCAGTAGCAGCATTAGCTAACGCTAGTAAACTACGTAGTTACTTATGTGAATTATTATGATAGTCAATATAAATTCGAAATTATGCTGCGAAACGTTATTGAATTAATATTGACTAACATAATAATTACTAGTTAATGCTGGTACTGATTTTATTCCATCTTACCTGTTCAGTTTTATTGCCATTCTTTTCACTTAGAACAGGAGAGAGGCGTTGGTCATCATCAGCAGGCACTGGTTCATCATCACTGACCCTGCTGCACCTGCGACTTACACTGATGAGTAGTACTGTATATCTTACACTGCATCACGATGATACCCCCTGCGAAATGTGCATGATATCTCACAAACAAAAAGGCCAATTTGTCTTTTCCTCATAAAGTGTTTAGGTGAGATTCCACCCATACAAGTGTGACAAATATGCAAAGAAAAAAAATCAGGAAGGGGCAAATACTTTTTCATGGCACTGCACATGTAGTCAGATTGTTCCACTGGGATGACATTGTGCCAGGTGGAGTTATACAGTAGCACTTTCAAAATCATACTAACTTTACACTGATATGAATAACTTTTTAAGACTTTTGTGACTCAATAAGAAACAATGAAAGAATAATTTCTAACAGCCTGTAAATGATACATTTTGGCAATATTGTCTTGCATCTATTGAAATAAATAAATAAATAAATAAATAAATAAATCACAATACTGCCAAAATGTCTAATTTTGCTGTCAAACTGTTAGACAGTTAGGGTCTCTGTGAGACTGGTGCTACTGGTCACTAAAAATATTGTCTTTATACGTAGTTTTATATGTTGTTCATCTTATTGTTCTTTCCTTTGTTTCTTTGTTTTACAAATATGACCCAATATATGTTCAGTGATACTTTTCTTTCTTTTTTTTTTTTTTTTACAATTTTGTATTGTGTTAGATTTTTTTATACTAGTAAGTTGTTTTAAAAATTAATCTCCATAAAAAAAACTCTAAGAAATGTATAAATTAATTAAACTGAAGGCAAACAATACACTAATTATACTTTCATTTCTGGACCATTGCACAAGACACTTTAATAAGTCACTTTTTATGCATATTTGCACAACCACTTTCAAATTTATATATATACTTTTTTCATCTATATTTTGTAACATTTTTATTATGCCCTTATTTGTACAGTTTATTTTACTAGATAAATTTATTTTGTTTAGTATTTCTTTTTATCCATATTTATTTATCACGTTTAAGTTATTTTCTTTTAAAGGTCACCGGTGATCGTATAAGCATTTCACTACATATTGTACTGTGTATGACTGTGTATGTGACAAATAAAATTTGAATTTGAATAATGTATTGACAATATATTCAAAAGTGAATTGACTTGTACTTGTTTATCTGATCTCATAAGGTATTCACTTATGAGATCAGATAAACATCGTTTGTTAACTAGCATACTACAAAGAATGTATCTTCTTTTCCCAGATTGCTAACTCTAAAACAACAGAACATGAACAAGAACCCACATCTAACTCTTTATCTCCATGAAGATCAGCTAGTTGTGAATAGTTCTTATCTCTTGCCTTGTCGCTGTCTAATATTAATATGGCTATTAGGCTGAACTAATAGTTAGCAAACTCTAGTTAGCAAACTCAACTTTTAAACCTACATCTGCCTAACAAAATAAAAGACCAATTTCCAATTTATTTCACCAAGACTAATAGCAATAATATATTGATCAGGGTTAAAAAATAGACAATTTGTTAGTGGTGTTAGCGGATGAGTCAGCAAGTTGCATGTTAACTAGCAAGAACTAACTCACCAACAGGAAGCTATTAAAATGCAGATTTTAATCATTTATCTTTTTTTTTTTCTTATTATTATTTTTTTTATTATGTAGCTACCAGGGACCTATTTGAGATATACAACTTTTTTTATTGTATTTAAAATAGAACAACATTTCTGCTAGCCTAGAAAGTACCATAAGATTAATGGGACATTTAGGGACCCTTACTGTAAGCTCACTACATGGACTTGTATTTGCAATCCTCCATATACTGTATATTATACATTGTTAGTACAGATTATACAGTGTACTCCTCATATTTGTCTAGAAGAACAAATGGTAAAATGATTCGAGAACAAGTGAAAGACAGTGTTGGAGGAGAAGCGGAACAAAGTAATCTCGTGAAATAAAATCAGTTTGGGGGCATAAGCCATCCCCTGATGAATAAGCAGGCCATTATGCTGAAGAATGACAGCCCGGGGCCGTGATTATGCCACTATTATATCTTAAACAGCGTGGTTTGTCAAAATGCATAAGCCCTTTGCTCCCCATAAAGAGGTTCTCCCTTTGGTGTTTATTTTACCAGAGGCTCGATGCGGCTTGCACGATGCCCTTGCCACGGTCGCTAACCGCCGCTTTAAATACAGCAGATTTAAACAGGACGTAAAATATTCAGTCAATTTGCGAAGAGGTGAAATGTCATCATCCATATGACTAAAGGCGCTAAATATTCATACAATTCCAGGATCGGTTATTCACACGTACATGCTTCAACAGCGCCGGCCGCGCAGATAAACACTTGAGAACACACCAGATGCCCGGGGGTGTGTGTTACAGATTGTAATATGGTAATAAAGGTCAAGGTCAGTGCTGTCTTGTTACTGTTTCGGTGCTCGGGAGAGGAAATAGTAATAAAATTGTGCTAGTAGAGTAGGCTAGGTAGAAAGGTTATGTTGGTTTATGATGCTAATTAAGCCTTAATTTTTATTTAGAAGAGACATTGAAAAATGGAAAGATATATGATAAATACAGCAAGATAAAATCTAAACCTAAATAATTTTTCTGCTTATCATTTTTTTAAATCAAGAACATGTGGATGATGTTATGATGTATGAGGATGCAAATTCTGATAAGCCACCTGAAGAAGGCTCAAGAGAAGTTTCATCCACCATAAGACCACAAAATTATATACATTAGGCTAATTAGATAAACCAAGACAGTGCGAGTCACTGCTATACTGCAGCGATGGGATAAAGGTCATGTGACCTGATGAGTCCAGACCACCTGAATGTACTGAATCACCAGGTCATCACGTCGATGGAGAAATCCCAAAAACTACAAAGATGGGAGGCAACGTGCACATAGCCACAAGCTAATTGATTTTCAACATTGAATAAATAAATAAATAAATAAATAAATAGGTGGCACGTGTTTGATGTAAATAAACAAATAAATAGGTGGCATTAATTTTGGGTAGTGAGTTTTTTCTTCCTGATGCTGCAGCTTAAAATGATTTATTCCATACACAATGTGTAAAAATGACTAAATGACTAAAAAAATCATATTAGTTATAGAGATTAACTTGCAAGGTATTAATTTTTTTCCCCTTTATTATTAAAAACACTGACAGAACAGTAGACCTATATACTGTACTGTATGTGCGCTAGTTAAGACATGGTTTTACTTTGGTGCAGAAGCCTCGACAGTTTTCTAGATGCACACAGCAGACATGGCAAGTGAAGACAGGATGTTCACGGCAACCATCTCGTATAAAAATAATTAACGGCAAACTTTACTGTCAAATGGTTGACAGAGATATGGTTGTCTCAGTCTGTGGACCCGCAGTCTTTGTTAGTTTTGTAAAACAATAAATCACAGTGTATACTTTGTAGTTAATACAATTAAACAGGAAGTAGTTTAAACAGTTAAACAGGTTCCCCGGAAGTCAAAACTGTCTGTTGTTCCTATTCTTGTGGGGACGTTTGGTCCTCTAAAGATTATAAAAACATGGCCACAGACACACCTTGTCATGTAAAGAGACACATGACAGTAAACTCACGGCAAGCTAAAAAATAAATTAATGAATAAACAACCACCCTTGCCCAAGTGTCTGACAAGTGGGGACTAACAGGTCTTTATTTCGTCATACAACCCCTGAGTACACACACACACACACACACACACACACACACACACACACACACACACACAATGGCCCTCGAGCATGCCCAGCACAAAAATCACAGTGTACCATTCAATCACTCCCTCCCTTTCACTTACTCCCCCCTTTTTTGGAGCTGCTAAAGGTTTTAGGTGCATGGAGAATGAAAGCTGCCAGCGTAAGGAACCCCGGTCCATTGAAGAAGTGACAGGCACTGCCAGAATATGATCCTAATCCTGTTCTCAGCATTCTCTTAGCCTGCTGGCATTGCAATTTCGCCGCGTACTCTCCAGCCTGTGAACTGGGCTAAATCCCTCTAATAGCACATTGCCCAGATACACATCAAAGTGCTCATGGAAACCAACACGGAGAGGCCCTCGCGCCCCGACGCCAAACCAGGCGCAGAAATTAGCCTCTACAGTCAACAACAACATACTGTCCGCTTTCTAGACATGTACCAGTGAAAACGTTTATAATAAACTGCGAGATTCACCATCAGCACTGATGAAACAGATTCAGAAATAATAGTCATGGAAGCATTTAGCTAACAGGGGTTTAGCTAATTTCTATCATGAAATAATAATGATAATTAAAATATTCCCCTGTTATTCTGTTTTATTGCTTTCGTTGTTGTTTATTTCAGCTTTGATGGTAGTTACAAAGCACTGACACTAGAGACTCCTTCCATTAATTTTATAGATATATAGAAATAAAACTTCACATTGTTAAAAACGCTTATGTTTTTAATCTATTCATGTTACAGTATGTGTCCAGAGAACAAATCCCTGTGAACAAGCTGTTACTTTAGAAACTACTATAAACCTGTGATCTGTAACTGCACTGTGGTTCTAAAATGATTGCTGACCAATCGGATGCAAGAATTCAACAGGACGGTGGTAAAAATGAGTGACTTTGGTCATTTACTTATTTATTTCTTTCCTGGAAAATCAGGAAGATTTTAAGATGTCTTTAAGCTCCAGACTGGAAGAATTAGCATTAGCATTCCTGATAAATACCCATGCAGCAGAAAAAACAAATGAATCTAAGAGAAAGTGAGTGGTGACGGCGGGGGGAGGGGGGTGGGGTTTGTGGGTTGTGACAACAGGTGATTGAACTCGGTTGCGAGAGGTCGCCCTCTTTAGTCCCAGCGGCCCTTTTCTGATTCAGTTCTTTTCCCTTTTTATCCCTCTGTTATCGCAAACCCACTTAATCCTCTTAAAGCCGAGGAGAAGCTCTTTTTTTTCGAGGGCAGGGGGGGATGCGGCGGCGGCACTCCAGCGCCTGTCACCGAGGTGCTGTTCCAGTCACACATAATTACGCATCAATGCCGCGCTACACATCGCTTTTAAAAGGCCACAGGGCATTGTGGGTAAGTGGAAGGAGGCCAGGCCTCTCAGTAAATGCAGCATGTACTCTCCGCGGCTTAAACCCTCACTCGGCGTAGTTAAGCGAACTCGCCGAAATCTGGAACGGGTTTAAGATCGTCGCTAAAACATAAAGGACAATGAAATAAAGTGCAGTGCTTTGGAGCTGCTTTGTGTTTGTTGTTACTCTGCCATGAGAAACACTTAATTTCCTCTTCAACTGACATAAATCTGTCTGAGTATGTCTGCGCAGCGGTCTCTGCCGAAGTGTGTCTGGGTAGATTACAGTCGAGGCAAACTCTGATGTATCTGACTGTAGATTCACTGCATGTCCAACTCAACTTCACAAGATGTTGGAGTGTTTCTGTGTGAATTCGTGTCCATTCATTCTGTAGAGTGTTTATAAGGTCAGGCACTGATGTTGGACGAGAAGGCCTGGCTCACGATCTCCGTTCCAGTTTATCTCAAAGGTGCTCGATGGGGTTGAGATCAGGGCTCCGAGTTCGGGCCGATCAAGTTCTTCCAGACCAAGTTCATCAAACCCTTTATAGTCTTTATAAATGAAGATTTATAATACATTTCAGCTCAGTCATGTTGAAAAAGAAAAGGGCCTTCCACAAAGTTGGAAGCATTGAATTTTCCAAGATGGTGAAGCACTAAGATTGTCCTTCATGACTGTCAGGATTAGTCTTTTTGAATGAGTCTTAGAAGGATGCCAGATCTGAACCAAAGAGTACTGGACGAGCTGAAAACAAGAAGTCCTTCACTAGTAGAGTTTTAATTAACATCCATTTTACAGTCATTTTTTATCCACGTACCTCAACAACATTTCTCATTTGTTAACTAGCAATATAGCAAGGAACTATGAATTCTGCAGCTAAAAGATTTCAGGTATTATCTCGATTAGCATATTAAAAATAGTTTGAAGGTGTGTTTTATGACATTACATCCACTTCGCCTAAATATAGAAGTGCAGAAAAAAATGGGAAAAATGTGACTTTAGCATCCTGGAACAGCAGCTCTGACAGTGGAGGAGATTGTGAAGGTAGGGTCATCGACCCCAAGGTTGATTATTTTCCCAAAACCACACACTGTGTCATAACAAATCATAAGGGCTTTGGCTTTAACAAGATGTAGTGTATGTATACAGAAACTGCTTGAGACACATAAATGCATTTAATTACCGTAAGTTCTCAGATATAAATAGTCCTCTTGGAGAAGACGGGTGCAGTTCATTTGTCTTTTAGTTCTTTCATACTGTAAATGCAGCATGTAAAAAAACTAAACATTAGATTATATAAATTAAGCATCTTTTACATCTTTCTGGAGTAATTGGCTCAGAGATTTTTTTTTAAATAATCTCTGTACAGCTATAAGCTCTTAATAGCACCGGGCGTGTGTGTGTGTGTGTGTGCATGCATGAGATGCTCCATTTGACATTATTATCTTCTAGCTAATGATGTGCTTAACATGAAAATAATGATCTTAAGTGAGCTTCCTGACTTGGCATAAAAGAAGAAAAGAAAAATGTCAATCAATACAAAATGTCACATGTCAAAAAAAATAATTATTAAATCAATTATGAAATCAATCAGTGTCTGATTTCAGCTCTGCATCGGTGAAATCCCTGTACTCAGGATCGTATCGACACGTCCCTGCGGTGCAGCAGACACGCTCTGACCTTACCTCGCAGGTCACGAAGGCTCCAGGTGCTATCAAATAATCCAAATTCAAAAAAGAAAATTCACACCCAGACACACACATACACACAGACACATACACACACACATTTGTGGCATAGGATGCAACTCGATGCGGCATCAGTGTGAAAATAACTCGTCCCTAATGATCCCTGTTTCCTGAGTGTTAAAAAATGTAAATTTATGTAAAAGCCCATATGGAAAGACATATTTACAATACGTTTAGGTAATCACAAGATGCAGGCATGGAGAACTAGAGCGGGCCGCGAGACGCAGCCCACGCGCAAAATAGTTTTTTATGTATCATTAATTCTCTTTGCATTCCCAAATAACCCTATATTACGGCGGTAATACAGTAATCACTCACAATCGCACAGAAAATTATCTGCACTCATCTGTGGAATCAGAGGCGAATGGGAAAACCAGGGCCAAACATCCCATTTTGGGATCCTCTTGCGTCCTTAATGTTCAGCCAGAAGCCCGGCACCTAAACGACAACGCGGCCAATCTCGATCCCCGCGCCGATGGAACACTGTTTTCGAGCAGCTTAATGACAGCGGGAAGTCGATGGCCTTCACCAGCGCCGTTCTTAAAGTGCGCACACCTTTTCATGCTACATTGGCCCAAATGAGAGGCAGGTTGGCGGGGGGAGTCGGGAGGGTATGGGGGGGGACAGACAAACCGAGGAGGGAAATTGAAGCTTGTACGCTCTTGGAAAACAAAAACAAACCTCTCAGAGCCACGGGGTCGGCCATGGGGGAGCTGCTGCGTCGTGCTGAAACAGCGACTCAACACGCGGGACAACGGCCAACTTAACGTGGATTTATAACCTCGCATATGTTATGCATGATAATGTACAAATCGGAAATGTCTGATCACATGTTGAGGACGTGCTCTGGAATTGCACGTGTACCAGGGCTGCATGATTTAATCAAAAGGTCACACTGAGATTATTTTTTTGTGATCTGACTGCGATATATATGAAACCATTTAGATTTCAGACTCATGATCCTAGGCTATCAGCAAATAACAGCACTGGAAGCAGTTGCATAAAAGCGACTTATATCTCCAGGATATAAGTCGGTGTTTATTGGGTGTTTATTAGTTTCTGAAATCCCACTTTCAAGACATGGGCATCATGACTTTTGCTAAGTCGTATACAGTATAACAGGGTCTGTGATTATTTCATAGCAAATGCTGCTTTCTTTATATTAGTATTAAAAAATAAACACAAACACGCCATTAGTTTAAAACAATCAATGCATTAATAAGTAAAGTGTATGACTAGACAGTTTTGCATAAGTCTCCAAGTCCATAGCTTAGGTTCAGCATATTTTAGAAAAAACTCTACATAAATTAGATTATTGCACAGGTCCATATCGTGATTTAGATTTTTATGCAATGAATTGTGCAACATTAACATGAATGCAAGTAAAAAGACAGTGATACGGTGTAGACGATAGTGTACACAAAAAATTATCTAAAACAATATTCATGTTGGAAAATCATGCGTACCTGAACTATTAATCACATTTATATATATACATTTATATATATATATACATTTTTATATATATATATATATATATATATATATATATATATATATATATATATATATACACACATACACACACACAGTATATCATTTGAAAAAGGGGTGAATAAATAAATCGTGAACTTATTATTGTTTTCAGATTTTTAAACAGTTTTCGAAGAAAAGTTGGGTGGACCTGTTACTTTTAAACTTACAACAGAAGTCTTTAATAGCAAAAACTTATGTTTATCTTCTACTTCTTCATAAACCCACAATTGATTGAATTAAAGTAAACTGGGAGGACGGATTGGGAATGGTGTTTACACCATTAAACACCAGTGTGTCTGGGAAAAAAAGCCATAGAAAAAATTTATTTAAGTTCATTATGTGCTGGGTTTACTCTTTTTTTAAAAACAGATTTAAAGTTTTTTCGTTTTTCAAAAGCTAGCCTAGACAACCTTTATCTCAGTATTAGTGACAGCTGTGACAGATGTTCTCATTCACCCTCTAATTTGAGTCACATGTTCTTCTTTTTGTCCATCGCTACATCACAGGCTCTGGTGTGATTACTTCAAAACTAAGTCTGCAGTTCTTAACATTAGTGGAGCATTTTTTTTTTGGAGCACGAAACGCTGAGATATTTTATGAAAGATATATTAGAAATCCCACAGTCCACCAACAATATCTCAGTGGCTTAACAATACCATGCAATTTTAAAAATGAGAAACAAATAAGATATTCTATTAAAGGCAATCTTAGAAAATTTACCAGTAGATGGCGGCCATTTCTCGAGTACTTCAACTCTTTGCAGCGTCTACACTCTGACTAAACCCTTTTCTTTATTTTTATTATTTTACATTTATTTTTATTTATTTCCCATTTTCTTTATATTCCTAGTTTATTACTGTTTTAATTTAATCGTTTTTACCTTTTATGTCAATTTACTGCTGTGCATATATTTGATTTTGCTGTTATATATGGAAAAAATACATTATGTTATTTTCTCTTGTTCTCTATTAGATTTTTTTTTGTTTTCTTTTGGTAGAAGAGTTATACAATTATGATTATACAAATCAAGCTTTTTCCTAATAAAAAGGAAAAACCTATAAATCGTGGGGAGAGAAAAAGAAATCATGAAAATAAATCAATTATGAAAAACAAATTGTAACAAATGTGAAAATTAATTATGTAAAATTATTATATTTATATAGATTTGTAAAAACTACATGGAAATAATTTAATAGAAGAAAATCTCACAAAAATCTGATGGTAAAAAAACTAAACAAGGACTTCTGTATTCATAAAAATGTCAAAGCTACATGAACACAACATGAAGTGTTTAAGTGTGTATCACACACACTCATTCACACTCGCGCAGAATTATGCATTTCATTACCGTGTTTAATTGTCAGCATGAATCCACGTCATCCTGCAGGCTTGGGGTTTCACCGAGACATCATGCTGAGTCTGACTATTAGTACTGCCATTATTAACACTTGGATAATAACACACACACATGTCACTGTTAATTCACTGTTTTCATATATATATATATATATATACACACACACACACTCAGTCATCATCTATACCGCTTAATCCTGGATTAATATACAGGGTTGCAGGGGGGCCTGCGGTCTATCCCAGGAGACTTAGGGCAGGAGAGGAGATACACCCTGGACCAGTGTGCCAATCCATCGCAGGGCACACACACATACACTCATTCACACACTACGGGCAATGTGGAAACGCCAATTAGACTAGTCTGCAGGTCCTTAAACTGTGGGAGGAAACTGTTTAATTTAATAAATACAATTTAAATGTAATTAAACTACTTTAAGGCACACGGAAAAGTTTTCATTGATTCCAAGTGAAGAAATAATACTGTTATTAGTGTTGTACAGCTCTTTGGAAAGAGCACAGTAAATAGATTTAAGAAATAAAAAAACTATCTCATATCGCCATCTACAGGTCAAAGAGAGAATTACTGATCATTTGAAGATTAAAAATGATTTGAATTTATAGAAAAACTGATATTACTATTTCTTTCAAACGTGGTAGGTTTCTCTCCTATTCCAACACACATAGAAAAAAAAAGTGTGATGGTGTCACTTTTTTTGGTATCTTCAAGACTGAATTATATGTCATGATTAGACTGTGTCTTAAAGACAAGTTTAAGAGTGGGAAGTTCACAAAAAGCATGAGTCAATGTTTGGTTAAAAAAAAATCTAAATATTTGAGTCTCTCATTCAGAGACAATAAATCCATTATGTGAATTATAATAATTTTTTTTTGTTTCGTTTCAAAATTTTATTTTTACTATTTTTTGCACAGACTAATAATGTAATAAATAAACTAACGACGTGGAAGGTTGAATTATTGTGAATAAATACGATTGCTACTGTGCGGTGTAACGATCTGACAATCTGGATCGATTTATTTTATTAAAAAAGGCAACAACTGAAATAAATCAATGCGACAATCAGACATACATTATTTTGAAATAAAGAGAATTCCAATTTAAATAATCTATTAAATAATATAAGAAGATAGGAGACTGATTGATACTCTGATAATTCAAAAACAGTCCTTCTTTTCGTCATCATCCTTTATGATTTAGATGTAAACCCGCCACAGATGTTAAAAAAGTTCGCTCGGATGATCAGATACCAAGATAGAGTCGTCTATCAGATTCAGTGGTAGTCTAATATCAAAATAATTTCCTCATGAATTTAAACTGTGTCATATGGTGTGCAAGTAATATCTGACCTTTCAAACTTTGACCAGTCTTTAGTTATTTGAAAACACATTTTAATTTCTCCACCAGAGGGCGGTGTTGCATTCAGCTGAAGTTGTGAAGTTGTGTGAACCTGGTCCTCTTCAGCTGACACGCTGCAGTTTGCACAAATAAATTGGCCCAAAGTTTGCGCACAAGTGCGGGAGGACGAGTTCCCCGATCGCAGGCTGAGGGGCGAAGCGGAACGTGTCCGAGAAGCGTCGAGCGAAGCTGCTGAGGTCCTGCACTTGCACCGTGATGTCCATCTCCTGCTGAGCGAGACTGACCGCCCGCTCCACCACACACTCGTTCTGCAGCTGAGACAGAGAGCAGGTGGAGTAGAGCAGCTGTCCGCCCGGACGAGTCGCCTGGAGCCCCGCCCTGAGAGCAAAGACAGGGGCGAGGACGAGTCAGTCTCAAACCAGGAGATGCTTAACTTATATTGTCACTTAGATTGTTTAAAGCCTGGGCTTCATTTTTAAAAATGATCAAACTTGTTATTGTTTTTATTTTATTTAATATTTAAAAAGTTGCATACTTTGACTTTCTTGGGGCACAGCCTTAGTTTTTATTTATTCATAAATCACTTAAAATAAATAAATTTTGTCCATTAAATTTAAAAACTATAGAGAGAATAGAAAATTATCAAATGTACTACATAAAAAAAATTAGCTTGATCATTTTGCTTCTTTATAAAAAATAAAAACCTGAAATTAAACAAGAAAGTATCCAATGATACACTTAATAATCTGTTTTAAAATAATCTGATGAGAAAAATTTAACTATAACACTGAATAATAAAGCAATAATTTATTTGATAATTATAAGTTAATAGATATATTTGGTAATTATAAACAAAAAATAATTTTAAATAAATGATTTTATAAATCATTAATTTATAATTCTCTATTCCAAACAAATGAGGGAATTTCAGTTTTGCTTTTACAATTATTATTATTATTATTATTATTATTATTTTTTATTTTTTTTTTATTTTTTTTTAAATCACCCCCTTCTTTTGTGTCCCTTTTTCTCCATTTATTTATTTTTTCTCATTCTTCAATCTTGAATTTTATTTAGTTTTGGTGACGAGATTCAACGTCATATTTCTTTTATAAAATCTGACTCAGAAGAAAGAAAAATACATCAGCAATGTGCCAACTTCTTCAAGTGGGATTTATGGTAAGTTTACCTAATGACGTGATGGATAATTGTTTTTTAAAATATTTTTTGAGATGATTAACAACAAATAATAATAACTCACAGCAGAAGTTCAATCTGCAGTAAAGGAAGCGTCTGTCTCTCTTTAGTCCTGAACCTTTTGAAGATGTTGTTCTCATCCTCCATTAGGGAATGTCTGTCTGTGGTACAGGGGACATCCACCAACACCTGACATAGGAGACAGAGAGAGAGAGAGAAAGATAAGCATGGACACAATTACAGTTTATTTAAATAAGACAAACCGTGCAGCGGCATGGTGGTGTAGTGGTTAGCACTGTTGCCTTGCACCTCCAGGGTCCGGGTTTGATTCCCGGCCAGGTTCCCGTCTTTGTATGCATGGTTAGCCAAATTGCCCATAGTGTGTGAATGAGTGTGTAAGTGTGTTTGTGTCCTGCGATGGATTGGCACCCTGTCCAGAGTGTACCCTGCCTCGTGCCCTAAGCCTCCTGGGATAGGCTCCAGGCCCCCCGTGACCCTGAATACAGGATAAAGCGGTATAGAAGATGAGTGAGTGAGATCCATGCAGGATGCAGCGGGTCAGAGGGTAAACGCTAAATGACAGAGAACACTTAAAACATGATCAAAAAGCATGATCAAAGTGACCCATACTGACTCTGTCAAATTCAAGGTCTTTCATATTCCTCCATTTGCGTCCATCAAGCGACGTGACCCGGATCTTGTCCTCGTGTCTCAGCTCCTTGGGCACGTAGTTCTGGAGCGTCCTCTGTAACCGGGTCACGCGAGACCCGGACAAATCGTTGGCCCACAGAAATCCTGAAAGCACGTTAAACTCAGGTGCGCATTTCAACTTAGCAAGAAAACACAACAAACCAAAAAACATCTTTACATACGGACGGCTTGCGTCTGCAAAATAGCGAGCGTCTTCCCTCCGGGGCCGGCGCAGAGGTCCAGAACCGTGTGACCCGGCTGGACGTCCAGCGCCAACACGGGCAGAACGGAAGCTGCATCCAGGAGATAATAACTCAGCAATCCTGCGCTGTCTGGTCTGAGAGAAACGAGACATATGGAGTAATTTATGTGACAGTCAGATGAAAACAACGGAGGAAGCAATCGTGTCCTACCTGGCGGGTTTAAATCGCGAGATGTCCCCTCTGGGGAAGACGAAACACTGGATGTCTGAGTGAATATGCGGCGGTTCTGTACAAGGATCATCATTTAGCTGAGATTGATCTGAAGTCTCGTGCGTGTCTGGTTCTCTGATGAAATCCCTGCAGCCTCCCGATCGTAACGCTGAGATCACGTCTGCGTTTGAGGCCAAGTTGTTGATCAGGGCTCCGTATTTCTGCTCGGACAGCATGGAGACGCGGACGGAGGGCCACAGCTCGCCAAAGTAGTTCTTATACACGGCGTCGAAGTGCTGCAGAGCCAGGGTCGACGCGGGGAGTTTGGCTCTCGTGCTCGCCTGGTGGACGGGTGTTAAAAAATAAAAAAAATCTCAGGTGAATTCATTTCTTTATCTCAAGTGTGATGAAGATTTTAAAACCATAGATGACTATTGTACTTGTAATATTTAGCAAATATGTCATGTTTATTTAAAATAATTATTAAACAGGTAAAAAAAAAAAGGATAACATGCAGGAATTTATTTTCCTTTGTATTTAAAATTCTATTTTGTTAGTTTTAGCTTTATTTCATTTGTTTTTTTTTGTAATGTACATCATTTAAAGACATTTGTGCTGCACATTATGTATAAATCTTATAAAATTACTAGTAGAATTATAAAGAAGGCAGTAAATTCTTGCTTTACTTAATTACACATTAATAAAACAATCATACCCATTTGGTTTTAACGCGATTCCGTCGCTGAATAAAACAAACCGACTCTTTGAACTTGTTTATCAAAAATCTCGTTCTCGTGCGCGCCGCCATTTTGTGTGTCACACCAAAAAGTGTCCGCGACTCCCAGAGAAACAGAACTTATTGGTTCCGGGGGTTTCAGTCACACCACGCGAGCGTCCCAAAAACAGCGCGTGTAAAAATAATAATGACATTTTATTACTTTTAAGACATTTAGAAAAACAATTACTTACTATTTATTAATTAAACGTCAGGAATCATAATTTTATTTTGATGTAATTTGTTTTGTTTACTTACAATATAGTAGTAAACAATAGTTCATGTACAAAGATGTTATAACGATGATTAAAACCGGTATTTTTAAATGTTTACTTCATTGTATCACATGAAAAAAAAAAAACAATGCAAAAAATAAATGTAAAAAATAGGTTTTATGCACATCATGTGTCCCTGGATGCTGTCACGTGACTTGGGGTGTTGGGGTGTGTGTGTGTTTGTATGTCCTATATATAAATTACAATAAAAGTCCAGAATTATAGGAGTGTTTAGATTCTTTTCCTTTCTGTTAATCATCATGACTCTAAAACCTGTAAATTTCTTAAGCTTCCCATCAAAAATAAGCCCTTAATTATAATCATTTATTATAATTCTTTTCTCTTTTTCCAAGTTGCACACAAGCTTTTCAGTTGATTAACATGAGCTGACCTCACTGTTTAGTAGTATTCCTCAATTAAGATGCATCTTTTGCTTATCAGTAAAAATATAAATTATATAATAGATAAGTCATTTTTTTATTCTATTTCACCATTTATATGCCTAAAATAATAAATACAAAGCAGAACTCCAACACCTTTGAGATTTTTGAACACCTTGACAGATTTTTATGAATTCCAAAAACAAAAAAAAAAAAAAAAAAAAAAAGTTAAATACTTTGGGTTTCATATTTAACTCAACTCCGTTGCAGTTCCATAGAGGCGCCACAAGGTGGCAGAAGAGTCAACGTGTTGATGAATGAGCTCACTTCTGCATGTTGCTTTTCTTATTTTATTGATTTAACTTAAGATCTAAAGCCGTTTCACCTCAAAAGGTTTAAAAAATTTAATTGTCTTAATAAATCTTATGGTTTACAGAAATATTAAAATAACTCAAGATTATTTATTTTGATAAAAACTAAGACTTTACCGAAATCTCACAAATATAAAAATAAACAATTTTTTTTTTTTTTTAAGCAAATTTATTAAAACAAAATATGGGGTAAAAACCAAAATGCACACACTTATCCCAGGAGTTTAACATTTTACAGCAGCACCATGAGAACGTCAGAAATGTAAATCATGATGAATAAATAAATAAAGAGAGAGAGAGACAGATCGGGCGAGTCCGGGGCGTACACACAGTGCACAGGGGCGTGATGTAGAGATCTCACCACGCTTCATTCTCCTTGTTGCTTTTCCCAACAAAGTCATTCATGGAGGACTGTAAAACACACACACAGTTAGATTAGTGTCAAGAAGGATGTGAGACGCCTAAACATTAGCACATTTTGTTGCGCGTGCATGACTGAACACTTAAGATATAACCAACACCATTTAGCAAAGCAGATGGAGGGCAGGAGGACGGGGTACACTCTGGAAAGGGGGCCAATCCACTGCAGGACACACACGGCAATTTGGGTACGCCAATTAGCATGGGGAGAAAACGCACACACAGGAATCGAACCCAGACCCTGGCGGTGCAAGGGGACAGTCCTCAGCACTACACCACCGTACCACCTACAAAATCTTCAGAATTAATTAAAAACATAAATAAATAAAGACCCGCCCCGTCCCCAGTGGTTAATGAAGATAAATCTGTTGTGAGTACAAACTGAAAATTAGAGCACCCCTTTAGAAAGGACGTATGAGAAGTCAATTTTGTACGCACGTGACTCAATCTGCAATTGCTAGACACGCGTTTCTTCTAACAAGATAATTAAGAATAATTACCAACTTTGGTAATTAATGACTTAAAAATGATCAACCAGCATGTTTTAGTTCGACTCTGACATTTAATAAGTACTAACTTATCGTTCAGTGCTCCACTGGGCACATTTAAACTGCACTAAATAAATAAATAAATAAATAAATAAATAACCCACCACACACACAGTTTAACTGGTCTCGGGGCCAAGGCTTCTCGGAAACAGTTCCCGGACCCCAGTGAGAAAAACGCCCCGAGTCGCACCTTCACGCTCTGGGATCAGATCACATTTTACTCCGGGACGATCCGCCAATCAGGGACGGGACCGAATTCTTACAACCAATCAGTAAAGCAGAGGGGATTTCTCAGAAACCGACGAGAAGTTTTACAAACCCATCATTCCACTTTTTTTGATTAACAAAAACAAACCAAAAAAAAAAAAAAATTATAAAAAGAAGCTTTTTTTTTACTCTGATTTTAGAAATGACTCTCAGATTGACCTGGATACATCATCACCTATCTAACAAAAATAAAGAGAACATGCATTTCTCTCCCACCCCTCTGACCTTGTAAATAAATGCAACATTAATCTTAAGTCTGCAAAAAAACTAAATCAATCATAGTTCTGAATAAACGAGTGCAGCAGAATCACATGTGTACAAATCAACCATAATATTTTTTGGTTCGAGTCATAAAATATTTGCCGTCATCCTGTTCACATAGTTCCGAGTGCCACTTCTTTAAGGCCCCGCCCCCTCAGTCCATCAACTCCACCCATTCATTCAGCTTATCCACTTAGTTTTATGAAATCCTGCAACTAGCCCCACCCACCTATTTCCCCAAACGGTCCAAAGTCCACCCAACCTTCAATCAAGTTGGCCCCGCCCACCATCCGGGGCCCCGCCCATCCCCCAGGGAGGCCCCCCCCCCCCACGCAGTCACTCGGGCCCGCCCTGAGGCATCTTGTTTCCTGGACACTGCAGATAACGGTGACCTGATTGTTACGTCTCTGTGCTTTACTGAGGAAGAGAAAGTTAAAATTCCAAAAGCAACAAAGCCAACAAACGTCACCCAGCGTGTATCCCAAAAATCATCCACATCTTTATTCACGTCTTTTCATCCAGAAAAGCTGACATTTGCTCTTCAGGGAGGTGGACGTGCTGGAACATAAATTTCCTTGCCGGTATAACGCGCCGCTCTGAATGCAGAATGAAGCCACCTGCCACAGACGATCCATCTCACCCCGTTAGCTCTAATCCCCGTCAGTTTTACTCTTCTGTCTGGATAATTAATTTTTTCATGGTGCCACATTTATCATCATCCCCCTTCATATTCAGTCTGGAACAGTGAGGAGCAGCGACAGAGCGACAGAATGATGAAGCGAGGCGGCACGGACCTGCAGGAGGAGTCGCTCCCTCTTCAGCCTCTTGTAGAAGATCAGAACGTCAGAGTTGGCCTGGACCACTCGCGGGTCAAAGTCCATGACACGGAGCCCCTCCAGGCTGCGGGCTCGGGATAGCGCTACGTACGCCTGGCCGCTCTCGAACACCCGGGCCAGAGAGATCTCCACGCAGTCCAGCGTCATGCCCTGAAACACAGCCGGGAGGGGCAGCAGAGCGTGCGGTTAGTGTTAATTACTCCATAACGAGATGTTAATTAGGGGTCTGAACAGCCAAGGGGCCAAATTACGGGTCTCTATGACGCAACAGTTTACGCTCATCATCCAGTGAATCCCAAAATCTCACACAGCCTGGTTTATATTCACTTACGCTTTAGAGGAAAAACTAACAAAAACTCATTTATTTTAATATGACTTCTTTCTAGATGATGCAGTTTGTTAATAAATAAAACTTTAATGAATAAAAATTGTGAAGTGAAGGTTATAAATGACAATTTAAAGTCTTGGCCGGAAGTTAAATTATTCTTATTTCATTTTATTACAAAAAGATAGACTACACTAAATGAGCAAAACTTTGTACACCCCTGACTATCCCACCTATCCGGTTCTCAACGATTTTCGAAGCAAACAATTATATAATTTACGGTAATTCTGGTTAAAAAAAAGTGGTCAGACCCTTCCTCAACTCACTTCTGCCTATATTTCCATATATGGGCATGGTCTCACCTATACCCAAGGACGTAAAAGTTTCTGCCTTCCATAAATGGACATGTCTCACCTACATTTCCATATCTTGCCTCATGTCCCACTTCTGTGTCCCACTTCCACATGCATTTCCACAGACGGACACGAAGCTCTAATTCCTTGAATATTAACCTGAAACCCCGCCCACTTCTGACCACGCCCGCCAGCTTTATGAGTGTTTGCCCTGCGCTGATGGGAATGGACCACATTTCTCTGTGGAAGCATGACGATGGTGCTCAGGGATCAGACATTAAATTTGTCGACTATGGACAAAAAACAAAAAAAAACAAAAAAGGTGCTTGTTTTGATTTGAGAGAGAGTTGCATCATGGGCCCGAGGTCACACGAGTCTCAGCGGCTCATTAAAGCAGGACCGAACGATCGAAAGCGGCCATGATACACTTCCATCTGTAGCTAATAAGCCTAATTACCCAGAGTTCCATCTACAGCCGGCTCTGGCTGATTGAAAGCCATTAGTGCCGGTGGCACGCGGCCTGGAGGCAGCGGGTAACGCGACTGACGCACTGCTGCTGCGAGAACCAAAGAAACATGCATCTGCAATCTACACTAATGCTATAACGTCGCTGGCAATAAACAAGTCACTACGTCTCATTTTTCATAAAACGGATAGACGGACGTCAGCAAAGTGTGTGTGTGTGTGTGTGTGTGTGTGTGTGTGTGTGTGTGTGGAAAGAGACCGGAGATACTAAAGCGGTGAATCAGGTATGAATCAGTGGCTTAAGGCGATGTCATTTCTGAGTCAGAGACGCCCTCACTTGACTCTTGTGGATGGAGATGGCCCAGGCTAGCTTCAACGGGAGCTGCTGTCGGCTCAGGTACACTCCTCCCGCCGCCTTAAACGTCCAGCGCTCGCGCTTCATCACTTCTACAGCGCCGCAGAGGAAGCGCACTCTCGGGAGGCCTGATGGACAGAGCCAGACACAGGACATGCAGATGATTGGATTATTAAATCAGGAGATTAGTCCAAGGACGGCTGTAGAAGGAAACAAATAATAACGTGGCAATAAAAATAGAGTTATGTGCATGATTATTTTACAGTATAATAAGAAGAGTTACAAAAAAAAAAAACAAAGTCTTCTCAAAACCATAAACACCCAGAGTGAAGCAAAAAAGTTACTCTTACAGCTCCAAAGCTGATTTTCATTTTTTTTGCAAGGAAAAAAAAAAAAAATGTATCATAAAACTAGGTTTGTTTATAAATGAGTATTTGAAATGTTTACGGGAATTTACCAGTCCAGCGCTTTACATGAGGACAGAAACATCCTGTAACATTTGCGATAAGTAGAAATGTTTAAAAAGTCCTTCTGCTGTAATTTAGGGAGAAAAAATTCTCATTATATAAATTTGCTCAAGCATTAATGATTTCAGGCTAAAACTCATTCCTGCAGCATCACTGATTCCTTTCATGTTTAGATTGGATTGTGTCTCACTTGGTCTCTCTGAACAGAAACATCAGGCAAATAATTGAAAAACAAAAAAAAGGACGTATTAAGAGATTCTTTTGAAGCACATGGATCAATAGTGTGAAATGAAACAGCAGCTATTGTTACTAAGTGTTGCACTCGCTCGCTCGCTCTCTCACTCCGTCCACACTCCTGATGTGTACGACATCCTGGTATGTAACAAACCGGTCTGGGTTTAGCTTGATAAACAAACAAGGTCCATGAAAGTGTGTTGGTCCATGTTATCACTTACATCATCATCATCATCATCATCAATGATTTAACGCGGCATGTCTGTTCCCGCGAGCGAGCCGTCACTACGATCAATCCTACATTAGACAGAGCACATCAATATAAACCTGGAATAAACCTAACGGCGCTTTGGTTTGTACCCTGATTTCCCGGCAGGAAGTCCACCACGACGCCTCTCGCACCGTTCACCAGCCCTCGCTGGACATCCAGGTTTTTGGTCAGCATAACCTAAATGACAAAACCAAACTGTGTTATCCAGATGTTTAAGCATTTAAAAAAAAAATAAAAACACCAGACATGACCGGGTGCTGACTCTTGCCTGAGCTCCCACTTTCAGCTGTAACGTCTGACCCACTGGACTCTGTGCGTCGATGGTTTTAACCAACATCGGGTCACTGTCCAGCGCCTCGAACACACGCAGAGGTCCTAAAACATGTGAAGTTTACTGACCACCATGTACGGCATCACACTTATTGATTTACGAATTTGTTAGAAACCGAACATCCTGGCGATCAACAAACCTGGCAACTGCTTGAGTTTGTTCTCGTTAGTGAGCTCCACATCGTCCTTGTGTGTGCACAGCCTGGTAGCTAGGATACCGTCCCGCTCGATGGGGTTACTGGCGCTCTGCAGGAGCCGGGCAGTGACTTCCTCAGTGACTCTGGGGAAACAGGACGCACAGGATCTTTAAAGTGCTCGGTGGAGTAAGGACACTCATCTGTAGTGTAAAAGGTTTCATTACCTGCCAAGTCGAACGGCCTGCAGGAGCGAGATGAAAGTGCGGTCCGTCTGCCGGCGCACCTCCGTCAGCTCCATGTTCACGTGGATGCACTTCCTCCAGCTCCTCGACTGCGGGACAGAGAGCGCACGCTTAACCGTTCAATCTAAAAATCGATCGGTGATTAATGCAAGGTCGAAACAAAAGGTGAATAATTCATGTTGCCAAGCAACAAAAACTAAAAAGGGCACAGACGGTTAGAAAGGGACGGAAACACCTTCATCTTTTATCCCATGAATTCACCAGGGTTTCTATTAAAGCTGAAAGGACGTGCGTACAAAATCTGTCTAGTGAGTGTTTACGTGAACACAACCAGCCTCAAAATCATTTCGGTATTGGAACAGGGTTCTATTAGGCCTCGTCCCCGCCCCCACTTATGTAAGAATAATTAGATCAACAGTAAGAGTGGTCTTAATAAGCCTCATCTCATCCTGATGGAACATAAAACATAAGGGGAGATGGATGGGGGGGCGAATGCAGGATGTTCAAAGTGGTTTATGCAAATGAAAAAGCAAATGAATAAAATAGCATAATGTGGAAAGTCAAAAAAATAAAAAAGTATGTGCCCCCACCCCCCAAAAAAAAAAAAGTGTCTAATCAAAATAGAATAAATAAATTCCGCATATTATTATGAATGCATTAAGATTATAAAATAATGTACTGAAAGAGAAAGAGTAAATTAAACGTTGTGCGCGTTTGCATATATAATTCGAACAAAAAAATATTCTCACTACGCATTATTTTTATTATTATTATCATCAATCACTACAACAACAACAACAACAACAACCATAAACCATATAAATATAAAACTAGAGAACAAACCGCCAGTGCATTTCACTGTGACATTAGATCATACTGTCTGGCTTTAATATCCGTGCACCTGATCTTGCTAATCTTTTCATTTCAAGCCTCTGGTGATGTTTTTCGAACCCTGAAATTAGCAGAACAAACGGAGCTCCTCATTAGCAGCTGCTAATTAGGAGATTGTGGTTTCGAGCTCCCTGGAAGCAGGATTCGTGTTACGGCTCAAACCCGAAATCAGGCCATGTTCCTGGGGTTCCTCACCTGGAAGCAGAAGCTGGGTTTCTCCTTTCCTTTAGTGACGGGAGGAAGCTGGAGAAAATCTCCGCACACGATCAGCTGAATCCCTCCGAAAGGCTCGGTGGATCTTCTAATTGACCTACAAGCACCAAAAGCGCAGGGCTCATTATGTCAACACTAACACACACAATTTTCCTAATGCTGCAGCTTACGAGATTTTCAGGACCATTTATTTGTAATAAACTTCGTCGTATCTGGCCATGAAGCAGCCATTTATCATGTGATATTAATTTTAGCGAGCACACCTGAGTGATGGAACATACCATCATCACCTCCACGCTGCGCCAACTGGATCTCGACCAGCGGTGAGGGTCTTTACAAGGGTACAAACTACTAGTCGGACACGACTAAAACAATTTAGCATCTCAAAAGTTATTTACAGAAATAATGACGGCGTAAATTGACAAACTCTGCATAAATTACAGACTACTGCTTATGTAACCTGTAATAAACAGAAGGCTTTGCGAAAGATCAATTACAATTTCTATATACGAGATCAATTGTTTGTAAGAGGTCAGTCGTTGGAGTCTTCCCCTGCTTCACCCCACAGCCGGCACTGAAGAGGTCAAGGACGAATTCCGGGAGCAAATGGAAGACGGAGTACCATCATTAGACGGTTCTGGTCATGAAATATGTAGTTGCTTAAATTCAGGAGACAGCATTTAATGTAATTGGATGGATGAAGCCTGGAACACGATTTACTGACAACCGAACTTGGTGGTGGAGTGAAGAGCCGCTCATCAAAGAGGAGGATCATCAAAGAGAAGATGGAGTATAAGATGTGATCACTTGCCGACATGAACTTCTGGCCTTACGAAGACCTTTAAAGCAAGCAGTGGTGGTGAAAGCCATGTACTATGATTTGCTGCATGCCAAGCTGGACACTTCAGGAACATCAAACAAGATCTACAGCCTCACCAGCACATGCCATCATTTGATCAGTTTGGTCAAATCCATCAAAGACGCATCCAACATCATGAAGCATTGGAGCAGCTATAGCTATAGAATTTTGGGACAACTATTTAAAATGTAAACAAATATTCGATGCACTACATATGCACAAATTGAATATTAAGATTTATAAAATTTTAAATAAATAAATAGAAAAATCCCAAGAATAAATAAAAAAAATAAAAAAGAATTGATTTGATCTTAGCAATATGCTACACTATCAATACTGTGATAAAATTCCAGAGTGATATCACTAGTACCTAGAGTTTTTTTTTATATATATATAATTTTTTATAGAATTAAATGTTAAAGAAATAAGGTCACAAAGTCTGATTCAAAGCAACTGATTTGATTTTGAAATTTTGTCCTGAGAATTAAAAATCATTTACATCTTTTTATGAACTTGCTAGCATTGCAAAAATATTGTGCATCATGGAAATCTCTTAGATGTATTAGCAAGTATGCATCAGACCCGTCCAACCCTAATGGAGGTGATGTAGTGAATCTATTTTGGAATTATACTGTATAAATAACTGTCAAGAAACCCTTCAAATTTACTCACCGCACCTTTAAATGTTACTAAACATAAGATGCCACCAAAAGAAATAACCGATGAGGGAACAAAGAAACGGAACACATAAAAACATCCTGTCTGGATGCCACCATGGTTGACTTTAATCCCTGAAACAGCCCTCACTCTACAAATGTAGATAAATCCATTTCACCAAAAGGTATTAATTACAGTTAGATCAAAATGTAATGACTAATTTGTCAATATAACGATATACATGCCTGGCGATAGACTCGAGCTTGTCAAAGAACTCGGCCTCCACCATCGAGATCTCGTCGATGATCAGGTGTTTGCAGCTGGTCCAGTGCTGCAGGACTCCGGGCCGCTGCGCGAGCTCCAAACACTGCTCTAGAGGAGCCGAACCCGAGCCGATACCTGAACAATCGAAGAGAAGGACACAGGATTCATGGAGTTATAATAGTTTTATGAAATATTTACAATGACAAATCAATATCAATCCAATTCCATCACCCACTCCAATCAAACCCAGTCCCAAATCCATAATCCATCAGTCACTATCTAACCAGCTGATTCAACCATTCATCATCATCGTCATCCGATCAAATCTCCAATCCAATCATCCACACCCATCAAATCCAACCCAAATATCTTCCTCCAATTTATCTATCCATTCCAATCATCCACTCATCCATCTCATCCCAATCACATGCCATCCTTCCATCCCATCATCTTTCACCCATCACCCATCCATCAGGACAGAAACCGTGCACACTGACCTGCGAAACTGTGTAAGGTCGTCCCTCCTATATGACATGCAGCGACACCGGTGCTGGCCGTGGCGTACGTGCTTTTCGGGGGCAGCGATCCCACAATCCTTTTCAACAGGAAGGACTTCCCCGTACCTCAAACACAAATCAATGCAGAATGTCAGCGCGCGAGAACCACAGCTCGGTCCCAAATCACATCATATATCAATCACATCACATGGTCATATATATATGATTATGTTTTTAGACCTCATCGTTTAACATGCATCATATCAAACTGAAGTTCAATTATACAGTATCTTCCTACTAATTTTTTTTTTTTTTACATCACTGCGCAAAATACACAGATTTATAACTTAAGACGAGGCTAAATGTGTAAATACCAGCACTTCCAGTGAAAAACACATTCTTCCCACTCAGTACTGCATTCAGAACTGCCATCTGTTCCTTGCTGAGTTTTTGTGCAACTGGCAACGTGAGGATGGGCTTCTTGTGAGGGTGCAGAGCTTTAACCTGAAACAAGAACAAAAAAAAAAAAAAAATGTAAATCCGTTTTATTCATATAGCATTTAAACAATTCGTATTGTTGCAAAGCAGCTTTACAGATTATAAAAGAAAATTAGGCAAATGTGAGGAAATGTATAATATCAGATCATCGCTGATGAACGAGCCGAGGGCGACGGTGCCGAGGGAAAAAACTCCCCGAGACATCAATAAGAAGAAACCTTGAGAGGAACCAGACTCAACAGGGAACCCATCCTCATCTGGGTGATAACGGATAGCAGGGATTGATCTGCACTTATACTGGGTGTTAGGAGGCTGGAGGTTCAGTATAACAGGAGACGTGGAGAAGTTCATATGGAGTCCAGTTGGTTACTGGAGGCTCAGGAAGCCATCAGAGAACCCAGGCGAGTCCAAGACCGTCGTCACAGTCATGTGGAACCGTCTCCAGTCGCCACAAGGCAGACAGCAAAACCCCAGACCGAACTTAACAACTTGTGAGATTTGTTCGGTGTGTGCGAGTTTTGTAATGAAAATAAAAAGCTGAAATAGCAAAGAAGTGATGAATGCAGACAACGTCCAGCTTAGCAAACGCCAACCTCCCTGCCCCATGGCATGATGAGTTTTACTTGTGGAATTGGGCCACCATAATTAAATCACTAAATCTAATTAAATTAAATCTATTCTCTCCAAATCAGATCAAGTGAATGAATGAAATACACATTACAGTACCAGTACTCATTACTGTTATTTAAACAGTGTGAGGATGTGATTGATCCCCTGATCATCCCCATAAGTGCATCATTAACTGAAAGCAGTGACGATCATACCGGACTGGAGTCTCCGTCTGTTCGGGGTCGTTTGGCCTGCTGTCGGCCGTCTGTCCTGTTCACGACTCTCTCCGTCAGCGCCCTCCCCTGCAGCGGAGCGTTCACTTTGCTCCTCAACTCGTTCGCTTTCTGGATGTCTTTCTGCTGTACAGGGCTGATGATTTCAAAGCTTCTGGGGACGCCCGCCCGCATCCGGGCCCTTTCGCTGACCGGGTTGTTGCCCTTTAAGGCCTCATGCTTTATACTCAGGGTCTTCAGGAAGGTTTTCAGTCGGTCAGGTGGACAGTCGGAGATCAGGAGCTGCGTGTTGTTCTGCGGGAAGTTCACCGTGCACTTGCCGTCCTTGACGAACCGCGTGAAGAGACGAAAGTCCCTACGCAACGCAAAGCTCTCATGGGGTCCACCACGGAGGTCCTGGACGCGAAGCACAAGCTCTCGGAACTCGTCCCGGCCCAGAGCGACCGCAGCACGGCGGAGAACCCGGCGCTGTACCGCGGGACCTGCTGCTGCGCCGCTCACCCGCTCCACCGCCACACTGCACTCCAGTCTCACACCGTCCTCCGGGTGCAACATCCTGGACTCTGGACAAACAACAAGGAGCAGACAACTGGAGTTTACTTTGGATATAGAAAATAAACATTATATTGTGCAACAATACACAAAACTACACTGAACAGCCGTAACATCATCATCAGTAGGTCCGCCCCTCTGCCACCAAAACTGTAATGACCTACATGTCTGACACCTTTCTATTCAAACTTTTTCATCAATCTGTGCGATTGTATCAACTAGACAGGCCAGGCTTCATTCCCCATGTGCATCAGTTCAGTGAGCCTTGGCCACACATAACCCCTTCGTTCAGGTCAGTTGCTCGGACCCAGTCGTCCAGCCATCGCAGTCTGGCTCGTCACAGTAGCTACATTTTCAATATCTCGTTACTGTGGTATATTAGGCAGAAAGTGAACCTAAGGTTGAGGTGTTGGAGATCAGACAGAGAGAAAAGGTTCACGCTGGTTCTGATGGAAAGGTGTCAGAGAACACAGTGCATCAATGTTATGGGAACAAAAGGGAGACGTACTGTACTCAATATCTCACAGGTGAGGTCTCAGGTTTCCTAAACACACGTTCATACTTAATGCAGTAAAATGCACGGTCTGTGCAAAAAGATCTCTTTGGATTTTTATTTTAATATTCACATTCAAACATTTTATTAATTAAACCAGACTTTCTCCACGATTTCTCCTTCAACACACAAAACACCCACATACCTGACGATCATCAGTGGTCTGTTAACAATCTGACTTTATTTGTTGGTTTAATCGCACAGACATTGTTTAACATTAACAAGTCCTTAATGTTAAAACATCGTTAACACGAGATATAAACTCCTAAACATTAATATAACATTTAAAAATGTTAATTAAAACTGTATATAAATTTAAAATATTTCTATATCATTTTATTTTTTTTGTTATAACTTTTGTTTAGAGTTCATAATGTCCATATGGACAGTTTTTTTATTATATTATTTTTAAAAAGCAAAGAAAAAGAAAATTCCATGAAACATAAATTAGTGACTGATATTAATGTAGCTTTATAATAAATGAGTATAAAAGTCTTTTTTTAAATCATTAATCCATAAAGAGTCTGATTGTGTACAGAAATCCACTAAACTCAGCAGCAGGAGGATTTAAACCGACAACGTTTATCATCTATAACTTTGCTATATTCACTCTGAAAAGCTTAAACAGTAAACTTTAATCGACAAACTGTATTTTTGTAATATAACGGCAACAAAGTGCTGAACTCACCGGCCCGCGTCCCTTCACCGCGACACAAACACACACACACGCCGGATATTTCAAATAGAAAGCGTCGAGCTGGAACAGCCAATCAGATCGGGTCATTTAAATGTACAACCAATCAACGCCGACTTCCGCAAAAATATCGGTTACGTCATCGCTAAGCGAGCGAGCGCTTGAGGATGGGGTTGCCAGTTCCGTGTTTTTTATTGAATTGAATTAAATTGTGTTGTTTGTTTTTTGCACTTTAAATAAAGATATTTATTGGGTGTTTAATAAGTACTTCAGTTTTAAATGCAACATTGAAACAATACCCTCTCTCTCTCTCTCTCTCTCTCTCTCTATATATATATATATATATATATATATATATATATATATATATATATATATATATATATATATATTCATACATACACACACACACACACACACACACATATATATATATATATATATATATATATATATATATATATATATATATATATATATATATATATATAAAGTTATATATGAAAATACTAAATGATTTTGTACATAATTATGCAAACATGATAAACATATATAACAAAATTGGTACAGCATATAATATTTTATTATATATGCACAGTACTGTTTATACCCCCCCCCATATATATATATATATATATATATATATATATATATATATATATATATATATATATATATATAAATATTGACTGTTTATTTTATTTCCCTTTATTGCTCTTTATAGAAGTTTCTTTTATTAAAAGCAAATCCCAGGAGCGTACATTAGGTTTTTTGTTTCCATCTGAAAACTGGTCTGCCTTGTATTATATATCTTTACAGCCATGCATATATTCTCCTGTAATGTTATTTATACATTTTTTCAAGGTATATATGGAAATACTGGATGATTTTGTACATAAATATGCAGACATGATAAATATATATAACAAAATTGGTACAGCATATTATATGATATAAAATAATCTCTCTCTCTCTCTCCCTCTCTCTATCAGCATATAATTGACACCATCTGCCTAATGTTGAGTAGGTCCCCCTTTGACACCAAAACAGTGATGCCCTGTGCATTCTGACACTTTTCTATCACAACGAGTATTAACCTTTTCATCAATTTGTGCTTTACTAGCTGTTCTATAGGATCAGACAACACGGCCCAGCCTCTACTCCCTGTGTGCATCAGTGAGCCTTGGCCACCCATAACCCTGTCACCAGTTCACCGTTTTTCTTTCCGGGATCACTTGTGGTATGTCCTGACCACTGCAGACCGGGAACATCCGACAAAAGCTGCAGTTTTGGATTTTCTCTGACCCAGTCTTCTTGGCATCACAATCTGGCTCTGTGTGTAAAAAGGTGTCAGAACACACAGTGCATCACTGTTACGGTGGCAAAAGGCTACTCAATATTTGGCAGGTGGTCATAATGTTATGGCTGTGTAAACCTTAACTAGACTAAACAATTGTCCTCATAAGCATTACTACATTTAATTGGGTTATACAGGGTGACATATAGGTCCATATTCAGAAAAAAAACAATGCAAGATTTCTTTAGTAAAAATTTCATTTGCTTATACACTATGTTGGGCAACGGTATCAGTGGTTTTACAATTTAAAACAATTCATACAGGTTATTGTTTGGTACATGGTTTGGTACACTTCTCACATCAGAATTTAAATTCTCACTACTTGTTCAGCCTCCATGTCATCTCTTCACTTGTGCACATTGTAAAAGCAATTTTTCATTATTTTGAACAAACTACAAAGGCTTGAGATCATTTCCTGCACAACTGCCTGCTGTTTTATTGTCCTACATTAATAATTACTTATGTCACATTGATTAAAACATATGTAATCTGTTATAAATAGTCTTACCCAGAAAAAAACATCAAGATCATTGCATAAGGCATTACATGTGAAATGGTTAATCTAATTGTTTTAATCATGTAAAGCAGATTTCTATACATTTATTTTAGACTATTTCTTTTAGGTTTATACCAACGGAGGTGAAACGTTAAAGCATTGGATCAACCAAAGATAAACCAGTTGTCTAAAATAGCTGGCTGCCATGGATGCGGCACGTGATGACGTCATAGCAGATGCTCGCAGAAGCCAGATAAGATATTCCAAAAGATTATTTCCATGCGGCATTGTGATGTGGATGAGAAGCTGTGGTCTGACAGACAGGAACGTCAGGAGGTGAACTGTTATGGTTCTGCCTAAGTTGTTTTTGCTTTGTTGTTCACATTTCTGATATTTTTTTTTCTTTGTGCTTTGCTTTTTCTTTGTCTTGTCATTTTCGTTCCTCTGTCACAGTGACATTGACTGTCAACAAATTATAGTACAAAATGTACTGCATGTAAATGTGAAATTTGTCTCTTGTGATCGATCTGTTATAAACATAGATGTAATTCTGTACATATGCTGCAGCCTTGTGTATTTTTAATCATCATCAATCCCTTAGGCTTAAATTCACGATAAGGATCGGAACGTGTGTTCAGAGTTAAACAGTAATGCTGGCAACACGGCTAAACATTATGACAATCTTGTTGACACAAAAACTTGTGCACAAACATGTTCAATTACATAAATACTTACTTTTGAGAAATAATGTAACAATGCTGAGCAAGTTGGAAAGACAGGACTGGACAGAATCACTGGAGAGACAGCGTCCAATGTTTCTGTTGTCACTATCGTCACTGGTTTCAGTTTTGTTTTGTGCCTGTTATTTTTACTCACACTCTGTTTAATCATATATATATATAGATATAGATTCCAGTTAAACTGTATAAAGCCTACCCTTTGCACTTGTAAATACACTAGGGGTACGCTTACACCTGTTTGAGAAACACTGGTGGAACCTGTATCCTAATCTGTTGCTCATGCACGTCATTAATACACGTCGCATTGAAGTGACACATCAGTGAGCGAGCGAGGACGCCATGTTTGACCTTAAGATTCGAATTAATATAACTCCCTCCACGTCCCGACCAGGTCACACTCTTTCATCACATAAATCGCAGTCACATGTCCAAGCGTTTCCATTTCATTTCACTTTAATTCAACACAAAATCCATGAAGCAAACCGCTGGAGCTACCATAGCATGGGGCAAGCGAAGCATTTTTCTCGAGCACCTCTCATTTCTCACGGGTACGTCTCATTTCTCACACGTCTCCTATAAAGCGAGCGGCGTGGCAGCCATGAGGGAGGACCACAAGAGAAGAACCACAGTAGATATAGACCATAAAATAATAAAAGTCATGTAGAGTTCTGGGACAGTGTGTTACAATGAGATATGATAACGCTCACTAACCAGTAACCCGAACACACCAACACCAGCATTATCGCTGAGTCTCAGGTCATAAACACATCCACAAGCCAATTTGGTGTTTAATTACTCACAGCTGTACATTAATGCAAGATCATTTTACATTTAATTAACCAACTGAATTCCTTCCAGCTGCCATTTTTGTTTAGGAAACAAAAGAACACAGTGTGAGAGCTTTGGCCTTGGAATAACACTTAACAAGTTTTTCATCCTTTGCCGTACTGTAGATGAATTGATAGACAGACATTATTATATTTTTTCTTGACGTGTAGATCAGGCATCAATGTAAATTTTTTATGAGATGTTTAATTTGTTTTGCAACTGTGTTACTAATACAGGAACCTAAAAAAGGATATTTTAAATATTTGGTTTAAGACCTTTGTGAAGAAAGTCACTTTAACATTGAATATTAATTGAATTTTAAATAAGACTTGGCTTATATTAATTCATCCAATTTGTTTGTTAGTCACACAATTTTCCCTTTTTTTTATTTTACTGAATTTCAGAATTTAATTTAAAATATTTGTTCAAATACACTTAGTATACAATCAGAAAAACTGTTCGGAAAATCATTATTTAAGATTATTTTAATAGAATCATATGGTGACAGGGTTGAGGTTAGAGTTGTGGGGTTGCACAAAGTAAAATGGTTGAACTGATCCATTTCTTTTAAGGAAATCATGACATAAATGTGACATTTTTAGATTAGATTAGATTTGGATTAGATTAAATATTTCATGCACGGACATAAAAAAAAATCATATTTCAGTTGGATGTTAACCTGGGATTTAAATAAATGTGCATATCAAAGCATTACTGAACAAAGTGGGCTGAAAAATTAATAGTTAACAGATTTTACAACAAAATACCCTGCATGAGTTTTGATGCACACAAAACCTTTTTAATTATGGTTATAATTTTGTCGCAGGTTGCAACCTGAATATGGTTAGGCTACCTGGTGGCAATAAGAGAGAAAAAAAGGCAAATTATATTCAGGAAAATACAGTAATACATCGGAAACATGTAGATTATACAAAATGACTCTCACACATTTAATTTGTCCATTAAAAAAGCAGACTTTCTCTTTAGAGTGAACTGAATGAGGAACGAGGCCCTGTTACCATAACGCCGCACTATTACTCTACTTACAATAACAAGGATGCAGATTTAGGCTACTGTTAACTGAGTGCTAGATGCTGAATGTAGTCATACACTTAATGTCAATGACAAACTATAGTTATTTCTATATAAATATAGTTTTATTTTTATATATTTATAGTTATTATAAATAGAAAACTTTGCAAAGTATTTGTCTTACTCTGATAATACATGTTATTACATGTATGGGTAACGGTTGTGTTAGAATGAATTTGGTGTTTAATTACTGTGTATTAGCAATAAAACGCTGGAGATAAGTTATTACTCAACAACTCAGTGTGTTGATTTCCATTTCTAATTGGAATAGTTTAATGTCATAGCACCACCGTCTCTTTTTTTTTTCTTTTCGTAACGGTTGCGTTAGAAGGAAACAATTAAGGCTAAAAGGATGAAAATAATATGAAAAACAGAAAGTAGGACTTACTTTTGGTCTACGCATGTTGTTAGCAAATGGCTTGATGATATTATTTGTCATATAACTCGCTGTTCTTTTCTCTTCCTCTACCAGAATAAATAGGTTTTAGTAACAGTGTTCCGCTCATATTATTGGACAAAAAATCTGATTCAGACACGCAGACTAATAGACAGGTGGACAAATGGAGAAACATGCAGACAGACAGGTATGCAGAAATATAGACAGACAGACAGACAGACAGGCAGGCAGATAGGGGGTCAAATAGACAGGCAGACTGATAGACAACCAAACAGATATAAAGATGTCAAGAAAAATGTCAAGAAATTTCCCCAGTGTGGGACAAATAAAGGTATATATCTTATCTCATATGCAGACAGATAGACAGACATACAGATAGACAGGCAGACAGATAGACAGACAGACAGATCTACAGGACAGACAGACATGCAGACACACAGACAGAGAGATATACAGATAAACTTATGAACATGCAGAGAGCTAAATAGACAGACAGATAGACAGACAAATAGATAAACAGATAGACAGGCTGACAGATAGACAGACGGCTAGGCAGAATATTGGATCAGATATGATGTTATTCGCTTGCGAGGCAGCTCGTCAGATCAGTTAGAGAACGATGCAGGCCCTGAATCACCAACAGCTCTCATGATATACAGCAGCACTCACTGAAGCTGACGCGGTATACATTTGTTCCTCATCGTAAAATCGTTATGTTTTTATGTCCACATCATAATTAAAGCTTCACAGCTCTACAGTCTAAGCAGGATAGACATTTTATTTGTTTTGATTTAGAGACAGTTCTGCACTCATCGGTGCACCATGTGTTTCATAATCACGCCTCATTTTGCGTAGACAGATGAGAGAATTTCCAGGAATGCCTCCGTATCGCATCATTAAGCTTCCCCAGTGTGGACAGTAGGGCCATCAGTCACGGCCGTGGCACAGGAGAGAGAGAAGAGGGCGAAGCTTTTTAGACCTTCAAATAACACATTTTCATATGTTTCCCACACCTGTCTTATTTGTCGCTGCAAATGTGCTTAAGACATGCTGTTACGCTCAGCGGAAACTTTATTTAAGGGTCATTTGATTTAGCTTCTTTTCCTGCATGCAGATAGATGACTGTGCCGCCCAATTTCACTGGATCTGCTCACAGATGCACATTTTATAAGGAATAATATTTAAAAGATTGGTTAAGTCTTGTTTGGTGTCCAATATTTCCTTCTTAGGTTTTGTACTAAAGCAAACACTTTCAAGTTTCACAAATCGAATCTTAAGCAAAAATCTTAAAAAACAAAACAAAATTCAGGTCCTCAGTGAAGAAGACAAAGATGAGTTGGAATGTTAAATAGCGGCCATCTTGGATAACCAGAATCACATTTTCACACCTGTCCACTAAGGCCTGATTCAAGGTAGGGGGTTGGGTGGAGCATGCAACCAGATGATGCACTCTCCTAGAAATACAGTACTGTATGTCCTTTAGAAATTCAATACGTGGGACATAAAAGTTGACTATGTCGACTATAGGTCTGCTTCAGGTTTTCCACCTCAATCTCGTAAGAGTGTAGAGGGCCGCAGTCCCACACCGCTGTCTCTGGTAGAGGTATTTCCTGGGGTAGGGGTAGCTCAGCGGATAAGGCATTGGACTACAGTTCGGAAGATCCCAGGTTTAAACCCCAAAACCGCCAAGTTGCACCTGTTGTGCCCTTGAGCAAGGCCCTTAACCCTCAACTGCTCATTTTCCGATGTGCCCAAACAAGCTAATTTCATAGAACACCACACTGAGAATCCACCATGTAGTGGTACCATCATACTGTATGTCTGAGCTCCCAAAATGTGGTTCAGGACAAAGTACAGGCCATGCTTAACATGGGTAGCAATGGTCGAGGATTTGCACAGTGATTGGAGCGTTTGAGCGTTTTGGCACCCAAGGCAGATAGGATACTGTGGATCTGTGAGGACTTTTTCAAATTCAATGCAGTGTCAAAGTTTGATGTGTAAACAATTCCTCAAATTGATGAACTGTTCGATCGGTTGATGAAGGATCTCACAAAGGGATATTGACAGATTCCCTTGCCTCCCAGGACCTGAGAAGTAATGACTTTTTCCACCCCGTTCATTTTACACCAGGTTGTCACTCTTCCATTTAGGTTTTTTGTGGCTCCTGCCAAGAACAGGTTCCTCCCCAACATCTCCGAGCTGTCCTGGGACTCTTACGACAAGCGGGACTCAAGTTGAAACCAAAGAAGACTGTAATTCGAGAGGAGGAAATAAAACTGTGGTGATTACGGCATGTCCAAAGTCCAAGACCAAAAAAGTGATAGGGTGGTTCCTGGGACTGGCTGGCTATTATTGTAGTGGCTAATTATTTGGACTTCACCAGCCCATTGAATGACCTTACTAAAAAGAGGGCACCAGTTCCAATCCAGTGGATGCAATACTTCTTCCAATACTTCTTCCTGTTTTTGTAGAATATTTTCAACAATGCTCTTTTTCTGCAGCTTAATCATCTGTTTATCCATAAAGGACAACATTTCCTTATCACAGAATGACCTAATCTTGATTTACCAGTAACAGGAACACTGCTAAAATAGAGTGTTGCATAAGGATGGAAATCACTCTGGCCTAATGATTGAAGAACACACCGCTGTGTTGATGTATTTGACGGGAAGGCAGCGGTAAATGGGCCGGACGCTGAGTGCACGCTGCGTTAATGAAGTCCTCTGTTGATGATTACTTCATTTGTCACATTGAATAATGAGCCATCGCACCGGGAACACATTATTAACATTGCTGCTTTCTAAAGGCGTCCTGGAATAACAAATACAACAGATATTCAAACAAATTTGTACATTTTGGCTCATTTGTAAGCTTGTAGGATTTTCCATGTTTTCAAAACAGGTCAAGAACTAAAAGGAATTGGGGAGTGATAATAACGGAAGGCTAAAACGTGCTCCCCTTATAATCAGGAAAAAATAATGTAATGAAAATGACATTATTTTCTATATATATTTTCGGCTGGACTTTTAGAACTCTGGTGTTTATTTAGTATAGCAGTTCTTAGTTTAGTATCTCAAAATGTGTTCTTGTATTCTTAAATCCCATATTAAAAAAATGGAAGTGTTCTTTACTAAAAACTGTTATTTATTCTTTATAGCGTTCTTTACTGCTTGATAAGTTGTCAAACAGAACATCTTAAGATTTAATGTGACGCTTTATTTTAGGTTCTGTAAGATCCCATTTTAATTACAAATATTTTGATCTAAATTTAGAAATGAATGAATGACAAGACATTTATGGACCATTTATGGACATTTGAACCTTCATGCACATTTGCACTCACCCTGGACATTTTGCACACTGCACATTTATGGTCATTACATCTTCACATTCATGTATATTTGCACTCACCCTGGACATTTCTATTTAAATTCTACATCATTTTCCTCACTAGTTTCCATATTTGTACAGCCATATTGTCTATATTTTGTACAGCTAAGTTTTGTAACTATTTTTTTCTAATGTTTTTCTATATAGTATTCTTATTCTATTCCTTTTCTTATTGATAATCACCAAGATTTCTTTTAAAAATCATTGTCAAATCAAATGTTTTCTGTGACTCCTCCCACTACCTCCACTCATACCTCATTACTACGAAGGTAACGTGTTACGGTGTTGTGTTTGTCACTCTGCAGCTCTTTGTTTGTACATTTGCACGTTTGCACTTTGTTGTCTGTTGTCTGTTGTTGTCTCTTTTTTGTATAGAAGTAGTTTTAGGTTAACTTAAAGATAAAAAATGTAAATCTGTCATATCTGAGCTAGTCAGCTAATTAGGTCTCTTAGTTAGCGAGTTGGTTCTGGTAGTTTTGTGGTGTTAATTTATGTTGTTGCATATCTGCTTGTATATCAAATCTGCTTGTTTGGTCTGTAGATTGCAATGTTAATGTAAATGCATGTCTCTTTTACAGCATAAAAAAAACAAGATTACGACACTTACAACGTCTTCACAATGCTGTCGATGGACTAGGCTTAACTATGAGTTAGCAATTTTGTTCTAAGCTAAATTTTATGTGTATACACAAAGTATATTTAAAATTAAATTAACAGAACAGATGTTATTTCCAATATGAATACACACAAATATACAAAAACATATTTCACATCAAAGCGTTTTAAGTTATCTCATTTCGTTCTATTCCGTTAAGATGATGCTTTATTATTTTCCATTCGAAGCAGAGCTATACAGCAACTATTAGAATGAAATACAACACCTTATGTCAGTGGAAAGGTCAAGTAAAGAAGCGGTTCTTTAGAAAGCCATGACCTTTACGGATGAAAGGTTAGCTTTAACACTTTATCTTTATAATTGATGTAAAATCTAACCACTTCTGTTTCACCCCTTTATTTTCCATAAATATTTATGAGAAAAATGTTTTCCAAATAGACTAACTTCAGTTTTTAGGGACCTTTCCTTGAAAAGTTGAATATTTTAACAAAATCACAAAGTCTATCTATCGATCTCTGTTTTCAATTAAGAAATCTTTGAAAGTCTTTGGTTTTCAATCAACAAGCTTTCTTACTGTAAGTCTTTGGCTATAAGCAACAAGTCTTTTTCTTGATTGAAGATAAATATCGTATTGTAATCTATGCCCCACAGATTTATTTATTTTATTAGATTTCATTTATTCCTTTACTTCACTTTTGATCTGTTCTGATCTGTACAGTAGCTTTTACTCTTACATGTATGATTGTATAAAATTAAATAAAAAAGTCCTGGCATTCTTCCACCCAACTACCACTGAAACTCCTCAGCTGCTGTAGGTCTATCTATTGTACATTAGATCCTGTTAATCCTACAAGCTTTGATAAAAAATATTTAGATATTTGATGAAAAGAGTAGGTTACAAAAGCGATTACAATAAATATGTTTTCTTTTATTAAATAGGCAGGCATTAATAACACACAGACAATCTGCTGAAAAATATAAACACAAATATGCAGTATAAATGGGTTTTACTAAAAAAATATGCTAAAAACAATTTTTCTACTATCAGCTGGGCAAATTAGCAACTTCTTTAAATAAACTAAATGCACCTAATGATTTTTGAAGAATGAAAGCCTATTACTGTGGAGGTAGTTTCCCCAGCACTCATGGACTTCTACTTCAGTGGTAGTAGAAATGCTGATGATAATCTGAACTTTATTTAGTGATTATAACCACCAACAATTTTGTATTTAATAAATCTCATCACTTTTTTGTTGTGCCAATTTGATGCCCATGACTCCCTACAAAATTAAAGCATTTGCTATATTTTTTTAAAACAAAAATCAACCAACATATTATTGGTATTAATATAGTCTTGTGTGGTAGTCAAAACTGTTTCAATATAATATTTTGGAATTTATGCTTTTTTATACCCATTTCTCGGTGTGATTTTGTTTCCATCATGCTGATGGTCCTTATGCAGTCTTTTCACAGTGCATGCCTGATAGATGTTTCACCTGTGGTTTCTCGTGTGTGTGTTCGTGCACTATATTTCCCGACTCGCTCAATGGTCAGCGACTACAAATGTCAGAGAGCTATATGGCTGATTATATGAAAATGTACACTAGAGGACCATACATTACAAATGATCAATAAATCAAAGACCGTGGTGAAGTTGTGCTGCACAGAGAGGAGCAGACATGAGGAACGCTCGAGTCTGAAATGAAATCAAGCCTCAGGTTTCCAGTCAGGGTCACACAAGATCAATTAAGGACATTTCCAATAAATGAGAAGCACAGTAAAGCCTGAAGCTTTGGGTGATTCAGGGTTTCTTTTCCTTTTTTGATTCACGACAGCAGTGCAGGTGCATGAACCGCATACTGTACGGAAATTCTGAAATTAAACACGGCAAATTTAATTTGTCTCCTGAGTGGCATTCATTCTGTGTTCACGAGAGTTAATCCTTGACAGAACAATGTCCCAAAGAAGACAACCTTTACCTTTCAGCCTCCAAAGATGTTTCTTGTGTCTGAAAACAAAGCAAGCTCTCAACCGGATGCCTTCGAGTGGCAGGAGAAGAACTTACTCGATATTCATTTGGGTTTTCTTTCACACATACATAGTTTTACATTCTCTGAACTCAAGGTTTTGATCAATGCACTCGCTCTGATACTTTGTCATTTCTATAGTAACAGCCCATTCACAGGGACGATTATTTGTGGTTTCTCAGTAGTAATGTTTTTGCCTTATTAACCTTGAAAATGGGGGGGAAAGAGATCCTGGTAAAAGAGGGACTATGCATACCTGCGACAACATATGTAGTCCTTTACAGGCGTTTCTACTGAATAAATAAAATAACAAAAAAAGAGGCTTTTTGATCTTGTAGGAATAAATTATGGTGCATGCAGCTTACCTTGCAACCGCAAAACAAATAGGCTTTTACAATAAAGCAATGAAGGCCTTCGTGTACCAGGTATTGTTAGAAACCACCAGTATGCCAATTTACAGGTAAATGCAAAGCCTGGCAGATAATACACACAATAATAATAAAAAAAAAAAATCATATGTGTTTTGGGACTTCAGGGTCTTCATATGTCCCACGACACTAAATGGACCAAACTATAGAGAATTATGTGCCTTTCTTTATACCCATGTCTTTCTCTGTAAAATATACATTATTTTAGAATGATATATTACTTCATTGTATATATTAGTTATATTTTATTTAGTTGCTGTGATAAATAAGGATCTGGGCCCGTATTCACAAAGCTTCTTAAGCCTAAAAGTTGCTCCTGACTTTTTCTTAAAAATTCCCCTTAAATTTAGGAATAAATCTTAGTAAAGATAAAAATGATTCAGAAAACATTTTAGACCTAAAAACATCTCCCAAGGTAAGAATTGTTAAGAGTAAAGAGGAGGACTTCCAAGAGGCTTAAGAGTTTTTACAGCCGAGGACAAAATGGTGAAAAGAAGAAATATTCTCCAAAAACTGAACGTAAAGCTAAAATAAACACGGCTCTTCTGTCCAGTCTGGTTCTCTTTTTCTTGAACTTTCTTCCATCTCTCCTGGATTGTCGGCTACATACCATCCAAAGTGCAACTTAAACAGACTGTCAATCATGTAAATTGGTGAAAGGTGAATCATTTAGCTCCCATCAATCTGAAATGGATTAAAGTAATAAAAATCTGTATCATAAATAAATGTAAGAACTTAAATATAGTAACTACTGTGTGGAAATTAATTGCTTCAAAAGTCGACACATTTTTAACATTTGGCTGTTTTATTTAACTTTAAGACATTTAGCCTATAACAGAAACTTTGCATAAAGAAGCCTGCATTCATGATTATACATTTATATATATATACAAACATTATGATTTCACCATCTATTTTATTATTATATATTCTATTTTTTTATCATATAGTCCATTTTAAGACCTTTACAGATCTTTAAATCAACTAATCACAGTCCTTGAATTGTTGCATCATCCCCATCACCGGGGTCGACCACACCCCCTCACTAAGATACAGGGTTTTGTACTTTCCTTACTCAGAGTTGCTCTGAGAAGTTTTCTAAATCACTTTTAGTCTAAGATTCCCAGCTAGGACTTTTTAGGCTAAGATAGGAGCTCTTTGAGAGAATTCTAAGAAGCTTTGTGAATACGGGCCCCGATCTTTAATTCAAAATATTAAATATAAAAAAGGAATGGAAATTTTCACATATCTTTAAAGATACCCCAACAAAAAAATTTATTCCGTTCTCATGCTTACTGGGTTTCCTCCAGGTTTATTCCCACAGTCCAAAAAGTTTAAACTGTCTACGTCTATCTACATTTTTTTTTAATCATTTTACAAAGGTCCCCACTGGGGTTCAATTATGCCTTTCGGGTCCAGAAGTAAAAATTTTAAATAAATGACGATCGTGTCGTCTCACGGCGAATCTTTAAGATGTTTAATCAGCGTTCATAAACTTTGAAAAAGACCTCTGGCTTTGACCTTAAACGCATTTCAAAAAGATGTAGCTCCTAATTTGGATAAAAAGTTGTCTTGCTTTTTGCATTTTTTTTGTTTGTTTGTTTGTTTGTTTTTTTGCAGTTAATAGGAACCGTACATTTGTGATTTTGACGAGAAAGCCCTGATGATGTCAGCTATTTTCTTTTTCGATTAAAGTGTCCATCAAAGCAAAGACTGTACTGTGCTTCAGATATGCTAAATAAGAGAAGCTATAATGTCTAGTTTTATGCTAATCCATGCTTTGCTAATAATCACGCAGCCTATAGAAAGTGACAGACTCAAATAAAACCCATTAACACGATGACGTGCGAATCCAGCGACCACACCGGCTTGCGGGAGATAACGTGTGGGTGTCAAATCCGCTCTGCACTTTGGTAGTACTTTAGTTTGCCTTGTGCAGACAAAAGGTCAGCGGAGCGCAGGTTACAGCCTGCGCCATGTTTGATTTGTTGCACCATAAACTCCATTTTGAAGAATTGCAGCACAAAGAGAAAAGGCTGCTGTTAATTAAACCTCTGTGAATAGCTGTCAAATCAGGTCTCAGAGAGTGAGAGATGGTGGAGAAGCAGCTCGGGGAAGATAAATCTGAAAATAAACCTCTGCATGCAAGTCCTTTTGTTGAAAGCATGTAAGCATCGCTAACAGCTAGCCAACAAAACAAAGCAGGCTAAGGGCTCCCAGGAGAAATCAGTGTGGTGGACAGTCACACCAACTGCATCTCATTAAAGATTCAAATCTTTTCTTGTCTCATTCAGTCACTTAATAAGAAAAGGGGGTTTTGATCCCTGTGATGGGGACATGGAGCATCGTGCAAACATACAGTATAGAACAATATGAACATAAATCTCCAGCTGTGAAACCTGGAGGTCTTCTGATAAGTGTATGAAATAAGAAGTCATATGCTGTAAGCATGAGATTCATAATGAGATTGTTATGCCTTGCCATGCCTTAAATATTTCCCTTTTTTAATTACCTTAATCTTATTCTTTTTCACTGCAAAAATGACAGTATACGAAAAAATATTTATTGTTAATATTGTTAAGGAATAATAAATAAACAATAAACTAAAAAATTAGGTATATAAACCAATGTTTAGACATATTATTGGCCAGAGCATGGTATTGGTGCTAAACAAAAAGTCTCATCTGGGTGAAAAAGTGAATTTTCAGATAGGATCACTATTTTTCTTAATACAGTACCTAATGCTTCTTACCTCCTGATCCATGCTTTGTTTTTGGTTAATATGTATACACATTTATATTTTTATCAAATAAGAAAGAAACAAATTTGCTAAATACCATTTCCTGCCCTTTTCATGCTGTGTCCATAACTTTTTTTTTATTCAAATCTTTCAGTTATGTTAATTGTCATTCCATTTTTTTTCCAGTGTAAAAGAACATGAAAAGACAAACCTGAAAACGTGTATTATTTTAAAATGCTAAATTGTGGTAGATATTGCAACATGAATTAGACATGGTTACAGACACTACAGTTTTTTTGCTTTTTAAGCTTTTACCCAAAAACAATTTAAGCAACATTTTTTACAGATCATGTGCTTCAATTTTAGTATCAATACTCATAAAAGAATATGAATCATTTGCATTTTAAATTATTATTGTTTGAAGCGAGATAAAAAAAAGTTTACAACTTGAGACTTTTAGGGAAGCAAACGTGTCACATACGTGTTTTTTAATATACAATTTGCTCATTTCAAGACATAAATGCTTAACAATTAGCAAACTTATCTGATAATAGAACAAGTCATTTATAATTTAAGATATGTCTAGAAATTGGATAAATAACCTTTTTTTTTTTTTGCTATAATCATATATTAATAGCTAGTAAATGAATTTGAGTTTTTGAGTAAGTTTGCAATATGAGTATAAAAACCGAAAATGCTACAGCTGTATGTGTGCTGTTTATGTATATAATGTAGTTAATAACTTGCGGGATACACACCATCGGCGATTTCCTCGTGGGTGGTCATCAGTTTACTGTCAGTCATTATGACTTCACTGATATCCACAACACACTCCAGTCACACTAAAGCAGTCAATAAAACCATTCACTGGAGCACAAATCTGACATCTTTCAACTGAAAGTATATTTCTGGACTCCTTTTCCATGTCTGTTTGAGTAAAAATACAAAACTGCTCATCTTAAACTTTACCACACACCCCTCTGGTTATGTAACATAACAACACGCAGAAATGTAGTTAAGTAGAAGTACAGCTGTTTCATGTAGGATGTAGTGGAGTAAAAAATTTTAAAAGTATTTTTCTAATCAAAGTACGAATGAGTGAGATGTTTACTTTTTCAATTCAATTCAATTTTATTTATATAGCGCTTTTAACAATGGTCGTTGTCTCAAAGCAGCTTCACAAAAATGAAAGAAATTCATTAAAAAAAATAATAATTAAAAGGGAAAAATAAATAAATAAATATAATAAAATAATATTAATAATAATAATAATAATAAATTGTGTATGTGTAAGAGAAATGTGTCTAGATAATAATGAGATGAATGAATGAAATGTCTCTGATGAGCAAGCCAAGGGTGACGGCGACAGTGGCAAGGAAAAACTCCCTGAGATGGCAATACATCAGTACAATAATAAAGTAAATGTACTTAGTTACCTTCCACCTCTGGAGGCTAATACAAAAGCATGAACACTTAACCTGTAAAACAGAAGACTGATCAGTCTGGTGAATATACTGTATAGTTATTACCTTCTCTTACTGGAACCTACAACCTACTAAACCTCGTCACCTGCTACTGTAAACGTTTAGTAAAAGTGCTCATTAGAACACAGCATGTTGTAAGTGGTGTGACTTTTATGGCATTTTACAGCCATGGATTTGTGATCCAGTTTCCAGCCGGGTGTTTTATTGCCGCCACAGAGACGTCAATAACTTCCTTCTTTTAACATCCTGAATTCGCTCTCTTCCATCAGGGCTTCAACTTTAATTTCAGATGTTTCTTTTTAGTAAGCGAGCATAAGGTTCCTCCTCGTTTGCGGGTTTAAAACATTAAATTAGCCGAGGTTTATCCCTGACACAAGCAGGCCCTTCATTACCCGAGTCGGCCACCGCTGTCTGCTTGCTCTCGAGGCAGAAAGGAAGCGACGTTTGGAGTAAGAGACACGTCTGCTTTCTGAACGCTCCTTCCCGAGAGCACTAATTGCCCTGTCTGTTACACGCCGTCCTGTCTGTTGCGCAGGTTTTTTAATTGGACGATCTTTGATTTTGATAAAAGGTGATTACGTGGGTCTTTGATGAATCAAAAAAAGGAGAGACAAAAGATCGAGATTCGATGTGCTGAAGAGGCTGAAGAGAAGATTCATCATACTAAAGTCTGGTTAAAGCAGAGCAAGCAGTTCTCCACTTCACTCTGAGTATAAATACATCTCTAAAAACAGCCTGGATTATTAACTCCCTGCCGTATCCGTGATCCAATTATAACCGTACGCAACATTTATTTTATTCGAATCTCAGAAACATGATCCTGTAAACTTCCTTCAGATCTAATAAAGATATTTTATCCTCACTCAATCAAGCAAATTGCATTTTCTCCCTGTTTCCCGCCATAGCAGACTTCATTAAAATAATTGAAGCTGAGATGATGTGATTACATGACAGCACACACGAACACACACATGTGCATGCACACACACACTCACACACCTTTAAATTGTCCAGGTTAAAAAAATCCCATGTATCTTCGTGACCTCAGTGACATCATTGCTGCCACATCAGGCCCTAATTATATTTTCCCTCTGGAGAGTTTCAGTCTATGAAAATTCAAACACACCTTTCAGCTTTCCCGCAGATTTGGTCAATTAGCCATGACAGCGGTCAAGAATTCATAATAGTTTATGTAAAGTTGTGTGTAAAATATTTTATTGGCAGAATGAATCAAAAAACTAATTGATGCACTGTGCTGTAATTATTTATTTCTCTACAATAGCATGACACAGTGTGTTACTTTAATGCCAATAATACATAAAGTGCATTGCAAAAAAATAGAAAAGTTAATTATTTCATAATTTAATTAAAACATGAAACTCATATATTAAAGATTTGTTATATGTACAGCAAAATATTTCAAGCCTTTCAAAAAATTATGTTGTTGATTAGGGCTTATGGCTAATAAAAAAACAGTATCTCAAAATATTAGAATATTTTATTTAGAGTTTAGGTAAATTACTATTCGTACAGTAGAAATACTAAGTATCTCTCTGTCTAGTTCAGTACAGGCATGAGAAGGACTGCTGACTTGACAGTTATCAAGAAGATGAATCAATACTCTTCACACGGAGCATAAGCCACAGAGGGCCATTGCTGAAAGGGCTGGCGGTTCACACAGCACTGTATTGAAACATATTCATGGAAAGTTGACTTCAAGGGAAAAGAGTGGAAAAGCAGCACAAGCAACAGATGACCAGAGCCTGAAGAAGACCGTCAAGCAAAACTGACTCAGCTTGGAAGAGCTTCACAAGGCTGGAGTCAGATCATCAAGAGCCACCACGCAGAGACGTCTACAGGAAGATGTAAAGAACTGGACCATTGCGAGCTGAAGGCTGCTATCAAGGCAATCTGGTCTTCAGTGACGCCTCAGCGGTGCCACAGGCTGATCGCCTCCATGCCACACCACATTAACTCAGTAATGTGTCCTAAAGGAACCATGACCAAGTATTGAATGTATAAATTAACATCTTTTTCTGTATTGTTAATTCATTTTGATTGATCTCATGGAATATCTTAAGCGTTTGTCGATCTGTTATTTTTACTAAAAATTTAATCCGTCATAAAAGTGTGGGGAGAAATGCAGTATGTCTCAGACATCCAGCAATGTTGAGGGGAAATTGCCTCCACTTCATTTCTTGTCTTTTTCGACATTGCAGCGTTCAGGAGCCATGTGATGAGTGTTTGCAATAATCTTCCACACCACCTGCTGAAGCCATCAGCATTCGCAACAATACAATCTCAGCCAAACTCATCTGCCTGGCACACATGAGAGCCCTCGGTATCACTGTCTCTTCAACATCCTACAACATCTGTGTGAAAACATCTGGCGAGCACTCCTCTGAGACCAGTTTCTGAAAACCAAACTGCAATAAGGGCGGTGAGATCCAAACCTGCAGCTTGTTTTTGTTTCTATTCCCCTCCCTCGTTCATCTCTACATCACCACTTTAGAACTCATCTCTCTTCAGCCAGGCTTGAGGGAAGGTTCTGCGAATCCTAAACCTGTGTGTGTGGGAGGTGAAATGTACTTAGCACTGGTATTTTTTATTACCGTATGAGCAAGGAAGCTCCTCAGGTTTCCTTTTAGTTTGACTCCAGATCCAGGGAGCAGTTTGCAAGAAAAAAATACAATAAAATGGATTCGGTATCTTCAGAGCAACAACTTCACTCGGGTTCACTCTTTCTTCCTGAAACAGATGAATAATAAATGAATTTCAGTGCTTTGACAATCTAAAGAGCATCAGGTATCAAAATCGCCATATATGTGTGTGTGTGTGTGTGTGTGTGTGTGTGCAGTCTGTACTCTCAACTGATATTAGACAATTATTTGTCTTTATATAGTATTTGTCTATTTTATCATATTATGTCAATCATCATTGTGTGATACTCGGTCTACCATTTCATATCTGCCATTTCTACTTTAAACATCTGTGAGGTGTCATGTCAAAATATTTATATAATTAAACTCAGTCAACAAATCTTACTGTATAGCTACTCTAACACTGCAGTGATGCAATGCAGAATAAAACACACTTACACATCGTCAATACCACTTTATCCTGTATTCAGGGTCATGAAGGGCCTGGAGCCTATCCCAGGAGATTTAGGGCACGAGGCGGGGTACACCCTGGACAGGATGCCAATCCATTGTAGGGCACACACACACACACACACACACACACAATTGTGGGCAATTTGGAACGTCCATCATCCTTAATCTGCATGTCTTTGGACTGTGAGAGAAAACCGGAGAGGGTTCTATTGGGGGGTTTCCTCTGGGTACTCCAGTTTCCTCCCACAGTCCAAAGACATGCAGATTAGTTTAATTCCCAATTTGAGCGTAGTTCCCGCTTGTGTGTGTGTATACACAGGATAAATCAGATGAATGAATCACCAAATGACATGCTTTTAATCTCCTAAAGGCTACACATTTCATTTCTATAAAACTAGTTACTTCCTGTTTCCTCCCCAGCCTCTCTTTATTCTCGCAATACATCCAAAATATTCGGACAGTTACAAGTGTATCGCTGAGAATAATAGAGAAAAATATTAACAAAACTTTTTTAAACAAATTTTTATTTACAAAACATGTGAAAGTTGTTAGTGTGGAAAAATTTAGTTTTTGTTTACAGTCTGATGTCTCATTTTAGCAAAGTGCACTTTTTATGAGATTTTACAGCTATTTTCAAGTTATCTAAATTAAGAAAAACATATTTTTATAATTTTTTCACTTGTTTAAGGTGATTTAAAAGTGATCTAATTAAATTTTACAAATATTTCTACAGTTTGACAGCAAAGTGAGATATATCCATTTTGGCAGTTTTGAAGAGGAAGAACTTTTTTGTGAATTTTTTTTCAATTATTACTTTCATGAATATGAAATTGCTTCTAAAAGAAAACTATAAACAGTACAGTAGCAATTTTTTTTATTAAAAAATATTTTGTTATAGAAAACCGTATGTGTCAATAATTTGTCTAAAAATGGTGTTTATCTCATTTTAATACTTAGTGTCTGCTTTAAACCTCATTTTTATTCAACAGGTAATGATGTGTAGAATTGTTCAGATAATTAGGCCTAATTATAAGAAATTTGAATAGGGAACATTTTCTAAATCTGGAAAATAATACCACAAGCGTTACCTCCATTTCCACCAAACCTAAATCTGCAAATACATTACAATATAATAAAACAGATAATTAAAGAGATTCTGAAAGCCTTAAAAGCATGTATTATGTAAAAAAAAAAAAAAAAAAAAAGGACACTCAGGGGGCCCATTACTGGGAGGTTAAAAAAAGGAAATTGTAAATAAGAAATACTCTGAATGTGATTATGATTTTTTTTCTCTACCCCCTAGGACATGATTATGATTTTTGTTTTTTATCCTTTTTTTCATGGCAAATTTATTTCAGTATGGTAAATGAGAGGGGAAGAAGGATAAAAAGAAAACAACGAGAGAAGGAGAAACAGAGGTTAGAGACAACGAAACAGGAGAAGGAGATCGACCAGAAGACAGAGATACAGACACAGACACTGAGATCACTAATCTTCATCTGGGAGCGTGACTGTACACTGAGAGAGAGAAGGAGAGAGAGAGAAGGAGAGAGAGAAGGAGAGAGATGTGAGCGCTACAGCCAGCAGTGAGACTCATGAGTTTTGCAATGTGCTCTGACCGCTTTGCAGGACCATTAGATCACTAAAAGCTTTTCGGCGCTGCAGCTGTGACGTAATGAGCTCATCTCTTACTCCAGTGAGATCCGTTCCGACGTCATATCTCTCAACGCTAAATAGTTTTTGACATTATATCCGACGTCACGTCTTCATATAGCCCTTTTTCACAGGCGGTGGTGGGGGGGCGGGGGGGATAGGGGGGGGGCGCATGGGGGCGGCCTTATAATATACAGGCTAAGAAATACTGCAATAACGCTCATGCACAAAAATAATAGAATGAAATATTTCTGCATATACAGAAACAACTACAAAGTGTTTTAATCCTCGTACACCACAGTGATTTGGAAGCAATCCTTTTTATATTCATATACATTGTAATGTTCTGGAACATCTATTTAAAAATGATCACTTGTGTTATACTTGATATTAATAGTAGTTCCCTTACAAACTTCTTATTTTTCTCTAAACAAGTGTACTCTACTCCAATGGTACAGATTTATCTCTGACGATTCTGTTTAAGTGTTTACACTGGAGACTCCTTCCACAAATGTTGGGTTCATTATACAAAAAAACAACAATACAACATAAGTAATATAAATTAATAATCCTCTAATCAAAGCCCAATTAGTATTAAATTAAAAATTCTTCCCCCCAAATGCAAACATTATGCCTGTGGACTTCGCCTCATCACTGAAAACAAGATGCGTTTTAACTCTGGGTCAGAATGGAGAAACGCTCCCCGTGTAAACGTAGCTATTGATTCCACAGGTTTTTATGCGAGAACCAGTAATGTGGAGCCTCCACCGTACAAGTCCCTGTGAGTGAGCCGTTACCGTGGAAACGATAACGTCCAGGATTTGAACCTGCACTACTGCCAGAGCTGCTCTTAGAGACATCCTTAAAACAGGTCCTGCATTTATTTAGAGTTTTGTCTGCAAAATCAACCCAGCAAAGTCCACTGGAGAGCCAGAAGCTGTACTACAGAATTATTAATATCATTATTGTTATTATTTTAATATAAATCCTATACGTAAGATCTGACAAATGCCAGACAAGCTTCATATTCCAGATAATCCTATCCTAATTTAAAAATTAGCAAATCTTAATCTATCAGTAATCAACTGTTGTGCCTGTTGCCTAGCAACCGTCGGCGCACACAGACCAGGACATGACCAGGATAAAAATTTACTGACGTCCACACTGCAGAAATGTGGCGTATAATTTAATATATCACACTGCTGAATGTGGACATCAGTTATTTAAATTAAATAACCAGTAGTTTATAGTTCTGTTCCTCTGAAAAACTGTTAACATTTGTCCAAAAAATTGTCACAGATTTCACAGTGTCTTGGAGGTTTTCCCCTGAAGACGGCTCTCATAAAAGCAAACAAGCGAGAGCTTCAGACTTGGCACTGGGGTATCCAATGGAAATTAGAGACTATATGACTAATTTAGACAGTGTGAAGGACATTGCATAACTTCTGGATGGCAAAAAGGAAATTACTTATCGAATGCCAGTGCCAAAACCCACATACAAAACTGGTAAATGCAGTTTCAGCAAAAAAAAAAAAACAATGTTATTTCATCGGCCAAAATATGGTGTGCGTGTTTCCATCTGCAAGCCGCTCGGCCCATGGGGCGACGGTATACTGTATATATATAATATCAAATCTTTCAAAAGTCCTAATTGTCATTCAGATGAAACTTGGCCAATTTGGATTTAACATGAAAAGACGTAAACTTGAAAAAGTATATTATTCTAAAATGCATAAACTATTAAAATATTGCAACATAAATTTTCCACGGTTACGGACACTACAGATTTTTTTGCTTTACCGGTCGTATGATTAATGCACCCACAGGGGGGCACAATCCAGTGTCTTCTTGTGCCAGTCCCAAGTCTGGATTAATGCAGATGATTAGTGGCAGGAAGGGCATCAGACGTAAAACATTGGCCAAATCAAATGATGCGAATCACTGAAGAATTGATGAACAAGGAAAATGAAAGAGAACAAAGAGAAGAAGATGTTGAGGTTCTCTTTGGGAGTGACAAGGATGGATAGGATCAAGAATGAGTTCATCAGAGGGACAACCCATGTTAGATGTTTTGGAGATAAAGTCAGAGAGGCCAGATTGAGGTGGTTTGGACATGTTCAGAGGAGAGATTGTGAATATATCGGTAGAAGGATGCTGAGGTTGGAACTGCCAGGCAGGAGGTCTAGAGGAAGATCAAAGAGGAGATTTATGGATGCACTGAGAGAGGACATGAAGTTAGTTGGTGTGAGAGAAGAGGATGCAGAGGATAGGGTTAGATGGAGGCAGATGATTCGTTGTGGCGAAATGTTTAGGGAAGCGAGTTTGGTTACTTCCATGTTGCATAAACTTCAGAAGTAGCTTCTTTGGCCACACGTATTTTCTGTATTATACAGTATGTCTAACATTAAAAAAATAATAATAATAATTAATAATAATAAAATTAAGACCAATACTGTATTTGGCGGCATCTTAAACAACACTTTGTCTCCTTAGCTTCTAAGTTGTTCTGAATTAGTCAGTATTAGTTAATGTTATCTGCACATTGTTTTATGTGGCATAAGTTTCTTTCTTGATCTTTTCCACAAAAGTGCATGACTAAACTTTGCTAAGGAACTTGCAAAAGAAGGCTTATTAATATCAGGAGCACATTCTGTGGTCAGATGAAACCAAGATTAATTTCTTTGAGTCAGACAGGGTCCGGCGTGTTCCTGGCCGCGCTAGCAGAGTGAACACGTAGTCCTGAGAGCGGGACATAGATGATGATATGGGGAATGTGTGAGTGCCAATGATGATTTAAGATTTATAGATGTTTGAGATGGCTCCATGTGATACCACCTGGCTGACATCATGGGGCACCAGGCTACAGGAGCTCAGCAGGGCAGCTTTATTCCATAAAATACCAAAATACAAAATCATGCACGGGTTTTAACTGAGGGGAAAAAAGTGAACTGGCCAAGGAGGTCATCTGACTTGTATTCAGTCAAACATGTTTGTGGGGATTTTAAAGAGAAAGATGGAGCGGCATCCATGGTGGTTAGCCCTGTCGCCTGCACCTCCAGGGTCCAGGGTGTGCATGGAGTTTGCATGTTCTCCCTGTGCTTGGTGGGGTTCCTCCAGTTTCCTCCCACAGGACAAAGACATGTAGATTAGGCTAATTGGTGTTCCCAAAATTACCATAGTGTGTGAATGAGTGTGTGAGTGTGTGTATGTGTGTGTGATGGATTGGCATCCTATCCCAACCCTGCCTTGTGCCCTGAGCCTCCAGGGAACTGCCCCCCCCCCCCCCCCCCCGCCCCCCGTGGTACAGAACATGAGTAAATGAGTGTGAGGGGGCAAATAGCCAACTTGAGTTAACGTTAAAATTAGAAGTAACTCAAATACTGTAGGGTGGGAATTTTTTGTTGTTGTTGTTGCACAGGGGTGTACTTAGTTTTAATCTATATTAGAGTAAGTAAAGAGTTTATGGGCACTGGTGGCTCAGTGGTAGGTGTTTTGCCTGCCATGCAGGAGGCCCGGGTTCGATTCCCAGCCAGTAACCAAACCCCCAGCCACTGGATGCAGTGAAAAAGTAGATAAAAGGATAAAGATGAAGTTTTGTCTTAAAACCACTCCAGCGTGTTAAAATTCACTTATACCACTTCAGCGCTGTTATTTCAGCCAAAGTGAAAATATGAACTAATCCCAGTCAAAATATTCACTTTATCTTTTCTAATTAATATCTATTGGTGCAGGTGTTTGTTTACATTGAGACAGTAGCGCATTAGTAGATTATTTTACAGTAGATTATTAAATCCCACACATAACTGTTCATAACATCACTTTTACTCAACATTTAGATTCACTGATGGTGCAGATTAAACTTCAGGTAGAGATCTAAGGACTGCAGGAGATTCAGTACATTCTGTATATAATTTGTCTAGACACTGGAGAGACAGACAGACAGAGAGAAATTTTTGACTGATTTCTGGTCCTTTGATATATGAAACATAGTATATATAAATATAGTATGTTTAACCCTGTAGATTGAGCCACTAAAAGGGCAAGTTAAAGTTTAAAGTGATCACACACTGATTTTCCTTAATAAGTTTGAATTTAATTTTGTACAGATTTGTTTTACAACAAATCCAATAAAAGAAAGAGAGAAAGAAAATGAGGATTAATATGCAGAACGGTCAAGCCTGTTGTACAGTAGAAACACACATTACCTGTTGCTCACACACACACACACACACACAGACACACAGACACACACCAGCCCTACAGTACGGAGTGGGCCGGCCGTGCTCTCACATGCGTGGGCGAACACAAAATGACGTCTGCCGAAGGTTATAGTGTCGAGTCGATACACAAAACAAATGCGCAAGCGTGAGACGCCTAGGGGGCCGATCACCTCGTCCTCCTGTGTTTAAATCTGTGTGTGTGTAGAGGAGAATCGACTTATACAGACAGTAACGGTGAGGGTTTCTTGCGAGATATGATGAATTCTTTCATTATTTTCAATTGGATTTCCTCTCCTGGCTCCACCACTGCTGTCGTGTGTCGACCTGCGAGCGGCGGCTCTTTAATGAAACACAACATCCCCGTGGCGTCGTGCCACAACCTCTGGTGTTTCGTGAATGAGCAACGCACTCTGGGTGGAAATGCTCCCACATGGATAGCAGGAGAGATGCGAGTGTGAGTTATTTATCTCTGACGGAGGATGTGTACGCCCACTATGTTTACACTACGCTCTTGATAAATAAATAAATACATAAATAAATAAAAACACATTGTGTAATCATCTCTAAGGAACAACAACCAAGTTTAGTGACCTGTAGGGATGATTTTTCGACACCTGATTTAAATCCAACAAACAAACAAACCAGCGCTGCATGCGGGGGTGTGGCAATGCACTGATGGGCGGGGCTCGAACCTGGATCCTTAGCTCCCAAAATCAACAACCGAGAGCCTTAGACGTCTGAGCCACCACTCCCACAGCTTACTGTTAATGTAGGCTTGTAAAAATTGTTCCCCTTAAATGTCACTCGAGCACATGACTTTGGTTTTATTCAAACTGAAAGAGACGAGTTTTTAACTAAAAGCAAACCATGTAAGGAGAATTCCTAGAAATGTAGAGAAATATAGAAAATTTTTGTGCTTCCAACTAATAATCAATGGTTTTTTGCTTTCAAAAAAAAGAGAGAGAGAGATTTCTAATTAAAACCCTTTATGTTAAATAAACACTGGTGTTTTGGTCCACTAGAAGAAACATATACCAAAAGATGATCTTTATTCTTACAGTGTTTACACGATAATTTAACAGAATTGCATTGTTGTAGTGTAAGTAATGTACCAATGATTTAAAATAAAATGGTTTTCAAGTGCAAAATATTTTTCCCCTGTTTAATTCTCTGTGTGATTGAAAACAGCGACGGTCTCAGCTGTTCGCATCGCCAGGAGGAAATTCATCCTCTCTACCACCCGGGTGTCAGGATAGAGAGTCTCGCTGCCTGTCTCCTCATGTATTAAAGGTTTTGATATTAAGCTGAGCTGAGTGCTCAAAGAGCAATATTAAATAAAAATTTTTTTTTTAAATAATAACATAAAAAATATTTAAAAAATCTCTTTAAAAGATCAATTTCAGAATATCACATTTTTCTAATCAGCACTGGTTTATCCGCAGATACTGGATCTGTTTTGTTCTCAGAAAGATGAGCAATTTAATACAGATCACTTGGGAAGGCCTGCAATGTTTATCAGCGGTTTTAAACTGTCATGCAAGTCGTAACTGCAGATGACCCTACCTACCCCTGATAGAGTCAGTATACTGTATGTTCTCTGCTTTACAGCGTTAGTGCCGGACTCAGTGAATATATTCTTTCATGCACGTGATTTCCTTGTTCAGTGAGTCTGGTACCTTAAAATAATCAATCAACCTTACATACAGTATGATAAATGTAGCGTGAGTTAATTTGAGTAAGAAATATCATCCATCGATTCATACATACATACATCATCTGGATGGGTGTCACAAAACACACACAATGAGCAATTGGGAAATCAACATATCTCACGTCTTTAAATTGTAGATGGAAGTCAGAGTGCCTAAAGGAAACCCATCAAGGTTGCAAACTCTCCACACACAGGACCAGAGGCAAGATTCGAACCCCCAAGGCTGAAGAATGTGAAAGAATCTTTCTAAACCTGGATCTACAAGAACATTATAATTTAGCACAAAGCAACAGCAATAAAAGGAGAATTAGGTAAATTGGTATAAACAACAAGGCTAAAGAACGAATCACTTTAGAAAAATCATACTTGAAATATATAAGAATAAAAATTCAAGGATTAGGCAATTTATTAAAAAAAAAGCCCCATGTTATCTGAAGTACAGTAAGTCCTCTTTATATGAACATTCAAATTACGAACTTTTTAGGATACGAACATGCATCCTCTGCATGTGCAATACTTGATGTCCAGGAAACGAGTCATAACAATAGAAAAAAAATTTATTAAGAGAATGGGACAAAAAGAAAACATGGCAGACATTGCTTGTTCTTTTAACATAAATCGTTCAACAGTCAGCACAATTCTAAAGAACACTGTATTGTAATATACTGTATGTAGACAAGTGTGTTAGTATCGTAATTCCTAGGAAATGCTTGTTCGACTTATGAACAAATTGGACTTATGAATGAGTTCTTGGAACGGAACTTTAAGCACCAGCATGGAGGTGCAAGTGTCTATGAAACATGATTCTTACTGTATATTGAAAAGAAGGAGCCTTATGACAAAAGTGTGAAGAGTGAGCAATGTTCTGAGCTCTACACTGTCTTTGTTTGAGACAAAGCAAACTTTACATAGGAGTATGTACCAGCACATAAAAAGCTTAAGGCAGCATACCTTCATCTCAATGACAAAGAACACACATTTGAGGATGATAAAGTTTAAATCTTAGACATCAGAAGGTCGTATTTGTGCAAGTGGGAAAGAAATCTGTCTCTTAACACAGGTGAAGGTCTCAGGCACAACCTGTCTTGTATTTTTTTCAGCCGTCCCTAAGATGATCAAGACCTCTTCACAGGTTCACCATGAAAGCAACACCTACATCGACTCCCTCTGCTCACACATTCTCTGGTCGTTACATCTTAATGGCCCTCCATAATCGCTCTCTATTATTGGTTCTTCTTAACAACTCTCTCTCTCCCGTCCCTGCTCTCTAATGACTGTCTCTCCTCCTCTAACCTTCTCCATTGTTCAGCTAATGAGTCTATTCGGGCAAAGGGAGATCCTTGACCCCGGAGGACACAAATTTGTGGAAGTTCCCTCTAGCAAAAATGAATGATACTGTATATCACAAAGCTAAGAATTAACTTCGGTTGGAAGGGAAATTATGTCATGTGGTCAAAATCAACAGGAAAGGTTGGAAGGATGGCGGATTGTTATAAATTATTGAATAATGAAATAACAACATGATAGATAGATAGATAGATAGATAGATAGATAGATAGATAGATAGATAGATAGACAGACGTTACGAGAAGTTACGAGTGCAATGCAGCAAACAAACATCTACAAGCTATATAAGAAGCATATAAATAAAGCATATAAATCACAAGATGAATTTATAAGTGAATTAAAGTTATTTCGATTTGCTATTTTATGTGTGGCAAAGTGACAACAGTGCAAATAGTAGTGATGGTATGCAATAGGTGCAAATAGTATTGATATATAGTACATGGGATAGAAAAAGCAAGGGGGAAGCAGAGCAGCAATCATGCTACTCAAAGATGCCAAAGGGTGTAGACCAGTGAGTATGAGGATCATACTGGCTAAATTCAAAACAGTAAACGCCATCTGATGCAATATGCATGGCCTTGGATTGACAAATATGAACGGAGAATCCATAACCTTGTCAGTCATCAGTAGAAGCTTCTTCCAGGACAACCCACTTCGTCAGGCCATTTGTGTGTCTCCTTGGTGCCACTACAGATGACCCCTGGCAGCCAGTGAAGCAAGAGTTTATAGCAGTTTATAACGTATCTGTTGGAATCAAGACACACCAGGAGTGGATCACACCTGAAACACTTATCAAAGTTAAGATAAGAAAGAACAAATAAAAAGTCCTGAAAAACAGCAGAACGAGAGCAGCAAAGCAAACAGCCATGTACTGTATGCATACACTAAAGCAAATAAGGATGTTAAAAACAGCGCCAGGAGAAACGAAAGAGAAGTTTGTTCAAGCTTGCAGCAGGAGTAGAAAGGCAAAAACACTATCAAAGCTCGTACAACAATATTCAACCCATGACAACATGAGTAGGTGGGTTCAAGAACACAGTGAATCAAAAAGCTCTGACACCAAACATGCCATGAAGCTCCCAAAGAACAACATGGCACCAGACCCAAACAACGTACCTGCAGAAGCCATCAAAGCGGATGGACACAACCTAAGCATTTGATACCATTGTTACATTGTTACAACAACTCAAAGCAGAAGTAGATACTCAACCGGGGTTCTTGGTAACCAGTTGCGTTCAGGCACAACAGATGATGTTCTCTGCAAATCATTCCTTACATCAAATCACCTGAGAGGTGTGTTACGTACAGTACAGAACTCACTCAGACTTTGAAATCATCTCCTGTAAGCAGTTAATGTTGAGATGTTGAGATGTGTCTCCTACTGCGTAAATGACAGTTTTTTCATGTCGGTTCTTGCAGTTTTCCACATGGACCAACTTTGATGTGGATTGTTTTTTCCTTTTTCCTAATCACACAATTATGTATATTTCATTTAATAGTTTTAATTACTTCTGTATCATTCTTAAATGTGGAAGATTTTAAAAAAAATAATAATAAAATAAAGGATAAAATTGGTGCACCCAAACTTTACATAATACAGTAGGTGCATCCAAACTTTTAACATGTAGTGTACCTACAAAGCAATGCAAAGGCGAACCTTGATGATCAAAGTCCTGCCTACTTTCACCTTTAATCATTGCTGTTCCGTGTGTTGGTCAGCTGGACAATAAGACAAGCTTCTACAACCATTGGACCATCACTAGAACTGGATGATCTGGATTTCACTGATCAGCACCAAAGTGCTCACGGAGGTAAACTCCTTTAGATATATTGGCAGGGATGTACTGAAGATAGTGTATTGGACAAGATGCTGAGCATGCAGTATCCTGCTATTCGGCTACAAAAAAATGATCATAGTTCTTTATGGATCTGATACCAATAAACAATAAAGATCCTCCTGAACAAGCTAAGCCAGTGAGCTGGTTCCATTCAACCATCTAGGAACCTCGGTAGTCCAACTTGTAACCGTAGAGGCCAATGGTGACCATACAGTACAGCAGTGGTGGGATCTCCAGTCAACATTCACAGACTGCGGGCCATTTTGGGAACACTAATTCCAGTAATCTGCGTGTCTTTGGACTGTAGGAGGAAATGTGCGTACCTGAAGGAAACCCACCAAGCACGGGGAGAACATGCAAACACCATACACACAGACCCCGATATGGGAATCGAACCCAGACTCTGCAGGTGCAATGCCACAGTGCTAACCACTACACCATTGTGTGTGCCGCCATTTAGTAACTGATACTACTATAGCTTATAGTGATAATAATATTTATTATAATGTGTGTGTGTGTGTGTGTCTATGTGTTGCACAAAAGGCATTTCAACCAGCACTTGTTCCGAGAAACAGCAAAAGCTTCAGGATCTTAAATGATGATGCAATCTGATTGCCTCTGACGAGTTTTTCCGAGCAAAATATTGCTGTTGGAACGAGGCCGAAAGGTTCACAGCGTTTCCCTTTTAAAGCTTATTTGTTTGAAATAGTCCGTAGTGGGTAAATAAGATACTTCGAGCCAAAAGGAAAAAAAGAAGCTTGTAAGACTGCACTTGTGTTCTCCCACAAGCTGAAACCGAAGCTGATCCACACGTACTCCTGTAATCCACCTATAACCGCGCACATCAGCAGTAATGACAGCGGTTTATGTAATTGCGCACGCATTAGAGGGAGCAGAGATTAGACACTAGGGCTGAATTTTTTTTATTTATATCCAGAGCTCAAAAGTTCCTCACTCGGTGCCTACGCGGACTGTCAAGATCGTATCGCTCAGTTTGAGCAGAACTTCCTGCCTGCCTATCAGATTTCTCTGAGACGGTGCACCTCCATCACAGCTGCATGGAACAAGGTATTATTATTATTATTATTATTATTATTATTATTATTATTATTATTATTATTATTATGTAGAAGTAAAGGAAGGAATAAAGATGTGCAGAAATCTCAAGAAATATAAAACGTAGGTAATTTCATTTTGTGTTAAGTGAGTAGTTTCAGCTTTCGCACTTCAAAACTTAATTCCAGGATAAATCGGTACAGTATGGAAACTGCCAATAAAACCCAAAAAGGAGGCGATTGTAAAGTGTCTTAACCTTGTATTATATTAACAACTCATAATTTAATGATTCTGTGAATTGAATTGGTTGTTGAAAATATGGCTTCATTTCAAATCCGGTGGCTACAACATCGTCCCCAAAAAAAAGTTGTAACAGTTTATCGAGTACTATTGTGTGTGTGTGTGTGTGTGTGTGTGTGTGTGTGTGTGTGTAACTTCAGCGTTTCTGTTAAAAACACTTTTTAAATAACTGGAGCATTTGAGCAATAAAGACAGCAGTTGGTCAAGTTCAATTCGCGGGAGTTTTGCCCACTCTTCCATTACGCAGGTCTTCAGTTGCGCGGTCGTACTGTGTTTTCATCACCGTATTTTTCACTTCATAATGCAAAACACATTCCCAGTTGAAGCAGCCAGGCCCCAGTCTCGCACCCGTACTTACAGCTATGCGTGTGTGATCCGCGCAGAATGAGGTTTGGCGTTGTCCTGCTGAAAAATACAGGGATGTCTCTGTGTTTAGATGGCAGCGTATGTTGCTCCCAAAAGAACATATTTTTCTGCATTAATGAAGCCCTCACAGATATGCGGCTTACCCCTGCCACGGGCACACTGGCACACCCTCATACCCTGACTGATGTTGGCTTTTGGACCTGAAACTGATACCAGCATGGATGGTCCTTTGCCTCTTTGACCCAGACACTGTCCACTGTCCCTCTCGAGCCGGCTCCCAACCGAGCCTGGAGAAGTCGTTGACGTCTTTGGACAGTATTGATCTACAGCTAACTTGAGGCTTAAGTTGCATTTGTAAATGCAGTGATAGATTGTGTTCAGTTTCCCCAAGTGTTCCTGAGCCCACATCATGATCTCCACTACAGAAGCATGACCATTTTTAAGACAGTGATGGGATCTGAGGGATCGTATTCAGAAGGGCTAGATGATATAATATTGCATATTAGCCGGAGATACCGATGTCCAAAACATAGATAAAACTGCGATAAGTCTCTGATATGATTGTCAGCGTATCTGAAGATGACTTTAGGAGCTGATTAAACTTGTTGGTTTTGAAGCGGAGTTACTGTTAACAATACAAAGTGGATTACTTTCCTACAACTGCATGCCCCAGTGTTTTATTCCTCTTATACCAGATAAACTTGCCCCCTTTTCTCTCTTACATTATACAGCAGCAGCTATAAACAGTCGTTCTCTCACCAGCTCGTCTGTCTTTCTCGCTCTTTTGTCTACAAGTTAATGAGACAAAAAAAATGCAGGTTGTCTTTTTTTTTTTTCATCAAAAACCACAAGTAATGTAAACTCCTCTGTCCTGAAGATAACGGTGCGTTATCTCTCAAACAACAAGGAGCTGCTTTATCTCGGACTCGGGAGATTCCTTCCGCAGAATGTTGAATAAACACATTTGTCCTTACAGAAAACCTCACCATATCAACGATTACACACATTTGTCCAGCTTTGTTTTAAAAAAACACACACACACACACACACATTTTTATTCTGTTTATCTGTTTATCGCAGAATTCTTCATGTGTAAGCTGGTACGGTAACACAGACACCTTAATACAAACTTACTCTCAGAGCTGCTGTTATAGAGAATTAATCAACACCCTCTGACCAATCAGGATCCAGAATTCACGAGTGCCCTGGTATCAATTATATAAACTAATCCATGTTTTAATGCCTGAGTCTGTTTTATGCTAAATATATAAATATTACAGAGCGCTTCTGGGAGCATCATGATGATGAGCAGCACAAATGTGGCATGTGTAATAAACACCTCCAAAAACCCTCGGATTATCACTCTTCTAAGTTCAACCTCCGATGTTTAACCACCTGGATTAGGACTAAACCTGTAGGTTAATCAATTTCTGCTCATTTAAAAGAATCAATCGAAGCTATTGACGTTCCTTAAAGGTCAATTTGGCATTCTACAAAGGGTTGAACTTTACAAATTTTAAAGCCTTTTATCTCTTTTTATCCGCTTTTAGACTTATTATCCATGTACAGTAAGTACTAAACACCGAGTAGCCTTACTGTACATTCACACAAACATCTTAACTTCATAATAAAGCATAAGTTTGTATCCCTACCATCGTTAATTCTCCACACTGGATCCCTGTAAACTAAATTTCTGATGAGAAGGTGATTAATTACGCCTTGTGATATCTCCTGATTTAGCTCTCTCTCTGGGTCCGTCATTTCATTTATACAGCACTGCGGAATGTGATGTCATTTAAAAGTAATTTCAAAGGCTAATGTGTTCGTAATCACATTTAAACTATTCTGAAATGGACGTTGTGAATTTAAACTGTGCAACAAAACACAGTGAGTTCTCCAAGAAAAATAAATAATATTAACAGGGAAAAATTCCAAGCACTTAGTTAAAGCGATACGAAGCTAAACTAAGATATATAATATATTCTTGTAAATTTGAACAAGACGTAGTACTGTACGTGGCTAGGCCACTGGTTTTAGCTAAATCATCAGAAAATAATCTCAGATGGTTTCAAACGGACTTGCTCATGCGGTCTTAGGATAATGTTATCCAAGGTAGAGGTAGATAAAAAATAAATTAAAAACAATCCTCCAAATAACATTTCCTCTTCCCGCTACACTTAGGGAGGGGGCGTGGCCAAAAATTTATGGGTGGAATTAAGATGACAAAGTACTGAACATGACATAAATAAATTGAAAAATAAATCAATTAAAAAAAAATTTATTTCAAATAATTAATAAAAAGCTGAATAATTAAAATTATTTTAAATAGATATTAATATAATTTTTTGTTAAAGAAATATAATATATTGAAGGTCATGAAAAGGATTCGAATGCCTGTATGATTTGTATTGTGTGTATGCTTATAATATGTTTATTTTTACAAATTACTTAAAGAATTAGTAAGTTTTTTAATACATTAAATAATAAACTTGTTTTAATGTTTTTATAATTTGTCCTAAAACAATCCTGACAGCTTTTCCCCTTTTCCCTTACTTTCAGGTGGAGTTAAAGTGACAATTAATCGGCCACTTGTATGTAAATAAGACTAAATAAAAAAGTCAAAGCTGATAAAAAAAAAATCTAAGCTAAATAATTAAAATATTTCTTAATATTTTCCATATAAATAATAATTGAATATATATTGCAGGTCATAAAAAGGATAAAAAAGTACACACACTTGCTGATGTGTGTATGCTTATAATTCCACATTTTCCACCAAACTTCTCAAAGAATTAGGAAGTATTTTAATGCACTAAATACAATAAACTTTGTTTTGATGTTTTTTGTTGTTGTGCCCCAACACACCCAGTTTTTCTCCTTCTCACCCTTCAGGTCCCCCAGAGTGCCCCCCAGTTCCCCACTGGTGTGTTGAGTGAGAAGCCCACCCGCAGCAGTGACGTGTGCTCCATGAAGCGTGTCCATGACATCAGGGATGCTGCTGTGTGGAGGGGGGGGGAGGGGGAGGGGGAGGAGACAGCGCTGGAGTTTATATCCACCTGCAGCTCAGCTTCAGTCCAGTGTGACGGGGACGTGAACCCGGACCTGGTCATGAGCTCCTCCCGGATTCGACTGTAGACTTTCAGTTTCGACCATGACCGACTCGGTTCTGAGCGCGCACGCGAACGCGTCGGCGGCGGTCTTCCTGACTCCCCCGACGGCGCCCCCGACCTCCGCGACGGCGCCGCGCGCCCTGCGCCTGGACTCCCGCTCGCTGGTGATCTCGGCCACCATGTTCGCCGTGGGGGTGCTCGGGAACCTGGTGGCCGTGGCGGTGCTGTGCGTCTCCAAGAGGGAGCAGAAGGAGACGACGTTTTACACGCTGGTCTGCGGCATGGCGGTGACGGACCTCCTGGGCACGTGCTTCACCAGCCCCGTGGTGATCGCCACCTACGTGGCGGGTCGGTGGCCCGGCGGCGCGCCGCTCTGCCACTTCTTCTCCTTCTCCATGCTGTTCTTCGGCTCGGCCGGGATGTCCATCCTGTGCGCCATGGCCGTGGAGCGCTACCTCGCCATCAGCCACGCCTTCTTCTACTCGCAGCACGTGGACCGCACCGTGGGGAGGCTCGCCCTGCTCGGGGTCTACGTGGTGAACGGGGTGCTGTGCGCGATGCCCAGCTTCGGCTTCGGCCGGCACGCCAAGCACTTCCCGGGGACCTGGTGCTTCCTGGACTGGCGCGCGCTGGACACGCGCGGCGCCGCCTACTCCTTCCTGTACGGCGGCTTCGTGCTGCTGCTGATCGCCATCACGGTGCTGTGTAACTGCGCGGTGTGCCGCTCGCTGGTCGGGATGAACAAGAAGACGCGCGTCGTGGCGGCGGCGGCGACCCGGGCGGAGGCGCACACGGGACACCCGGCATCCAGGCGCGCCTTCAGCAAACTGCCCGCCGTCGCCTCGGCCGCAGAGATCCAGATGTTCTGGCTTCTAATTTTCATGACCATCGTATTCCTGGTCTGTTCCATCCCTCTGGTGGTGAGCATTAAAAAAAAAAAAAAAAACTAATTATAATTTAACCTACTCTTTATTACAGATTTATAACAGAGTAATAAAGTTACGCCAGGTAGCTTTAGAATTGATAATAAAGTAACTTTATAGTCTATAATAAACTATTAAAGTTAGGCAACTAACCCTCAGGTCTGCTGGAGATGGTCTTTATAACCCAAGAAAAGTCTTATTATAGGCCCTATTCAAAGCGAATTTATTATCTGCGGTGTTAACATTTTTAGGGCTTGAACACGTCCTTAATCCTAATAATTTCCCACATTTGATTAGTTTAGATTAGATAAAATTAAATTCAACTTTATTGTGCAAAGTTCATGTACAGAGCCAATGCATCTAACCAGAAGTGCATAAGTGGCCTATTTACAATAACGATGTTATAACAAAAACAGAAGATGCAGTAGGTAATAAAGCTATATACTGTATAACTGTGCAAACACTGTACACTGGATAGACATGTCAAGAAGATAACACGCACAAAGAGTGGCATGATATACAGTACATATCTACATATATGATGACTTTTGAATGATACAGTATACACAGAATAAGGGTTTGGATCTTAGTTTAAGGATCTATCCAATGAAAAAAAAGCACTTTTGTAAGATGCTCCGGATAAGAATGTGTCTAAAAAAATGTAAATGGATAAACATGGGTGGAATATACAGTACAGTAGTGCAATGATATGCATAAGGTCCGGAGATGTTCTGCAGTCCCACCTGCATCCACTCAGACTTCTCCTTATTATTGTTGTTGTGGAATCTTTTGTATAGGTTTTAACAAAGAAAGGTAATTATAGTGTAGTTTTATGTAGTTAACAGTGTTTAAGGTGATATACTTGGACTACTGATGTGGCTTTAAAGCATTCCTCATTAAAGCTCCATCACCTGCACCTTACCCAGGTGAAACCAGTATTAAAGAAGCACAACGTGGTACGAGCATTTTTGTTTTTGGTGTAAAACACAAACAAACAGGAAAAAAAACATCATTTGTTTTGTTTTACAACATTTTGTGTCATGTGATGTTAAATTTATTGGTATTTTGATACAAGAATTTTTTATTTAAAAAAATGTCACTATTTACTATTATATAATCCGTTTATATTTAATGTTTGTGCCATATAGAAGCATGGTTTAGCACTTCATCTTTAAAACATTGTGGCAATTTAAGATACATTTTCATTTGTTTACAGGTTTGTAGCATTAATTAATTAATTAATTAATAACAGAATGTAAATAAATTTTCTCCATGTAGTAGATGTATTAAATAATGCCACATTAATTTAATTTAGACTAAAAAAAAAAACACTAATTGGCTCTACTCACTCTGTCTAACTAGTTTGTTTAGCTCCATAGTTCTAGCCACACAAAAGGACACAAAATTGCTAAGACAGTTAGCATTTAGCAGTCATTCAAAATATTAATCAAAGCTACATCTAAATCCAAAACTTGTCTATTAATTAGAAAATCGATTGGAGAGATTTTTCTTTTATGGCGACTTGCACCACCAGGGTCTGGGTTCAAGTCCCACCTGCATGTTCTCTCTGTGTTCTCCGGTTTCCTCCCACAGGCCAAAGACATGCAGATTAGGCTAATTGGCGTTCCCAAATTGGCCATAGTGTTTAAATGAGTGTGTGAGTGTGTGTCTGTGTGTGTGTACCCTGTGACCCTGTACAGAGGATAAAGCGTTATAGACGATGAGTGAGTGAGATCTTTCAGTGAAAGTTGAACCATCAAGGTAACATCGAAAGTTGCTAAATGCTTAATCATGCTAGATAAAAAAAAATAATAATAATCTAAGTGAAGAAATAAAAAAAATGTTATTCTGGTGATATTAGTGTAGCTGTGACTCCACAATGTCTTGAAGAGAAATGTCTTATATTGGTGGTGAGTTTTGTTGAGTCAGCATTTGTGATGTAGCAGTGGAATATTCCGTCTGAATACACGACTAGCGTGTTGCTAATGATTTTGGTGACTAAAGTCAGTTTGCTAATGTTCATTCTGGAAAATGATGTCGTTTTCTGACGTGACTGGTTTAATAGCAATGACTTATTTGTATTTTTCCCTCACAGGTTCGTATCTTTGTCAATCAGCTCTACGGCCCGGCATACATCGCGGCAGGCCTGCAGCCAGATTACCGCAGCGATCTTCTCGCCATCCGTTTCGCATCCTTTAACCCAATCCTGGACCCCTGGGTTTACATCCTGTGCAGGAAAAACCTGTTTAGCAAATGCTGCGAGTGGATCAAGCGCACCATGGACCTGAGCAGGGAGAGTCCGGCACGTAAATCCGGCTGGGTGCTCGGGCAAAACTCACCGCCGTCGCTCATGCACAGCAACGCTACCAGTTACGCCTCGCTGCGTGGAACCTCGCGCAGAAACACCGGGATTAAACTAAGCACCATAAACGCCAAATCGTACGTGGACTTGAGCGTACGGCAGGCCTGGGACCTGGACACGGCCGCGGACGACTTTCATCCGTTCAGCGTTCAGCAGAGCCTGGTTCTGGGCTCCGAAAGCGAATCAGCGTCTGCATGCGAAATGATGACCGTAAAGACATCCGGTCGTGTCCAGGCCACTGCGATGTCCTGCTCAAAAGTGTGTGAACACAAAGCTGTGATCGTCACGTGCACCTTCAGCACGCCGAGTTCCTGTGTGTCTGAGGAGTGCTAAAAAACATTACATACTCTGATCCAATTAAGAGCACAAAGACATGCGCTTTTATTAAAGGATTTTGCCGTTTACGCCACCAAAACATCTCCATGCTGGTTATTCATCCAACTTTTAACAGACAAAACCGGTGAGATGGTTTCCTCTGAGCAGTTGTTCCTCTGTGCACGTTCATACCATCTGAAGAAATTGTCAGTTCTGTCACCCATGGCCTCTCTAATGTGCTAGCAATGTTGTTCATATTAGCATGGCTAGTTGAGAAGGCTCTATGTGCATCTAAATCCTTGGAGTTTTGAAAAAAAAAACATTTAAGATGAGATGATGGTGCTTGCAAACCGTGATTTCTGAAGGACACGGAGATTTGTAAGATGATGCACGTACGGTATGACGACACTGCTGCCGTTTTGTTTGAACAAACAAATCACATGACCAGAAGACCTTCGTTTCCAGTGTGAAGTTGCACAATTGCGATTTTTCAAAACTTTATGCCAAAAATTTGTGGCGTGGTAAACCGTAAGTAACAAACAGCTATAACAATCCGGTTTACGTTTCCATTTAACACACATCCTGGGTTTAAGTAAATCAGTTATTTTTCTGAAAGTCATGACTACATTAACAGAACGTGAACGATACGTTAACAACCACAGCGCTCATCACGTGCACACTGGACACAGACTTACGACAGGACATCAGACGCCTTCTATGTCACTGTGATCTGATTCATTTGCATACAGTAAAATAAATAAGATGAAACTGTGATTTGACACAGTAGCTCTAGGAAACGTGGCTTCAATATGGATTTTATTTCTTGCTTGACCAAAGAGCAATCCAAAAATATGAAATGTTCATGCTTAAGGGTGTGAAATTAAATGCAAAATGAAGTACATGCATGATTCTTTTCTAAAAAGCACTCAGGCTCTTGATTTATTAATATTTGTTGATTGACACACACAGAACACTTCTCTCCTCTGCACACGCTAACACAGTCTAACAGTAAAGTAATTATATATATATATATATATATATATATATATATATATATATATATTTGTTTTTTTGCATATAAATTTAAGTTTATAATGCCCTGACTGTAACTCGACAGAGGAAAATACCTTTGTGACTGCAGGGTTCCTGCTTCCTGTTCACGTCCCCTTTCCTTACACACATAAGAATCTTACACTGTGCTGTTTGATTTTTTTATCTGAGGAACCTCTTGTGTAAAGTTTTCCACCCTCTGGTCAGACCTCTGTCCTGGCAGTCGCTGCTGGACTCCGAGGTGAGACCTGACAGACACTGTGTTTAAACGTCTTAACGTTCCTCGTCTAAAACCCAATCACGTTCTTAGCGCGCACAGACTCTTACTGATGTGAATTCTGTGAATTGACATACTTTTGATATATAAAACGATCCATTTATAGAGATCGAGGAAAAAGCCTATTGATCCTACGGTAGACATATTTCAATGTCTTCGCTATTTTTTTTTTTATAATGTGAATGTATAAAGGTTTATTTATGGACGTGCTGTTATTGTTTGTTGCAGTATAAAGCTGGATTTGCATGACTTTAATGACTTGTAAGACTGTGAACAATGTATTATTGAAAATAAAAAATGCTTGGATTATTCTTTTAAAAGTCCTTGACTTGGAATAAGATCAATTCCCATAATAATGAATAATAATGTTTCAGACTAGCTAGGGTTTCAGCCAGCAGGGGGCAGCAGAGGAATACAAAATATAGTTTTTTTTAGGATAAATATAGAAACATTTCTATAACTAAATATAACTCCTTAATAGTTTTGATCTCTAACAAAGGAACCACTCACTCACTTATCGTCTAGACCGCTCTAACAGGGTTGCCTATCCCTATCCCAGGAGACCTAGGGCACGAGGCAGAGGTTTACCCTGGATGTGGTGCCAATCCAGCCTAGAACACACACACATATACACACTTACAGCTGCATTAGTGGTTAACACTGTCACCTTGCACCTCCAGGGCCGGGGTTCGATTCCCGCCTTGGGTCTGTGTGCACAGAGTGTGCAGGTTCTCCATGTGCTTGGCGGGTTTCCTCCGGGTTCTCTGGTTTCCACCCACAGTCTAAAGATGTGCAGATTAAGCTAATTAGCGTTTTCAAATTGCCTGTAGTGTGTGAATGTTGTGTGAATGTTGAGCGAAGGTTCTACCACGGTTGTATAAATGGTAATCACCACTGGCCTCCACGGCCCCTAGTCAGACTACAGACGTTCCTGGATGGATGGATGGATTTCTCAGTTTATTTTGCTTAAGGCTAGCTAGTTGAAATATCACTTATTTTTTAACGTATTTACTACAAGGATTGTAATCGCAGCCTTCATTGAATTAATCAATATTTATTTGTATTTACATTCAGTTGATTATTAACTGTATAAACTGTTTAAAATATATTTTTTACAATGCAATTTATTAATAATTTTCAATACTATTCTATTAAACTGACACCTGTATTAACATATGGTCACCACCAGGTGTCAGCGTTGTGTGGCTTTTTAAACAATTGCATGAACTATTTTTGTTTAAACTGTTTATATATATATATATATATATATATATATATATATATATATATATATATATATATATATATATATATTTTTTTTTTTTTTTTCTAAACTCAATATTAGTTAAGTGAGATTATTTTGGAGAGAAGGAAAAACCTGCATTCAAACCTACATGAGGTTATTTAGTAAATGTTTAAACCTTTACCCACAATTACAGGATAGAATAACAAATGTTCTCGAGAATCTGTGCAAATATTTATCTTTTGTCAAATTCCCCTAAACGTCCATAATTTACAACATTGCATGAAGCCAGCTTCATAGTTAATTACAGCATGCTAATTTTAACATTTCTCGCTTTCCTACATCATTTTCTCACTTCCATCAAAATAGTTGATTCTAGATGACGTGTCTTGATGGTGTTTTGCAAAGAAAGAAATATTCCGAGTGATTTTTGGCAGCCAGGAGGCGGCACGGTCCTGTGATGTGGTGTGGTCCGTCACAGGAGCACAAAAAACACAACCTCCTTTTCCACCTGCATATGTTTCCAATAGCATCCATCTATAGAACCATCAGAGGGGCCCCATCTAACATTAATTAACCTTAACCACACAGAGCGGTAAGAAGAGGTAAAGAGCCCTGAGCCATGGTGAAGGTGGGCTCATTAGGAGATGCCCGGCACATGGAAACGTTCTTTATATTTTGGTGTACGCCAAAAGTTACGGCTTTTAGACCAGGAATGATAACTATTATACAGACAGACAGCTCCGAGCTTTAAACAAGCAGCAACATTATCAGAAAAACCTGCTGTGTTGGTGCATTAGAGGGAAACTCCACCCTTAATGACTTGCATGGTAATATTTATGAATAACATGTGATCATCAAAAGCGCCCAGATTTATTTTGTAACTGTTTTACCTTTTTTTTTTTTTTTTTTTTAGGTGAACATGCCGGTCTATTTTAATAGCGTCCTATATAACCCTCAATGCACAACGACTGACTCGCTGCAGCGGGGTTAGGAGTGATGCAGCAGCACTTTAAGTCTAAGCTTATAAAGCTTTAACTTTTAAAATAAAAAGATGCTGATAAAACGCCACCCTATATTTGAGCCTGTTTACATTTTTTCTTCTAATAAACGCCACCATTGTTTAGCTTTCTAGGAACATTTCTGTCCTCTTGTGACATCAGCAAGGGACACACCTGCTAAAATCTCAAAGAAACAAAATAAAAGCACAGCACTGATGATTACTCAGCAGCAGAATTACTAAGCAGGTGAAATATATCAAGACACATCGAGACAGCTTTCAGGTCCATTTTTATTCCTTTAAGCTGCAGAACTTTTGGATTTTCAGTTCTCACTGGTCCAAAGGTGTTGACTGATTTTTCCGGCATTAGTACAGCTGGTTTAAATAATGGTTAATGTTTATTTTGTAATCATTGATATGGTGAAGAAGATGTTGGCATTTTGTAAGAGTTGGAGGTAAAGCTGTGTGACGCATCATACAATGTTTTTCGACATGTTCAGGACCGAGCAGGTTTTCTTTTTAGTTAAAAAGAGTAAAGTAAAGACTAGAACAGGAACACATTTGTTTCTTGGATGTTCTTCGACATTAATGGTAGCTATAAATTCATCAACCATTTTTTAATAAGTATGAAACGTAACTGAAAGATTCCCGTGGTATAAGAATAATAATTTAAAAACACATTTTGTTGTCAATTCTTTCACTTTAACTGCACAGAACACACAGTGCTGTACTCCCGACTTATTCCTGCTTATACATGGCAGAGATGAAAGAAAACACGATGCACCTTAAATAAAAAGAGCTTTATTTCTATACAGGGATGTACAAAAATAAAGTAATAATAATAATAATAATAATAATAATAATATGCAAATACTGTGTAAAACCTAATAAATGTCTTCTATAACTACTGTTGTACATTGGAGTATTTCCTCGAGAGCAGCGTTTCTTTAAAGGGAGAGTAAATAACAACAAGGCAACCAGTCAGTGTGGCTAATACACACCTTAATTAACTTAATTCTGACTCTGAAACTTTTCTAACTCCGAATAGACACTCATTAAAAGCCTTTTTTTTTTTGTTAAACAAGTCTTTTTCTTTTTAACTTGTTGATTTCTTATGAATAACGAATGAGGTGGGAATTAAGCAAATGAACATTATTATACATGTAAATAAATATATCTATATAAAGGGTCAAAAACACATCCTTATACACATGAATGAATGAATAAATAAATAACTTAGATGCAAAAATAAATATTTGACCTATGAAGCATACAGTAAATGCTAAGAGATGCACAGCATCCATGTTGTAGCACAACGACAAAAATGCATTGCAGTCGGTAGCAACAATAAGGACAGGTATAACGGGTATAAATGCTAATCACGGTGTTATGCTAGTGCTGGTGTTGCATCTGCCGCCCAGATCGGTATCAGCTGTCAGTCATCACATCAACCCCAACACGTTACAGCAATTTCCCACTATTCCTAAATCCAGCCATGCTTTCTGTCTGAGGTTTGCACTGCAGCTATGAGGCTGATTTAGCTAACTGCTAGCTACCTTAACCACTAACTAAAGAAAATACATACTGTGAGTAATTGTATGTCATTATTGTACTTAAGAATTCTTTGGGAAAATATGTACTTTACTCATGTGGTATGTACATTGAATCCTATGAAATGTTAAAAGAACGCATATTATTTGTTGAAAAAAAATCTAAAACTGTTGGGCGCTTTTCTTTTTTTTTATAGTAAGATATTGTCCTGATTGTATCTAAAGATGTATCTTTACATTATATTTCCTAACCAAGCAAGTTCAGTTGAAATACAAATTAGCTTGTGTAATTAGCTGGCTAGTTCAGTTTTACAAGAGATTAGCTCGCCAACTAGTTAAGTGTTAAAGAGTTAGCTAACTAGTTAAGTGTTGTTTTCATTGCTGTTGTACTTTAGCATTCTTTCTAAAAACCAGCTAACATGAAATCCTAATTTTACGTTTGTCCCATTTTAAGTTAGCATGGCATTTTCCTGAAGACACACTGCCTAGCAGCCTAGCTAGCATGACTTTGTAGAATGAATAAAGATGAACAGAACCTTACTCTTACCGAAGCAGCCATCTTGAACAACCAGAATCACTTAGAGTGCTGTGGGGGGGGTCATTTAAAGTTAGAGTTTGGTCGATATGCGTTTTTTGTTAGCTACTAAAAATTAGCCTCATAGCCTGAGTGTAAGAGTAAATACACAAAAATGCTGGACTTCAAGCATGACTGAATGTCGTGAGGGAAACTCGAATATTTTAGATCGACCTTTTCATTAGATCCCTTAACAGTCCACAGCTTTGTATAGGAATGGTTTAATTCAATATTGTAAGTTCATAAAAAATATATGTATCATAATAATAGTTTTTCTTTATTTAGGCAGTGTGTGTGAGAAATTTAAACCTGAATGCTTCTATTCAAACAATATAAAATGATTTTATCCGTTATTGGCAGCTATACACACTCAAAGCTCTTGACTTCCTTCAGTTACAAACGGACAAATGGAACGTTCCACGTTATAATAGTCTTGTAAAGTTTCTTGACGAGTTCTCGAACAATACGTCATCGTCCATTGTGGCTCCATCGTCCACCTTCCAAAGAACTCCTCCATGCCATGCTCCACCCTTGGGCGAGTCCGGTATCACTCCGGGCTTTATCACGCTGGTTTTGGGAATATGAAAGGCTGAATGCAAACACATCACAGTGCACGTCACAGAAAGCCTTGCTGTCTCCTTCCAGTAGAACAGCTTTCAGCCCAGAATGCCTCGTATTCCTGTAATCCTGATTTCAGGAAGCGCTCTGGCTCCCGGTTGCCTCTCTAATCATTTCGCTTCTCCTTTTCCGACACCGGCTTAGCCCACACATTTGCAGTCCAAAGCTGAGACATTCTCAATGGTCCTCCATGTTGTGGACGTGTCCATGAAGGAGACAGACTTGTATGCAGTGGGTCGGCAGCAGGGTCTGGCGCTGACCTTGCGTGCTGTTCGTTTCGGCAGGCTGCCATTTGTCAGGAGAGCCCGAAGAGCAGCGTCATAGTTCCCCCGTGCACTCTGGCACAAACCTACGCAGAACTTAAAGAGCACGATCTCGTCCGAGTCGTAACCCATCCCCAGGTCCCTCACTCGCATCTCACGCCTCTCCAGGTGGCAGTCTCGGCTGCTCTGTCCCCGAACCTCATCCTCGCCTTTCTCCTTCTCTTTCTTCTTCTTCTTCTTTTTCTTGCGTGCTCCCTTGGACTGAGCATCAGAGGCATCTGAGGCACGTGGGGAGCGCTCCCACCGGGCTGGACTCTCTTCATCTACCAGAACCAAGGGTTCTGAAATAAAAAAAAAAGAATATTGTCAGTTAGCATCTTAATCAGTTTTATTGTTTCGAAAAATTTTATTTAAATCAGAAATTAAGCCACGGGGGAAGTGGTGGCTCAAACATTTAAGGTTCTGGGTTACTGATCGGAAATTCAGGGATTCAAGCCCCAGCCCCGACAGGCTGCCACTGTTGAGCCTTTGAACATTATGTTTAATTCCATCTACCATAGAGGGCGCTGTATCCTGGCTGACTCTGACCTCAGACCTCAGCAACCCCAATAAACCCCCCAATTAAGTAATACTTGCCCATTTTTTTTTCAACACTTTTTTCCTTTCTGGTTTGTTGCCAAGTGAGATTTAATCTAACCATATCTGGTCATGAAAATAAAATAAATTGTTAAGAAAAAGAAAACATTTTTAGCCAACAAAACCCAAACTTACCGAATGCATTATGCCACAGGGGATGGCCGTCCTCATCTCCCATGTCCTCATCCTCCTCAGGTAGAGCGTCAAACGGCTGCTCGTCCAGCATAGTCGTAACTAAACCCACTGCATCCACCTGGTCTTCACTAAACCCAGGCCTGTCTCCGACTACCAGGGGCAGCAGAGATACAAGCACCCATACCACCATCTGCATGAAAAGAAGTTCAGATGTTCATGCAATCAAAAGTTCAACTGTATTGTTTTGATGCCCTTGATCTTCAGTATCTACCTTCCAGTTTCTTCTTTGAAACGTGGCATCGGTGGCTGCAGATAACATTGCGAACAGTCCCTGGTTGGCTCGACCTCTTCTCCACCTTCTGCCACCTGTACAGAGAAAACAAGAACATTGTTTCACCCCTTTCGGTCTCAAGTTGCATTTATATCTAAACTTTGAGCACAACATGCAGGCGACGCATACACCTCCATGCATCCGTGCATCAACATTTACAAGCAAAGGCATCCTGTTAATCAAGAATACACAATGCCTTTGGAAAGCGTGCTTAGAATCAAGGAGAGCGTGACCCCGTGCTGACATGTGGGTGACAAAGCTACAGCGTCCTGTAAATAAACAGCTCTAAGGGAAGCCCTCTAGGTTTGATGAGATTAGCTCTGTGTTAAAAAGAGGCACGCTGGGGGATTCTGGGTCTCCCAAAACCACACAGATGCAGCGCGGTCGATAAGGCTTCCTAGCAATGCAGATGTTTACTGATTCACTTCAGCGTCTGAGTCACTGAGCTCGCACCGGAGGCCTCTGATTTATATCAGGGTTGAAACGAGGCCAGCGAGGACCGAGCCATTATATACATGCCGAAAATGACTAATGGGTAAATTAGGGGAGCGTGTCACGCTTAGCTTCACGGCTGATTTTACAGAGACACAGTCGTCCGAAGACGACAGGATGATTCCTAGCCTGAACACTTTCCATTTTAAGGAGGATCACAGACCAAAAAGATGAACGATGGCCACCTGGGCTGGGAGCCATCATGTCTCTGAGGGACATGGCACAAAATTAGGCAAAGTGTTTATGCTCTGTTAATAAAATTCAACCAAACTGATCTTAAATCAGATTTATATTGTTATGAGGAGACGGTTTTGTTTTGTTTTGCAGTAGCACGGGTCTTGCAGAAGGTGGCAGTGTGTAATACAAGCCTCTGGATTTATGTGAGATTTATGTCTATCTGATGCTCATGAAATCACAACCAATATAATGTGAATTTATTCTTTTGGAAGATACTTATCCCAAAAAAACATTCAAAGGCAGAGCACCAGACAAGAATTTATCCTGGAGGACAATTTACATTCAAACAAGAACATTCTGGTTTGTCCCCCCCTAAATAATGTTTTTTAGGATAATATGAACCAAATAAGCACAAAAAAAAAAACATTAGACAAAAAAGGCACAGTACACTTTTCCCATACATGACATTCTTATATAAATATTCAAATGATCAAAGCCACACCCCTTTCCTTGGTAAGACAGCACAGCATAAACTATTTTACACTTTGATTAGTCTAAAAGTGTATCCTCAATAGAAATGCATTTTATAACATTTAATCCAACATTAAAATCTCTATAGATGGAAAATGTGTGTGTGCACAGACGTATTGTATTACTGTATAAAGTTTGTACAGGAAGTATGAGGAATCAAACACGCCTTGTCCTTCTGTGCGCGAGAAATTATGAATGTGTTACTGCTACCATTCTGAACATGATTGTTTTCCTTGATGATTACAAACTGTATTAATTAATTAATTAATTAATTATGAATTTATCCATTTGCAGAAAGTTGAATCTGTAGAAAACGAGCATGTTAATATGAGGGGCGTTAAGTCAAAGCAAGACTTGAACCAGGACTTGAACCAGGACTTGAACCAGGACTTGTGATGAAATTTCTGGTGAAGGCGTGAAAGTGATTCACATTTGTAGGAAACTGTTAGCACAGCACGGTGATGACTTGAAATTTGAATGGCATAAACATTTTAAAAAAGGCCAAACGTCCTAAATGACGATCCCGACTAAACATTCGGTGTCTGATCCTTGAAAAACGACGGATAACTCGTCTCCCACTTGTGAAAGAAAGACACAAATCTGTGTGTGTGTGAACTGTACACACAATCCTTCACCAACACCACTTGCACGTTACAGAAACTCGGCTGGAAGATATTGCCACATTCCCTGTATTCCCAGTCCAAGACATTTCTACATGTTTGGAAAGGAGTTCCTGGGAGGCCAGGGTCTCAGACGTTAATCAGAAAGAGAGTTTGATCGTGACTCCGGCGTACTGAGAAAAGTTTCTACCTTGATGGTATCCGAGCACTAGTGAAACACTGGGATAAGTGCATCAGAGTCCAATCAAAAGTCCCGCTTTGACATAAACGCCCCTCATATAGAAGGTAATGAGAAGCAACACACACTCTGAGAAGGAAATATTTTCAGCATTTTAATAAACACTGACATCAATATACTGTCTATTCTGTAGACAGAAACACAAATCTGTGCTCAATAGTGAGTATATATATATATATATATATATATATATATATATATATATATATATATATATATATATATATATGCATTACATAAACACCCACAAACAGCTATAAATGCTTCAGTCAACACTGTACCCAAAAAACAACAAACCATCCTGCATGTATACGTCTGTTTGACTTGTATCGTATAACGTCAACTAAACCTCGCCTATCAAACCACATCTGCCCAGCTGTTTCCAAAAGTTTGAGTCATTTCACTGATTCTTTTAAATGTATTATAAACAAAACAAACCTCACGTCATCCTTTTGTATTCACGAACACATTCTTTAAACAAAAGCGTTGGATGCAGCTTCGCATTTTTCCACCATTCTTCTCCGTCAGCCATGACGTGTGTGTAGTGCCTGCTTAGGTTCTTCAGTTTTGCACTCGAGGCTAATTTTGCTAACAAATCAGGAAAGAGTAATGCTACCATTTTAGCATCATGCAAACTGCGTTCCTAAATTACTCTCTCACACACAAACCCACACACACACACACACTCTGGACTGAATGGTGTCATTTAGCTCAGCAGCACCGTTTGTGCATAAAAACCTTTAAATTAAAAGAAAAAAGTGCTTTTGTTGTAGAAATAATATTTTATATCAGATGTCAAATTGTTGCGTCAAAGCATCTGTTTAATTGTCTGAGAATTCGACTCTGTTAGGTGGATATTGAGAGTCAACGTTGTTTTGCAGATTTTGTGAATGATATAATAATTGCAGAGCCGTGTGTATATAAGGAATAATAACACACTCTCGTCAAGTCGTGCTGTTGTTGTGAAATAATCGACGACTCATGATGGCGTGTTAATGTTTCTCTGCGAGGTCCTAACATGCGTGTCATTACTCCTACCCGATGTATCATTTATCCACTGATTCCGTTACTTTATAATCTGGTTCAGATCTAAACGAACCGTTCCGGAGCTGAAAGATCCGATTCGTATCGGTGACCCGAACCAAAAGACTCATTGAGTCACTGAACAGCGCTGGATTTGGAATTCCCACCACTTCTAATGACTAACATTTGATCCTGACTCAGTGTGCTCTGGTACGAGTTATAGGTTTCAACATCTATAGTCATTACTAGTTTCAGTCAATAAGAACATGCTGTTTTGTAATTAAGAATAAGTTAGATTAGATCATTTAGAAAAATAAAAACAGTTGTGCCTTGTGAAGGACTGGCATCCCGTCTAGGGTGTATTCCTGCCTCGCACCCAGTGTTCCCAGGATAGGATCCAGATCTGGCATGATGGGAGACGGGTGGTGTTTAGGTCTGCTGAGGCTCTACCGGTCATTTTGTATATTCTCTCTCTCTCTCTCTCTCTCTCGCTCGTATCCTCAGGGATTCCTGTAAGCTAAACTCTCATACTGCTGAAGAGTTCAAAGTTTATGATGTGAGTAGCATCTGCTTCCCAAACACACTGCAGGACATAAATAAAGTTTATGGAGCACGAAATTCCTTCAGGCAGGACAATTTACTCCTGATTGTCTCGTGAAATTTCACATCCTTAGCTTTATCATGTGAGGACGATTAGAGGAAATTTGTTTATAAATGCTAATTTCTTTTTTGACTCGAAATTGTACTTTAGGAATAGTAAATAAATAAAATAAAGCGACACAGTTTAAACATCAGTGAGGTTAAGTAAATGGGTTTAGTTTCACTCGTTTTCATCATTTGCTGTGCAGGAACAAATCGCGGCGCTTTCTGTCCCCAGGCTAGCTCTGATTGGTTGGAGTCTGACGCTTACAAGAACTTACAGGAGTTATGTTACAACTAATAACAATATTGAAATTTTTTTTCAATGTGTCACACACACACAATCAAAATTTAGTTAGTGTAGGAGTGCCATGTTTTTAAATGATTTGTAACCCTATACAAATTTTTATTCACTTACTTACTTACTTATGAAAGGTTAAAACGAGAGGTGAGATTAAGATTTTTGTGAGTGAGAATAAACATAAATGCAGTTATCATACTTTTATGAGCTTATGCGGTGTTGTGCTACTAGATTTAGGTCATTATCCAGGCAACAACGTGAGTTACACGCCGCCCGAGGCTTTTTGGCTCTCTGTCATTCATAAAATATGTTGTGCGTCGACTCTGCGTAGTGTGCAAAGCATCAAAAAATCAGCAGTGCAGGACTCGAGAAGTTTCCACCAGAATTCCAGATCAAACGTTCCAGTTGACTCCAACCTTAAAGCTCAGGAACAGTGTTTCATTCTTTCGTTCTTTCATTCCCGGGACTGCTGGAGCAGCTGGTAGTGTTTTAGACGCACCTCAGTGCTCCTCGTGTATCAGAGCTTTTCTCATGCGAGTGCTGTCGGTGCCCGTGGGGTCGAACCAGGCGGCCCTGATCATGAGGAGCTCCAGAGAGAGTGTCTGTGATGGCCTCCGCGCTGATTAAAGCCTCGCTCGGCCAGTTCCACTCCGGCACTTCCCTCCGCCCTCAGGCTCAAACCTGGTAGAAAAACAGGAAAGCGGGACCGCCGCACGATCGTGACAAATATGGGAGCGAAGCCTGGTATCAGGGCTCAGGATACAAATGAGTGTTGGCGGCTTTCGCCATTTCGACATTGGAAAAGATCACAAACCATATGCAGACTGTGTGAAAACTTATTTGCTATGATTATTAGTCACATCAATTATGTTATTTTCCAAACCTGAAGTCCTATCCAAGTTTTGAACAGGTGAAGTCTGAAAATGTGCAACGGTTCTTTGGAGTTCAAGAAGCAAGAGCCAAACCACAGCCATGATCAAATCTCTTATCCTGAAATACTCTCACTGAATACTCAAACTCAAACACTCCAAATGTCTGTGCACTCAAATAGCCGTATTGCTTTTATGCAAACAGTCAGATGAGCAAGCAGCACGCCAATGGTCACCCTAACTGCTTATTCTCAAAAAGACAAATAGTCAGATGTTCATAAACTCAAATACTCAATACTTAAATTGCTTAAACTCTGATCCTCTAAAATAATCGGGTTGCTTCTACTCAATTAATCAGATGTGCCAATACACAGTACTCTAATTGTTTACACTTACCATTCATCTTCGGTAAAGCACTTTATCCTGGTCAGAGTGGCAGTGGATCCTGAGTCTATGGGCATGAGGAGGAAAATCCCCATACACAAGATTCACACACTTCTTCACACCAGTTCCACATAGCTAACCCTCCTACTAGAGGAAGCCTACATAGATATGAGGAGAACGTATGAAACTCCACACCTGAGCTGGGACCCTGAAGCGATGAGGATGTACTCCTGCTTAAATGACCAGATACTCAATAATCAGACATTCAAACTGCTTCCATTTCTTCGGGATTGGTGCGATTCTCTCGTTAACAGGTGGGAACGAGTTTAAGAGAGAGTCCAAACCAAAACGATGATGCAGATCTTTCTCAGTTTGTCTGGTCGTCACCTACAGAGTAGAAGTGAGGGATAAAGAGCGAGGTCTGCGTTCTTTCACTGCAGCTCACTCAGCCACCGACATTAAAGGTGTTTCATGTGTCAGCTCTACCTGTCAGAAAAGATGAGGTGTCTCAGAGAGGGATCGGCCGTCCTAAATCAGCCGGGCAATAAAACGCACCTGGTGCGAGCCTGATCGCTGCCAGACATGCTTTCATCGGAGGGTGTGAACTCCAGCCTGGACATGTACCAGTGCTAAGGAGTATATTCACTTTATCAGCGTTCACGCTGCTTCATCAGCATCAATCTTCACTCAGACAGAGTTCTAGTCGGCGTGTGGAGTTCTCACCGGGCCTGTATCCTGACCTCGCTCAGACGTCTAAAGTGTCAATTCCACTACATGCTAAAGTGCTCGTAGTGCAAAATTCTCGGCTAATAGTGGCATGTCCGCTAGCGTGAAATCCGAGCGTATAATTCAATAATCCCTCTCAGGGAGAAAGCAGGATCTCATTACTGTCAGCTCCGAGTCGCTGCAGAGCTTCAGCGGCGGCGATCGTTGCCAGAAAGACGCTTTAGCTCTCAAACTCCTGCGGGTCTCCTCTTCTCCTGTCCCTTTTTATTTATTTAATTTTTAAAAAAATCTACGATAGGAGAGTGCGCAGAAGATGTGTATTCATCATGTCAGTGAACAGACTGTAAAGATAATCAGTCACTAACTGTGTTTGTTAAAGCACTCAACAACGTTATGGCTCATTCTGAGTACCGCGATCGGTGTTTGAAATTAAATTTGTCAGGCCTAAATCTCAACAATGTGCATGTTTGAAGGGGAAATTTTGTTTTTAAATCAGTTTGTAAGGCTTGAATGTTTTTGTCTGATAAAATCTTTCACGTTTCGGTAGATTTCGGCTGACGTTATAATAAACCGCTGAGAAAATAACCATGCTAAACCACCGAAATTCCCCTTTCAATGTATGACAAATTCAAACTACTTTCCAAGTAGCTAACCTTTATAATGTTATATTGCATAATACAATTTTTTGTTCTGAGACAGAAACTGAGAATATACTCGTGCTGACCTGTGATAAAAGCAAGCTAGCCTAGCTAATTAACAATCCAGCAAGCTAACCTAGTTATTGCTAAATGTACAATACCTTTTGTTAACAATTTGAAAAAGTTGTTGCTATATTATGAAGACTTCTGTTACTGCTAAATACCTTGATAAGGATATAAGGATGCAAATTAAAGACTGTGATAAATGCAAGTTGCGTAGTTCGCTTAGTAGTTAACGAGAAGGCTAGCAAAAAAAAGTTAACGCGAGTTCTGAACTAAAATTTAATCCTTATGGGTAGCATTATTCAGTAATTTAAAGAAATCGATCAAATTAATAAAATATAAATATGCTTAATCGGCTAGTTAATTGGCTAGCTACTGAACATGGCATGACGACAAACGGATTTCCCACTTTTACATCAGTTTTCCATTTGCGGGGACATGGTTTTTGGTGGTTTAAGCATTAAAATGTTAAGATTTAAACATTAAATGAAAAATCTTAGATATTTTTGTGCATCTGCCTCAATCGGTCCATTTATATAATAGATACAGCTAAAGTCCAGACCAAACCGTCAATGCAACCAGTGGTGTAACTCCAAACCAACACACACACACACACACACGCACGCACATACAAACGGATTCCTCAGGTCTAGTGTTTGGAGTTTGGTCTTTTATTTTTGCCACTCAAATGCAGCAGCCACTGTTTGCATTCCACACCACGCGGCTGCCTGGCCAGTGTGTGTATCTGGACACTTCCTCTCACATCCTCTGTTGCAGACCACACACACACACACACACACACACATACCCACACACACCTTCACCTCTGTCCTGAAGATATCTGAAAGCTTAAAGTTTTACTTCTGACTGTTACTCGGCCCTGACACTGGAGACTCCTTCCATAAAAGTTTCCATCGTAATACAAATCATACGCCCCTGTGAACGAGCTGTTACTATGGAAACAATAATGATTTTGAATGAGTGTATTCTTCCTGTGATAACCTGTAACACTTCTGTCAGAGCTGCTGTTATTTATTTGTTGAAAATGAATCAACACCTCCTCTTCTGACCATCCAGAACTCAGCAGTGCGGCGGTGAAGAGTTTCTTTTAAACATCAGTGTAGACTATTAAATTGCTTCGTTGCTCTGCGTTACAAAAACTGCATTTGAAGTCTGACTAAAAGTGCTGAAACGAATAAAAAGCAAACACGCAGCAGGATTTCGCAAGACGTGACGGCGAGGAAAGGAATTTACTACTACAAAATCCCAAATCTCTCGTCTCTACGCGTATGCAGTGAAAGACTCGGTTTGTCCTGTTGCTTTTGAACGGAATCCTGAGCAAACAGCTCCATCGAAGCGGCTTTGCCTCTCGCTATGATAAAACTAAATACAGCCTGTGATTAAACGCATTTCAGGAGCAACCGACAGAAAGGGAACACTTGGGTGAGCGAGTCCTTAAATGGGAATAAATTAAAGTGGGAGAGGGGCAACAGAGGAGATACGGTTTCACTCCAGAGGATTCATCCGAACAGCCATGAAGCCCTTGACAGAAAAAACAGGCAGGAGATGGAGCTTTATTAATAAACAGTCTACATAAAAAAATAATAATAATCCAGAGGTGGAAAGAGAGAATTTCAAAATATGGAAAGCCATACTGAAACGAGTATGGAAAGAATGATAATGAATATAATCATGAAAGCATTTTAAGATGCAGTATGTTAACATACCAGTAACTTTTCACACTCTCTCAAGGCTGTTTTGGCCGCCAGAACGCACAATTTAGCATGTACGAATCATGACTAAGCAAAGCTCATCCTCCCATCCAGCAACTCTACATTTCCAGATGAATCCTCAGGTCATTACCCCCTGACAGCCTGGACAGCGTATAGCTTGTGTACTCTAGCTCATGTCTCATTTGTTCAAATTAAGCTCAGGGTAAAGGGAAAAAAGGGCAGCCATTAGTGCGTCTGGATGAACAAACGGCATTCAAAGAGTTTCCATGTCCTGGCCGAGCCGTTCAAAGGGCCCGACGGCACCATGATTAATGCATCTGACCTGGCAATTGCAGAAGCATACGGCTTATTGTATTAAACAACCACTTACAGCCACAACAAAAAAAACTGGTGTGCAATAAACCTATTTAACGTACTTGAGTTTTAAAAAGAAAAAAAAAAAGAATATAAAGATCTAGTGGGAGATGATACGATAAAGAAGAAAAAAAAGTAATAACATCGTTTATCTTGGCAAATTGGTGAGAAACCAGACAGGTGGGGGAAAAATGAAACAAACAGAATCAAGAATAGCAAGTCAAGCGAAAGAGAAAACACGGCCCTGTTCACCTTTTGGTGGTGAACTCTTTTTTTTTTTTTTTTGTAAGTTGCAAAAGCTGTTTATGAGATGCGTGAGGTGCTGGCGTTAAACAGATCCAGACCCCGGACTGCCCTGTTGCCCTGTGGCACTCTTACTCTGGCTGTGGCACAATCAGGGCTAATTACCCAGCCGTGTCAAAGGCTAAGCTTACAGGGACAATTTTGTGGCTAAATCCAGGCTGGAAGAACAATTAGGCTGCATTTTGCGGTCAGTGAGAGAAGGTGAAGGGGCGCCAGGGTGTATCAGGAGGAACGGGTCATGCTCATTTTGTCGTGACCACAATAGAGACGGAATGAGTCCCAGCTCTTCAAGTCAAACATCCATAGCACTTGTTTACTACAATGTTACATTTCTGTTCGGTCCAACGTCTCACGTTGAAGCTGGACAATTTGACGTACAAGACGCATTTCCTTGCCTTATCTTTGTGTTTTGAACAAAATGTTGTAGCTTTTGAAATGTTCCAGCTCTAGCCATCCACAAGTAAATGTTTCCCAGCTCACGCGGACAGAGGGTCTTTTAGACTGTTGCGTTGACCCCTGGTATGGTTGGAGCCTAGGTCATCTGAGGTCAATGTGTGGGCACTTTTAAGGCAAAGTAACAGGATACTGCGAGTTAAGCCTTAATCTTTCACACACTCATGCTTGCGAATTTGTAAGAATTCGCAACGAATATCTAAAGTTTAAAAAAAAAAAATAGGTGCATGGGTAAAGGAATACTCCAGCAGTTTTCAGATCATTTCATATTAAATGCAGATCATTTGCTTACCTCGAAATCACTTATAATAAGTCTAAGGCTGATACTGGTTTAACATATGTTTAACCTGACTTATGCTGAAACTGTAGAGTTGAGACAGACCTGAAACAAGGAATTAACATATTTATGTATCTGTCCAGCATTTATCGTAGATCCATTTACTTACAAGTTCTCTGGTAATATCTATAAGGGGAAAAAAAGACAAATTGCTCAATTTGAAAAAGCAATTGCAGCACGAATAGCAATAATTACACAAATGTTTGCTTTTTTAATACAAACCACTAACTTTAACTGAGGAATTAAAAGTCGATTACAAGAATATGCATCGCCTAAAAGACTATCCTTTCACAGAGCTCGACCACTACCCTTAGACTTCCATTATAAGTGTGAACTACATATGTCTTACATTCTCTTTTTTTTTTTCTAGGACAGGAAATGTGTTGAAGTTCTTGTCCATGATAATCACATGTATGCTACACATGCGCTGGATGAATATTAGGTTGAAGGACCCTGGAGTATTCCTTTAATAACATGCTTGGTGCGTTAACATATTGACAGATTCTCAACTGTAAAAGCATATAAATGGCCATGTACAATGGATCCCGTAATGACTCTGCAGTTTTGAGCAATTATCTTCTGACGTCCAGATGGTAACAATATTCTTGCGCATCTTTACACAATCTCCTGCCCTTTCACACTCTCTAAGTGTCACGTACACACTCACAAACTTTCTCCCACCACCTCTTTCACTATCACGTGCTCATAAACCTGACAGGTTTATGTGGTCTGAATATATACAACAAATCAGATCTCACGACTTGGGATGAAGAGTCATACCAAAGGCATGCCATTAAGACATTAAAAACACACTCATCACCATTAGAGGGAGGTCTTTTCCAATCGCGCTGCTGGATTTAGCAGATTTGTGGAAAAAAGGAGATGGGAGAGCAAACTTAAATCATAATTCCTGGCCATGACTTTGCTAGGAAACACATATGCAGCAAAAACTAGTTAATGAATTTAGCTAGCTAGCAAAGAGCTTATACAGAAGCCTACGTAAAACACCATGAAAACAACGGAAAAAACCATTCAAAAGATAATTAATAACTTTCCCAGAAATGTTGGTAAATTAGCTGGAAATTTAGTTGGCTATCAAAAAGTTGGTTTGGGGGGGGATGAAAATGTAAAAACACAGTTAAGGAGGAAACAAGACTAACCACTGAGAAAACTAATGCACTAGTTACTAATAAACTAATAAATTCATATTTTATTATATGTGCTGAAAATCTAACTAGCTTACCAACAAACAGCTATTAGTTCTTAACATTATCTTTACAAAGATAATCTAAAAACTATATGACAGGAAAAAACATGACCATCTGAAATATTAACTTTTAAATTTTAAAATAGCCAGAATTAAGCTAGCTGTTTGATGCAGCTAATATAAATGGCTAACTGCCTGCTAATTTAGCGACATGCCACTGCTGTGGAAATTCTGACAGATTGGGTAAAATCCGTATGACAGTAAAACTAAGTCAACAGACTACATGACAAAACAGTGACTAAAACAACACAGAATATCAACTTTTCCTTAAAACTTGTTTGTTACTTAGATGAACATTTAGCCAGTTAGCTTCCTAGCAAAAAGCTGCAAAATGAAGTACTTTAATGAAGTAAAAAGACAGTGGCTAAAAAAACTTTTTATATTAACTTTTCCTCAGAAATGTTGGTAGATAAACTCAAAAATTAGCCAGCTAGATATCTAGCTAGCATTTAACTAGCAGGTCATGTAGAAGTACAACAAACATGTAGTGATGGTGGAAACAAACGGAAACAAGACAAAACAATCATCAAACAAGCAATATCAACATTTTCCTCAGAAAAGTTGCAAATTAGTAACAGATTAGCTACATAGACAAAAGTTGCAAAAACAGAAAATGTAAAAACACAACTGCAGTGAAAACAAAACTGCTCCTTCCGCAATATGAACATTTTCCTCAGAATTGCTGCTAAATGATTAAGAAAAGACAAAGTAGAGCTTAAATTTTTCCATAAATACATTTAGTCTTAAACTTGTGTGTATAGCACCATATTGGGCAAATTACATCTGAGAGAACTTACATTAACTATGTCAAACTGAGGCATTGCTGTCATAAAATCAACGTTCAGAAATGGTCAGAATTAATTTATCAGCCAAATTAAAAATATGTATTTTATCTTAAAAAACTTTACTTTAGCACCTCCACATGTATGTGGTAGTTTTAGTGTTTGTCTTATTAGTGTTGTAGTTCTCCTAAGTATTGTTCCTGATCTGAATTTTCCCGAAAAAAAATATATCTGTAGGTCATTTTTTTAGCAAGAAGTTTTCACAAAGCAGAATTTGTTATTTGAACTGTTGACCCCATAAACAAACTAACTTTTGTTTAAACATTACTGTTACCATAATGCTAATTTGTGTTAGCGCCAAGCTACCACAACATTAATATAATACCACAACATAAAATATACATATATATATATATATATATATATATATATATATATATATATATATATATATAGATAAATGAGTTTGCAAAAAAAAAAAAACGTGTCCTGTAATCCTGAAAATGCTCAACGATTTCCTCATGTGACATTCATCAAATAAATCTTAGTCTGAGTCGGTCAGTTAGAAACACAAGGATTTTGTTAGCTCAAAGGAATTTGAAGGGGGAAAAAAACGCCATCCATGGGAAAAGATGCTCAGAAGAAAAGATTAGGCGAGGTAGCGAAGGCTGGAAAAAACTTAATAGAAGTCTTGACATGGACATACGGAAACCTAAGAGGCGTGACATCCTCTCAGCACTCGGGCTCTCGTGAAACCCGTACCCTCAACCAGCGTTTACAGTCCACATCTGCAGATTGTGATCGTCTGCTTTGAAGTCCAGCCTGAACCTTTCTATCATTTCCATCAGGCTAATTACAAAAATGGAGTTTGGACCAGATTGCTGTGCTATCGATCTAATCCATCCAAACGAGCACAAACAGGAGAATCTGCACGATCTGAGTTAATATCGCAAACAAGATAGTTCAATATTGTTAGTAAAGACTGATGCTTCATATAATAATAATAATAATAATAATAATAATAATAATAATTATTATTATTATTATTATTAATTTATTACTTTTATTCATTTAAACCATATCCAAGCCTCACACTTCTCACACAATTTTCATTAGACACATCAGCTGCTAGTGTAATTTCATTTAATGCACATTAAAAGCTGACTGGTTGTCATATCAGATTTCTGACTTGGATCAGATTTTAAAGGTTTTGCTTCAACAATTCAAGGGTCAAACCCAGAGTCTAGTCACAGAAAAGCGAACGCTGCACATGCTGATACGGTCATTCCTATTTAAAATCTATTTAAACCTTACAAAGGGTCAAAGAAGACTTTAAGAAACAACTCGGCACATCTGCACATTAAAAACTGCCGGTGAGCATCTCCAAGACGTCTGGCACTTCCACACAGAAACCAAGATGCACAGCAAGACCTCCTGTACTTACTACATCAATCCATGTTTAACTAGTTGCATGCCATGAGGAGTTCATTATGTTTTATGCGGTATGCCATTCACTACCAGGGGATTGAACCATGATTCCCATTTTTTTTTTAAAAAAACAACAACAACAACAACAATATTGATCCAGGTATATGGTTTAGCTCTAAGGAGAATAAGTTGAAATAAAAATAAAAAGCTGAGAAATAATTAGCTGAGATTTTTTTTTTTTTTTTTTTTGCAGTTTTCTGGAATCAGCAAATTTAAGATCTTTAATATCTAATGTCCAATAAATAAAAAATATATGGTTCCACATTAACAACAAGGAAAAGTACAGTATGAAACCTTCTACAGTAAGAGATAAATGATGGTTGTGCATAATAATTAAATTCCGCACTTCTCCCAGATTATTATTATTATTATTATTATTATTTCTTTTTCAAACATTTTTTATTTCTAATAACAACAGTAATAATAATAATAATAATAATAATAATAATAATAATAATATGTATATTCCTATAATATTATAGTGAATGCTATCCAGCTGTTTCACACGTGTGTAGAATTTAATCTCTACATTTTCTAACATCTGTCCTGCCCTGAGTCTTTATTCTAGTGTCAGATAATAAGAAGTTTATAACTCTCTCTCTCTCTCTCACACACACACACACACACACACACACAGCAGCCCTATCACAGCCAGGAAAACACATTATGAGAAGCTTTAAAATATTAGATAAGGTGATTTTTAAAGCAGCTGATAGAGAAGGTGAAGCGCGTTACCGGTGAGGCGCCGAGCGGCTCCGCTCCTCATGTCCCAAAGCCTTAACACACTCTCACACACACACACACACACGCGCGCGCGCGCAGTCAGTCCTCCAGCTCCGTCACACCGACTTCATCATCCTCACACGCTGCGGAGTGTGTGTGCGTGTGTGTGTGTGTGTGTGAGAGAGAGAGAGAGAGAGAGAGAGAGTGTGTGTGTGTGTGTGTGTGTGTGTATTCTCTAAAGCAGCGCAAAAAACTCTTCAAAGACTTTAATGTGCAGGGAGGAGCCTCCCATCTGTGGCCGTGCCTCTTACACACACACACACACACACACACATAAATGATGATGATGATGATGATTGTTGTTGTTGTTGTTATTATTATTATTATTATAATTCTGGTCTGATCCAATAGAAGAGCTCATGTAGCACAAACTGGTGAAAACCAGTTGAAAAAATCAGAACACACAGTCCGGTCAGGGTGTTTGCTGACCTGGGTCCACCACCAACATCGCTTACAGCGGGCGTCAGAACTGGACCACGGAGCGATGGAAGAAAGATCTTCTGGATCTGAAGGAGTGATGCTCTGGGTGATGTTCTGCTGGGAAACACTGGGTCCTGCCATTCATGTGGATTGTTACTTGATGACACTGTTACAGACAGACGTTCACTCCTTCATGGAGACGGTGGTCCAGGATACTGTATCTGTGCTCCCTTTTCTCTTTCAGCAGGATGATGCGCCCTGACACACACTGATTTGTTCAGAAATGGTTTGAGGTACATAAACAGTTTGAGGGGTTGACTCGGTCCGCAATTTCTCCAGATCTCGATCTGATTGAGCATCTCTAGGATAGATGTGCTGGAGAAACAAGTCCAATCCGTGAAGGCTCCACCTCACATACTCATAGGACTGAAAGGTTCTGCTACTGACGGCTCGGCAATAGATACCACAAACAACGTCAGAGGTCCAGTGGAGTCCAGGCCTTGATGGATCAGAGCTGTTTCGGTAGCAGGAACAGAAACAGAAGGAGGAATCTGGATACTCAATATTAGCCAGGTGGTTTTAATGTTGTGGTTGATACGATATACAGGTCATATAAAAAAGGTTTGGGTCCAAGGGTATTTTTCGTTATATTTAATATTTTTCTTTTTGGTTTAAATCAAAGATGACTCCAAAACTAACAATAGTAGTTACAGAAGAACCATGCACTAGAGGAGGAAATCATTTCTGCGTGAAACAACATCAATTCTGATACATTTAGAAATGTGCAACATTGTTGGTCTAATTTATACATTTAAATACATTTTATATATACATATATACTATTAATAAACATACACATTAATATACATATATACTATTAATATTGTTGCTAATGCTTCTTAATAAGTAATAATAACATGTATAATAACTGTACAAATGCTAAAGCCCAACCCTAATCCTCCAGCAATCTTCTCCTTTATGTCCCTTAATCGAAGCAGAACGTTGTAGACAGAGCAGTCTATGGACGGAGGCGTTCATGGCGACGTGTACAGACACTTCTCTTGCCACACACCTCCATCCTTTATCCTCCTTTCTATTCAAGTCAAAATTCAAGACTCAGATAGCGTAGTTCAACATGGCAAAAAGCATTTATCGACAACAGGAGTCTTCAGGTGTTCACCACAAACCCTTTCGTGTTTGTTGTCTTTTAAAGAGCTTAAATGCCTTGAACTGAGGTTCATGCTTCTGAATGAACACTAAGCCAACTCACCTGCAGCTATGAGAGCGAAAACGTACAAATTAGGATGTTTGAAATGCTTTCTAAAATATATTGAAAGGGCTGATTGATTAAGCATGATAATGGCAAGATTAAATTTATGAGTGTTTCATGAATTATGTACGTACATTCCACGAACTTGACATGCAAGGAACGATGACCTGTGGAGGCAGTGAGACCTGGTGAAACCCAAAACTTTTAAAACAGACCAAGACTACTCCCAAGCAGGACCATGACCTCTTGGGAACATAAGTTCCTTATTGCAAACTTTCTGTTTATCACAATATGCTAGCAGAGCGCTTAAATGAGCTCTTCGACCCTTGCAGTCATGTACGCCTGAGTAAACGTCTGCAATTCTTTAGATAAATCTCTAAAATGGGTTAGCATGTTGAAAAGCTGAGAATGTTCCAGAGTAACATTGCTCCATGAATTAACCCAGCTACATAAGACACTGAAAAACAGCAGTAATGGCTCAAGGGCGCAAATACACATTTACAAACCTGACGGATTTTGCTGATGGTAAAATATGTTGATGAGTAACATTCATTTGTGCTAGCTCAAAGGTTAAGGTTTGATGTGAGGGGCTGAAAGGTTCCAGGGAACCACAGACAAGCCTTGGAGCAACTTGCATAATCTTTTGCATTCTGATTGTATTCTTCCACACTTATACGTCATGGTTAATTACATCAAATAACTTGCATCGTCTGTCCACTTTTCACCACCATAATGACAGATCCTCAAATTAGCATGTTGCATCGGATGCTTTCGGGGCATTTAGCGTCCACGCCATTGAGAGACCGTCTGTTGAGGTGTAGGATGAAAGAAATGTCAACAATTACCCTGTCATCTAGTTTAAAAGGAACATCACTACTTAGTTAATGTGTCACAAACACGAAACAGCATATTATTCTGAACAGAAACTATTTTTAAAGTGTTTTCCAGATGTTTAGAATGAACATTGCATTTATAATTTACATGCGTTTAAATTTTTTAAAATAAAAAGCTCAGTAGTTGATAAAATGTGAATGGACCAATTACAGAACCCTGAGGTAATCCCGAAGATTAATACATACAAGAATAACAAAATCATAACATTCTAATACTCATTGTCCAATTTAAATAATATTTTAAGTGTGATTTAGGTAAAAGTCATGTACAGGCCATTTTTATCTGAAACAAACAAAAAACTAAAAGTTTGCATAAATGCTTCTTTTGCAAAGAGACATGAAACTTTTAATTCAATTCAATTCAATTTTATTTGTATAGCACTTTTAACAATTGTCATTGTCGCAAAACAGCTTTACACAATCAAAAGAATTATTTAAGTTTGTATGGAATGTAAATGTGTATAAATCAAAATGGTCAGATAGGTGCAATAGAAAGAAACCTTGAAAGGAACCAGACTTAACAGGGAACCCATCCTCGTTTGGGTGAATCGGATAGCAGGGATTGATCTGCATTCATACTGTGTGTTAGGTGGCAGGCAGTTCAGTATAACAGTTGATGTTAATTGATGTTAATATGGAGTCCAGGTAGCTTTTAGCACCCTAATAAAGAATTAGGTACAAGAGAGTCTTTCAAAAAATTTTTTTATTTTTTAAATCTTCAATTTCTTCAGAAGTTTTTATTTTTATTTTTTAATGTAGAAGTTCAGCTGATGACCCAGACTTAAACCTTTATCAGAATATGTATTTGACTTTACATGTCACAAGGACTGACGCTTGGGTTTCTATTCGTAACACCTTTAGTAAAGAGACAAACGATTTGTTTATGAAAGTGCAATAAAAATGCTCATAAAAGACTAGCAATAAACACATAATATGCTTCAGGTATGCTACAATGTTAGGAGGTTTACATGGCATGCAAGGCCTACTGTAAACACACTTGTTTTAAATGTCACCTGGGAAACAGTTTTATGCCTGGGTGCACTGGAAGTACGTCAGCTTCCATACAGATAGATATAAATCCGACGTAAAGATTTGTTAACTCAGGACCAGAACAGGCATTTAACGAGGTACTTCTCGGTTGTGATTCTCGGGAACTCTGACATCATCCCTCCAGTCTCTCCGCCCCCCTCGCTCCACCTGAGTTCACTCCATCTGTACACTTGTTTCACTGCAAACACCAGGTTCGGCAACACAAAGCCGCAGGTAAACAAGGCTTCGCTTGCGTTCCTCTTAACGAGAAAAAAAAAAAAACAACAACAAAAAAACGGTATGACAAATGTAGGGATGTTCCCCAGGGTACTATTAATAGACCAGACCAACAATGCATGCATGCAAACATGAATCGCGTCCTTGTGACGGTGCTGAATCTGTGACGATGAAATTGAAACTGATGATTTTCAGTTTTGAGGAATTAAACATGGTAGCAGTCAATTAGATATATCCCTCCTCCTACATCTGCTTAAACAAAAATAATAACAAATATTTCCATGTAAGCATCACTTGGGAATTTCTCCACTAACCATCAGCTCCTGAATACTGGCATGCAAAAAAAGAACGACTATTTTGTGGGGAAAAGATTTATCACAATTGTGGGATGAATGTGTTTTGCGACTAGCAAGAAGGGAGTCGAAAGGATCAGTATAGCAAGACCAGTGGCGTTGTGGTTAGCTATGTGGCCTCACACCTCCAGAGTCTGGATTCAATTCCAGCTTCTGGATGGAGTTTGCATGTGTTTGATGGGTTTCCTCCCACAATCCAAAAACATGCAGATTAGTCTGATTTGTGTTCCTAAATTGCCCGTAGTGTGTGAATAAGCGTGTGAATGTTGACTAGAGGTTTGAAAAAAAATGGGAATAAATTTAATGGTCACAACAGGCCCCCATGGTCCCTAGGTGGACTACAGAGGTTCCTTGATGGATGGATCTTCATGGAATTACCCTAACACCTAATTTACCACTTTACCACTAATGGACATAATAGAGAGGAAGAAAGAAGAAGAACAATGTATTTATTATGTCACATATATACATTACTGCATACAGTAAAATTCTTTCTTCACATATCCTAGCTTTATACAGCAACCAGGAGCAGAAAGGGTTAAAAGCCCGACAGTGGTCAGTAACCCAGAGCCTTAACACACTGAAAACTTGAGAACTATGCCACTCATAAGCTACAGTCAGTAATATTACAGTCACCTACAAAATAATCAATACATTTAACCTAAGTAAACCTGATAAAATCCAGCAGTGTAGACACTGGGAATGTAGTGTACACATGCTCTCCTTAGTGATTTTATTGAAACTCCAGACGGGTAAATCCAGGCACAGCACCGAAGATCAGCATGTGTCATCCAGATTTCCAGAAAGCTATCAGTCATCGGTCAAGTATGAATTAAAAAAAAAAAAAAAAAAAAAAACCACAGTGAAAGCGCAGACCGGGGCAAATGATTTAGAAATCATCAGAGCTCTCGCACAGAAGGATTTTCACAATGGGATGTGTAAAAGAAATAGTGGCTCCAGCTTGAATGGTTAAGAATTAAGAATGAGAATCAAATAACTTCTGATTGCAATCATCGCTTTTATGTTTTCTTGAGCACTGAGTCATCTTAAATTTGCTAAATTTTCTAAGGCATGATGCAGGTTTGATCCTACACGTTTGCATTTTTTTTATTTCAAGTGTTCATTACTCTACTTGTTAGGTCTTAGTAGAAGCTGAAAGGATGTACTGTATACAGAATATCCAGATGTGAACAACAGAAGAAACAATCTGCTTATACCTTTTTTTTCCCAAAGGTTCAGATGATCCTACCATTCAAATCTTCTAGTTTTGTTTTCTTTTCTAACTCTCGTAATTACCAGCATGAACCGTAAGACCAAATCCATGGTCCAGCCTTGGCTCTAGCAGGTGCTGTTGGAGAGGGAGTGGATCACTGGAGGTTTCAGGATATTTTGAAGAAATTAGTGAGAGGTAGAATATCAGGGTTGGTTTTCAAACTTTGAAATTTTACAAGTAAAATCCTCCAGTAAGGCACATGGAGCTGAGGAATTATTAAAGGGTGACTAAATATTGATTGTTGTATAGCAGTTTAAGTGCACAAATTGTTCTCATTAACTTGTCATTATTAAAAAAAATGAGAAACAATAAATTTCACTTTTATCTAAATACTTTTGGGCGATGCAGTACATTCACCCATTATACGTATGGATTAATTTAGCACAGTTGGGAGGGAAAGGGAGACCCGAAAAGACATATGGGCAGCATTGGAACTTATATACAGATAGTAGCTCGGGATCAAATCCTGGATGTCTACCGGCTTAGAACAATGTTTTTAAACCTAATCCTTGGAGAAGCCTGAAACAGGCCACATTGTTGGTATTATCCAGTTTTCTGGTGGCTGGATTGGAAAATGTGGTTTAGACTACATGAAGGTGACTAAAAGAAATTGTGGTGACGCTTGTTTGTGTGTTTACTAGCTGGTGAACATATTCAGAACCGTATATCCTTTCGACTGCTGGTTCTGGTTGCGAATCAAACAACGATGGAATCTGGTTGGCATCAACGAGTGGATGCCTTGTGTCATTTCCAAGAGAAAAACAAACATTTGTGAAAACCCAAAGTGTCGCAACATGTCACTTAAACATGCCTTAAATGTTTGACATGAAGTAAACTGTGAATTGCACTGCGGGTCGTTGTGTGTTTTAAATTATCCTGAGGAAAGAATGATATACATTTATGTTTAGAAGGAGGTGAGGTTTCAAGCTCCGGGCTATGAGAAGCTCTTCATAACAAGCAAAGGGAGAGGGCGGTGTGGACGTCTGTCAGCGCAAATAAAAACATCACCACATAACGGGAGTAACTGCACCGCAGTGGCTCGGGGTTGCATCAGTCTTCTGGTGCATGACATCCCGCCTATGAGAGACTCGAGAGAGTAGATGTGCGAGTCTCAGGAGGTTTGCGTCAGCTCTGTAAAGGCACTTTGGCAAATTTGCTAATATAATACGAGACCGAGTCCTTGTGCCAAAATAGGAAATCGTATATATCACTGGCATCTTTAATAACAGGATGGACAACAAGCCTCGGCCTTTAAAGGGATTTAGCGTTAGACGCTCTAACACATCTGCTTAAGCGACTGTCTGAGCCGAGCACAAGTCGACATTACGGTTCTTCCGGGACCACGCCGATGAAACCAGATTCTCATAAGAAATGAGAAGAGAGAATTACACTTTCACACAGATTCCCTGCAGGTAGACTGATAGAAACAGACATTCATGTCCCATTAGATTGTCTTTTGCGGTTTAAAATGTCATTCTGAATCAGATTCCTAACCTGGGGATTAAATAAGCAATGCAGCGATGATGCCAAATAGATTTCCCATATGATGTGGATTGACAGAACTATAAAAAAAAAAAATCCGCAAAACCTAAATAATTGTAGAATATTCTCATTTCGGAGAATTCCCTGCACTCTTTTGGTTAAACATGGGCTGGAGTTCATGTGAGTGGAGGATTACTCTGCAGTGGGTCTCTTTCCTATGAACTGATTCCACATAATTGTCGAAAATCCAAACTTCCTGAGGTGCTTTCTGCAGGTCAAAAGGATTGGACAGGTAATCCACTTGCAGATTTATCCTTGAACATGAGCGCACTGATCGCTTTTAAAGCAAAAATTTGTTATTAAAATCTAACATCACTCACAAATGATAGGATTTTGCTGGGAATTCAGTGAACATTAGTATTTGTGCTTTCATCCAGATGGATCTGTAAGCTAGAAACTGGTGGCAAATTCAATATAAAGCAATATACAGTGTGTTGGCAAAATGTTTAGGCCACCACAAGCCACGGGAAAAATCTTTAACCTGCCTTGGCATTGATTCTACACATCCCTGGAAGTGGAAGTGTCTTTGTTGGATAAACAGGGATGTCCATTCAAAAGATCTTTCATCATCGATTATGTTGCTCCAACATCTGCCATAGACGAGGTTAAGATGCACATAGTCTCACAAGACCAGGACAACTTTTAATCACGATTGCAGTCATTTGCAATCTCATCAAATTAGGGAGTGAGTATTCACGCCTTGTGGGTGAATGCTCTGAGGCGGGGTCAACAGGAAGAGAACACACCTATCTGGATAAAGGGGATGTGTAGGAAGAACTCTGGATTGATTTGCAGTGACCCAGAAACCGTGGCTCAACAGAGCCATCATTGTTTTCTCGAATGTCACCCATTTGTAAATAGCATATTATGAATAAGATAGCTACACTACCAGACGCCCCTTTTAACTCAAGTGTTTTCTGACACTGAAGGCGTCTAAAATACCCAATGGTCTCCCCTGAACTGTTGATATTGAGATGTATATCTGCTCCTTCTGCTCTGTAAAGCTTCATAACGGCTCTAATCTGAGGTGCTGGTTGTTAATTGGTGATTTCTGAGGCTGGTGACCCTAAATTAACTTCTCTGCAGCAGAGCTCAGTTTTGGTCTTCCTTTCCTAGGAAGATCTTCATGAGAGACAGTTTCATCATGGAGTTTAATGGGTTAACACTTGACACGATACTGTTCTTGCAAGAACTGTTTCAGAACAGCCGACCTTCATGTCTTAAAATAACTGAAAAATACCCCCCCCCCCACCCCCAAAAAAAGAAAAAAAGAATTGGAAGCGTGTCCAAACCTTTCCGGTACTTGTATGTGCAATAAGAACTGAAATACATTCTATTCAAGTTAGTCATTCATTTAAAAAATTTATTCTTGAATCAAACTGACAGCAGACAGTCCAACCGATCTGAGAGGTGAAAGGAGGAGCTGGACGGCATCATGCATGTTCTGGTTGACTCGATGATCTGACAGTTTGTTGTTTTGACTGGAAAGTCATTCAGAACGCCTTACACGACACGTACAGGTTCTCAAAAAAAATAAATAAACCAAATGAGCATAAAAAAATAAAACTAAACCCAGACTGATTAAGCACTTTCCATCCTGCTGTCGTGATGATGAAGGCGTCTACACTCCTGCTCTTATAGTGCTGCTGAGAGACATCAGGACAAACTCCAGGAAGCACTTAAAAATACTACATTACTGCATACATGTCTTTGGCATGAGATTCAGATACTCTGTATCCAGTATTACACACATCTCCAAACATAATAAATATGATTATGCTTAGCCTAGCTTGACCATTCTGTTAGATTTTGGACAACCCTACTTAGTTTAGTGTGTGTGTGTGTGTGTGTGTGTGTGTGTGTGTGTGTGTGTGTGTGTGTGTGTGTGTTTGTATGCGCATGCTAAAAATGGCTAAAATGTCCTGGATATCCTGATCAGAATTACACGGATGGTCAAACTCGGCTAAGACAAATACACTTTCAAAACATTAAAAATGGCTAACACATTTATTATGCCTCTGAAGATCCAGAAAATAAGAAAATCTCCTTGTTGACCTAGATGCTACTTTTGTTCAGCAACTAAACTTCGCTCGTATACCAAATAAATCCACTCGCTTCCAGTCATAACTTTACACTTGTTGAGATGAACCTCGCGACGTTTCCATAAATTTGTCCTCGTAATACTACTGATCACGTCCACGCCGAATCTGTAGTGTGTGCACCCTGTGGACTGACTGTAGTGTGTACACAAATAAAACACTGATTGCCAACAAATGCTAGGAATTTTTACATGTTACAGTGTGGACAAATCCTTAAACCGATTAGCTAGCTTACCAGACGGGTGAAAGTCCCGGCCTGCTCCCCAGTACCATGTTTCGGGCCGGGGAAAAAAACTAAAAGTGAAAGTGTTACAGTAGCTAGCATAATGTAATAACATATGGCGAGCTAGCTAGCTAGTTAAGTGCTTTAAAGCAGAGAAAGGAGCGAGATCTCATAGCATGTGCAACCTCGATAAAAAATCAGCAATAAAAACAAAATCAGCTATGAGCTTCGCTTCTAAAAGACACAATATGGTTTTGCCGTTTTTTTTTTTTTATCCAGGTAACTATTGACTCCAGGTAACCAAGCTATTGACTCGTCCACTACTGCGTTAGAATGTGTGTATGTTCCTGGTTTCCCCTAAAATCCTCGTTTTCTTTCTCCTGTGACGTGGAATGATCCTGGGGAGTTCCTCACTCTTTTGGTTCGCTTGCTGTGGGTTCAGGTCTGAAGCTCTGTAAAGCTGCAATGCGATAATATCTACTGTGCAAAACCAAACAAAAAAAAAATTAAAATTACGCATGGCAAAAAAAATGGCAAACTTCCTTTTTCCCCTGACTGTGATTCAGCATGTTACACACGGCCTTCAAAAACATACGGCTGAACGAATCAAATCTTAATAGAAAGGTTTAAAAATACAGATGATAAAACTTTCAAAAAGTACAAAGCTAAAATCTATTTGGAAAATAATCATCAACCTGCCAAAGCTGATTGTGTTATTAGAAAAAGTAAACATTTGTATTTTCCGGTACCTTCAGCGAGAAGCTGTTTTGTGACATCTAACATGAAAGCTGTTTGTTCGGCTGCGTTCACATTACCAGTTTAAAGTGACACCGTTCGGATTTTTGACCCTGATGTGACACAGATATGATTTTTTTCCCCCCAGGGCTGTCTGATTGATTCACTTTCGTATCTTGTCCTAGATCGGATACATATCAGATTACACAGTCATGTGACTTGAATGAGAACGGGCGGATTGGAATTTATGTGACTTTTTGCCTTTTTACCTTTTGCCTCCAAGAACAGATACAGCCGACTAACTGCTTGCCGTTCCCCAGAGTGTACCCAAGTGTGTTTTTTGCTAAAATCGTATCGGTTGTTTGAAATGAACTAATGCTTGAACGAACCTATGTCTTGTTTCAGAAACTCATTAGAGTCAGATAAACGTCACTTGTAATTTTGAATGTGAACCGTCATGGCATACAAATCCGATCTGAAAAAATCTGAACTGAGCGACATGGCTAATAATGTGAACGTAGCATTTGGGACACACACACACACACACACACACACACTAACATACACAGGCTTGGCGGCTTGCTGGGCATTATGAATCCGATGAATGAATTGTAAAGCGTGCGAGAGAGGGCACACACACAATAATTTAACTTTTTATATCAAGAAATTTTCAAATAATTAAAATAAAACCATTATAAAAAAAAATGTTGCCAAACAGTAAAAGATTAAAAATCCACTCAAATTAAAGAGGGTTTAAGTCACATAATAAATAATAATAATAATTAAAAAAAGCATCCATTCCTATTAACAGCACACTTTGCATGTCACTATATGAAGGCTGACCTCTGAGCTTGACGTGGAATGATGCAGAATGGACGAAAAAAAAAACATGACGATAAAATGATGCTAAGAAGCGATGGAATCTACACAGTGAATACATTCATGGCCTAGAGGAAAGGCGTCTCCTCGAAGAGGTACGTTTGGCACGATTGGTCCAGCTCTTGAGTCTACCTCTCGGTCTTACGTATACGTGTCTTGAGTTGAAATTCCAGGATGATTGTTGAACAGAGGAAAAGCTGGTCTCTTCAGATGTTGAGGACGGAATCCGGGTTCCTGGGGAAGCTTCCTCGCTCACAAGGCACATTTTTCATGGTAGCATTGCATCCTGCTTTTCGACTGCTACCGCAGTATGCAATTTCCCAGCATCCTTTCTCGCTCTTTGTTAAAACACCTGCTCCGGGATGATCAGATTCCTTTTGTTAAGTCTGTGATGACTTTGGCCTTCACCAGCTTCCGGAGAAATTCCTTCTCTTTGGCGATATTGTGTGTCCATGACTGTGGGACAAACAGAGACAATGTGGTTATGCTATTATCATCGGCATTAAATGAATTAATCTGCATTATCGTGGCATAGGACACATACAGTACTAGCTCCCTGCTCCGTCCCTGTTAATCATGAAGCTTCTCCATGCTTACCGTTTTAACTACACTCCCTTCCTGCTCGCTCTCTCCCTCCTCAGCTTCCCTGTCACACCGTGTGCTCCTTTGCGCTATCTGTTCTTCTGCCTTCTCATCCGCTTGTTCCTCTGCTCTCAAACATTTCTCTTATTTTTGCCTGTTTGGAGCCTCCCGTCTCTACGTTTTTATTTATTTTTTTGGAAACTAACTTCTCCACACCCTGCTTGAAGATTCTAAAATCCATTCTATTGCCCTCATCCATCCACAGATGTTTGGCCGTGAGCCACGGCATCTGACAAACAGGATGGCAGAAAAAAAAAAAGTTGGGGGCCTAGGTAAGATCTAGCGTCGTTAAAGAAAATGAACCAATAGGTCACTGTACCAGCTTTATGGGGGGCTATTGGCCAAAAAAAAAAGGAAAAATTATTGATATTAAAATTAATTTTATTATATTGGTCCTGAGTTGAATGCAATGTGAGTACAGTACCGAACAGGTCCAAATGTATTATCTTATTTTATGATGATCAAAGTGCAATAAGATGTCTCATGGGATTCATGTTCTTAAGCCAACAAAACAGTATGGTCAGTAAGAAAAGAGTTACCATGGCAACCCATTTGAAAACTGTCTTACAAATTGTTATATATTTGTATTTTATACATTTTTTAGAAAATGAGACAAATACTTTTTTACTTTTTTATTATTATTATTATTATTTTTGAGCCAGCACCCAGTCCTGGTGCAGTTTGACATCAAGCTCTTTTCAGGTCAAGGGTTTGTCCACACCAACCCCAACTAGACCACAGACCACCCAAACATCTGCACGTCTGCCATTTTCATCTCGCAAATATTTCAGTCATGATCCAGTTGCAGTGAAAACAGCTCATGATCCTTGTTAAAAATTGAGCTCCTTGGCTGGATCAGAGCCTCTGAAACCCACAGCGGTAAAGCCCAAGGACTTGACACTCACAGCTGAAATCAGAGCCTTACATTCCGGTTAGGGCCCTGGAACAAGCGTGGGAATCTGGTCTCTCGTCTGGTGCAAACTGGAGACGCGCATCAATGGCAAAGTGAGCAGGTCCAAGAACGAGGTTTTAAGCTGTGAACTGAATCAATGTGGACATCCAAATCTCCTCAGGATCTTACGGTTTTGGAGGAGAAGTCGACCAAAGGGGCTGGAATGATCTGACTTTCTTATGCATCTATAGATAGAGACTTCTCTTTTGCTGGAAGGGAGGGCAGACTCTGCAGGGGTAACTGCACTCGCAATGAGTCACTGGATAAACAAGATTTACTTAAACAGCCCGGGATCCTAACAAATGTCCCGAGGAATGCAAAGAAAAGTTCTGTTATTGTCAGGTTACTCACCCAGTGTTTGGTTAGACTTGGTAAAAAGGGACCAAATCTGACTCACAGATTGCATAATATACCTACTGAGCAATTCGCGTGCTGAATTAGCCGAGCTAGTCAGGACAGGCGAGGGATGTTGTTGTCATTTTAAATATGAATAAAATACATTAGGGATATTCTGGACTTCCGATGGGTGTTGGGGGAGTACGCTGGTACTTTCGGTGTGTTAACCACCAAATTCAACATTTTATGAGTCCTACACAGCCAAGCCAAACAATGGGATATCTGTATCAGGGCTACGGTTAAAATGTATTTATTTATTTTTTAAAGACTGCAGCAAAGATGACATAAAAAAGAAGCCGGTTTGAGTCAGCTAATTATACTGCCGCTGCACTCGTTCCATTTATTGCAAAGTTAAACAAGAGAAGGTCAGATAAAGATCTGCACTTCAAAAACCAGTGTGACCCACCTGTTCAAATACGACATGGAAATTCCACCGACCTACAGAGTCTCGCTATTCACATGCAGCTGAAACCTGTAGGGAAAAAAACTAAAAAGTCTTACGTCTTTGATGGCAGACATTTTGACTCCCTCGTAGTAGTGCAAGGGTGCGTGAGGGGTGTTGAGGTCATAGCCAAATCCAGCAACAGCAATCTCGTCACAGTTATGCAGCGCCATTGTTATAGCAACGGTACCAAGTGTTGGGATGTTCTGCAGAAACAGGCGAGAAATAAATGTCTAAACAGATCTACAATAGGAAGATGGTCAGGAGTCGTGTAGTCTCTAAAACCTGAGTACTGTCTAATAGCTTTTCTGCATGTGGCTTGAGTTACTTAAAAGATCAAGATGAATGAATTAAAAGCACTTCTTGGCTGTGATGTGGGACAAAAAAATACCTGATTCTTTATCAAAAGCCTGGCTGACAACAGACCAGTTTTTATTTTTTTTTATCAACCCTGTAGTTCTTACACAAATCATTAATCTAAAGTAGAAACTGTAGCATGCAGATGTACGTGATATTAAATGGATAGTAGTTAGATTTTTTCCCCCAAGTCTGTCTCAGATTAAAACTGATGTGCATACACAGGACTGACCAAAAGTATCTTAGGCACATTTGAAGAGGAAGTATGCATTTAGCATACAAATAAATAAATAAAGCCTAGAAAACTTTAATTAACAAAGCAGTCAGGATTGGGTGTGACAACGTTATGCGGACCTATTAGTCTCAGGTACAATTTATGCAGTTTTTTAAGGAAATTAGACACCAAGTTTTACTGAGCAACCTGCAGAACCACACATGGTTCTTCTGAGCACTTGCACCATCACACTTCATTTTGACGTGCAAAACCCAGCAGGTTCCATTTGTTTTTTCGTCTGTGGTCGTTTATATACAGTAATGTGCTGCTTTCTTCACTAGCGTACAAGTATCCTGTTTTTGTTTTTTTGTTATGGAATACTGCAATACTGTATATACAGGTTTATAGGTTTGTTACATGGGACACGAGTATGACGTACAGTAAGTAAACGTGGTTAAAAACGCATTGCAAAGTTCAGCAGAAATTCAATCGAGTTGGTATGGCTGACCAGAACTCACCATAAGGCAGTTTCCAGGAGAAGAAGAGATTTACATTTGTACTGTAATGTTGAACTCGATGTAGCGCAGTGGGACTGGGTTAAGAGGTCTCAGCTGAACTTTGGGATGCACTATTGCACAGGATGAGGGTTGTTGAATTTGGCCCCAATTACTTCCATTGTACTCCAGGTGACAAACTTCACAGTCAGTGTGCAGAGCAGGAACATTTATAACGACAAGGCTTATTGTAATTTAATTATATTGACTTCAATTTTAATTTATTAGTCTTGAAAAAAAATCGCCAATACCATTAAACATTTTTGGAAAGTGTTATATTTGACACATTTTTGTATTTGAATCTCTTTTTTTGGTCAAAATGTACCATTATCACTGGCTTCCCTAAACACTAAGGTTTGTTGAGGTTAACACGACACGTGTAATGTTGGTGAAGTTGAGCATGCAGTAATAGCTTTTAATTTTCTACACTAGTGAATTCAGAACATCGTACATTTTAAGCAACACAGCAGCAAAAGGAAGGGGCAGGGCTTCCAGGCGTTTAAGTTAATAGTTCCAAACACCCCTGCAACTGTCAATCATTCCAGATTCACGTTAATTGGTTTTGTTAGGTGAAAAAATAAAGTCTGTACTTTTTGCATGAGAACTCTGAGTTCTTCGCAAAATGTGTAAAAGGTTAGCAGTTACAAATAAGAGTACAAAGCTAGGCGCTTTGGAAAATTTATGATTAGCAATAAAACACTGGGTAGAGTTTGCAGTGAACTGGTTGGAGCTGCACAGAAGTTTGGTTTCTACCCTTCCCCTTTCTCTTGTCGTGAGCTGGCTGGCTGGTCGAGTGCATGTGAGGGAACCTGGTTTTGTTCAGGCCAGAGATTGTTAACTCGTCTTGAGCTGCCCCCCTGCCCATGACACGCCAATTTTCAGAAGGCAGACCTCCACTTCCTCGACTCCCAGGGGTGAGTAACCATTCAAAATCATTAGCCTGCAACAGCCCGGGGTACGATTTGCACAAGCCCACACATATACACAATCAGGGGTAAGGTTTGGGCAGCGTGCCCACCCCCAACAGGTGAGTGAACGGAGGACTTGCAGAGGGGGAAGGATGTGTCCAAGTGTGTCCCGCCTTGATCAGTGCCGTATGGGACAGCTTCCCTCCTACCCACAAACACACCCTGAGGGGCCTGGCGAGGCAGCTCCACATGCTCTGCACATGTTTCTGCAGTTCAAAGAGGGTGCGGATCTTCACGAGGTGGTCAATTTCAATACTTTCCAATCCAGTCTTTGGACATTCCAGACAGAGCTGACGGCTGACAGCTTTATCAAGCGGCTCTCAGGGTGTTTCAAGAAACCAACCGGGTCGGCTTTCAGAAATGGAAGTCTCATTTCCTGAATTGGTGGGCCCTGTCCTCTCGATTTCGTAGCCAAGCTTTGTCTTTGAGACTTGATGCATGTAACTCACACTTCTTTAATGACTGCCGGGTTGGGCTGCCACCTTGGACCGCCTCTGAAGAGTGAACTATGTATAATACTATGTACTATATCTAATCAATGCATGTGTTTGCAATGCATTGCGGAGTCTTGCGGAGGGCAGACAGATGACTCAACCAGATGACTTGCACAATAGCGGGCATTTTCTAACTAAATACAGTATCCATGGTGCATATGACTTGCGGAATGGCAGAGAAGGCTATAAAGTATAAGACGTAAAATAGGATTGCTGTGCCTGCTTTATCGATGATATCTCAATGAAGTGGCCGGGTCAGTATTCAGGTCAGGCTTTTAATAAAAATAACCCAGACATCTATTGTTTTTTATCCATGCTCTTGAAGTACAAAGCATAAAACAAGCATTGAATAACCTGGGCTGCTTTGGAGGCAGTTTCTGAGCTTCAGTTGTTCCTATCTGGAGGATTAACCATGCTGTGTTTGACCTGGTGTCACCTTCGAGGTAATTACAATCCATTTGAGGGAACATGTGCCCAAGGCTTCCTGTGACCCCCATTTCCATAAAATTGGCTTTATGGGGCACACTGACATTTTGGTTCAAAAAGGACAAACCCACCCAACTGGACCCTCAACGGTGCTGACAGTTTCAGGAAAGACGAGTTCTCCTCCAAAACCTAGGGTCAGTATCTTCTTTTAAATTAAAGAATCAATATAATTTTGGAATGATTGAACATGAAGTCCATTATTATTATTTTTTAATTAACACAAGATAGAGGGAAATGCTTCCTTCCAAACTTTTAACTTTAAAGGTTGCCTTATATGCAAATTATATACACCTTTTTAGCAATTTTTGGACATTCAGATGGGTCTGTAATGTGCATGTACAAACTAAACGGTGGAAAAACTTTGCCTTTGTTTTTAATCTTAATATGTTTTTGGCCCTGATGTGATCTCATGGAAGAGAAGCCTCTCCCCCAGCTTGTTGCATGTTTCTCTAGAGGGATGTGGCTCAGCAGGAGGCACTAATGAATTAAATTAGTCTGATATATGAAAAAACTTGTGTTAACTTGTACAACTTTTAAATATAAGACCTTTAACTTACAAGCCTACTTTAGTTACACATGAAAAAAAGTATTCACGGTAATGTTTTAGGGTCTAAATATGCAAAATCATGTAGAGGGGCTTAATCTGAGGATTCTATTCAATTCAATTCAATTTTATTTGTATAGCGCTTTTAGCAATTTTCATTGCCGCAAAGCAGCTTTACATAGTCAAAAGAATTATTTATGTTTGTATGAAATGTGAATTTGTATGAATCAAAATGGTCAGTTTGTCCCTGGTGAGCAAGCCGAGGGCGACAGTGGCAAGGAAAAACTCCCTGAGATGGTAATAGGAAGAAACCTTGAGAGGAACCAGACTCAACAGGGAACCCATCCTCATTTGGGTGAAACAGAAAGCAGTAAATGATCTGCATTAATACAGTGTGTAGGGTGGGAGGCAGTTCAGCTATAATAGCTGATGTTAATTCTCTCTTGACCATTAAGCAGGATTTGTAAGATTTTAAGGCCAGGTATTTAATAATCCTTTTTATAATATATTACAATTTTCTTTTTTTGGGGCTCTGCTTCACATCACAATCAGAGTGGCACTTACCCCTTTACCCATGACGCCGTTGTTCAGTGGCAGGCCAATGAATTGGAAGGCAGCCTCCTGGATGAAGTAAGGGTTGAGAATTCTTATTTTAGAAGGTTCCCGGGGCACCTTTACCGGCACAGACTTCCAAAAGCCATCGATACCTTTCTGAAAAGCCAGACACAGAAATACTTTAGTATTTAGTCAGGTTTCTATTAAGACTGACACAAGTGCTGAATACAAAATGAGTCAAATTAACACCTTTTTCATCACCTTTTTGTTTGACATGATAATTATTAAAATTAGCTTTTTTTCATGAAGGGTTCAATCCGTGAACATGCTTCCATACACATGAGAAAAGATGTCAAACATGCCATCACTGCATACTGAGCGCACAAGGACGTGACCGGAGGCCGGTCACAGGGACGGATTTCATTAAAAGTGAGGCAGCACATCCATGTTGGACAGGCCCACAGGAAACAGACGAATGAGATCCTGACCTCCACGGATGTTCGAGGATCTGCAGGAGCCCCCAGGTTGATACCAATTACTCAGGAGACTGGCCAAGTGGCGCAGCTGAGCAATTATTCAATCGGCAGCCTCGCATTGAGATCATCAAGCATTAGTGCTGCGAACGCCGGGCTCGGCGAAAGCTGCAACAGAGCTGCTGGCTGAGTGCCAGCTGGGTCATCCGATTTAATGGAAGTCACCTGTTCAAATAAAGAGACACTGCCTTTGATATTGTCAAATAATAGGAGCGGCTATTGAGCGCGGAAAATGGCATTGAACAAAAAAAAAAAAAAAAAAAACGCCCCAGTGCAAGCCGCATCAAGAACACGTTGTCGCTTCTGTCAACAAGGGGGGGAGGGGGGAGGGGTTTGGCTTAACATAAAGTCTGTGGAATGCTGCAACATCAAACAGGTGTAAGAGCATAAGCAGGGATGAAAAAACACCTTGCATAATAAATGGCAAAGCCAGCAGATGATTTTAAGCGTCGCCTGTACAGAAATCCACAGCCATCATGGCAGGTATGCATGCTATTTTTATGGACTTAATTCTTTCTCGCTGTCTGGGATCTTCCTCTGCATAATGCTGAACACATAGGCCTCTGATGGCATCTGTGACGTGACCCCAGAGGCCTTTGGTATAAAGTAAGAGACAGATTGTCTTAAGACGGATCACACACAATGTCACAGATCGATTCCTTTACAATCACTCAGACATGACGGTGTTCCTCTGGGAGCTAATTGTACATTCCGTGTTAAAGGATGGGCCATGCTAACAGATAGAGAGTCTGATGGGAAAAAGATGCTTCTTCTTTTTCTACTACTTCTACTAATACCAATAAGTATATCCTTATACCAGATACAACAAACCAACCAAATGTACTTCTGATCCAACGAAGCAACAACACAGATGTTTTACAATTACACAGAAACCACAAAACAGCTACACCTCCCCCTGTCAATGGTGCACAGATCCCAAATAAAATGATCAACATAGAAGGAAGTCATGTACAGTATTAATATTTAGTCCAAGTAGCTGGAACTGCCCACTCTCTCAGCAGTACTCCATTTGTCATGTTGAAATACTTCGACTTCCTCTCTGACAGTTATTTTCATTTGGACTTTGGTCAGAGTCTGGTTCGTGTTACGTCCCCAGCAAAGTTAAACACGGCAATTCTAAACATAGTGCTGTTGTTGAAGTCCTCTCCTGGTCTTGCCTGGCTCTAGTCCAAACACACATCTTACCAGCATTCCTCAAGGGAACAACAGCCGGCCAAGTGACTGGAGAAAGTAGGAGCATGAGAGAGGCTCTGACTGATCACCGCACCTCCCTTAATCACAGTTCTTCTGCGGTGCAGGGTTCGCTAACGGCCAATTTTGTCATCAAAACGAGGGTAACCGATCCTTCCAATAAAGCAGCAGGTGAGAGAGAGAGTGTGCTTACCGTCTTGGTGTGTAATTTAAGCATGCCCTTAACAAGCTTCCAGCATGGCCGCCAAGTGTTAAATCACCCCATAAAAATCAGAGGCCTCATCGTCAACCTTCTCCTCGCTGAGAACAAGCCATCAGGGAAACACTCGACATAAGTACACATTTACACAGGGGGGGGGGGGGATTTCTAGCCCACACATGATATAGACAAGCTTGGATAGCTGATCTCCTTTTTATATTTTATAAAGTACATGGGTAAAATATAAAAATAATCTGTTGTAGAAAATATCTGAATAGTCTGTGCACTGTGGTCTGAACTCTTGAGTTAAATATATTTGAGGCTCACCCATGCCCACGGGGACCCCTAAAGGCCATCTGGTCCAATCCCACAAAAAAGCCAAAGAGGCACAAATCTCCTAAAAAGTCCATTTTGGCCAAACAGAAAGGCATCAGAACACCCAGTGCATCAACGCCTACTGCCTACTCTCCACATCCCAGTCTGGTCAAGCACCCATTTGATTCACCAGACAAACAAGTCCGATGCAGGGAATCTACAGCACCCAAAGGGTCTTTTGCCAATATCCTGGTGCCAGACACCACATCACTCCCCCACAGCCCCTGTCGAGCCATCAGAGCCGCCCTGGTGGCACAAGGGGAACCCAAAACATGGTTTTAATGTTAATGTCATGGCAAAGACTTATATAAACCCATTTAATTAGTAAGGAGAGGTATAACGTACTGTTAACAGTATGAGCTGCCTTGTTGTACTTGGCTTGAGAATACTGAGTGTAGCTTCAGGCTGTGGGAAGTGTCTCTCACTGGGCTAATTCTTCACATCCAGTCCTCGAGCGATTTCAGCCGTCATGTGTGATTGCTCTTCTTGGCTTTTAAACACTTAAATTTGTCAAGTACATGTGTATGCAAACAACTTAATGTTTCATCTCCAAGCTAAAGCCACAGCAAAGCCCTATTCACACAGGGACAAGCTTTCCAAGTTTGGACGAATCACTTTAGGATGATTATATTATATATATATATATATATATATATATATATATATATATATAGCATGCCACTGAAATCTGGTGCTTGATAAGATGCTTAATCCCCAAATAGGTGCGAGCCCCAAGAAAGAAAACATTTCATGCCATTTACGATAACATGGCTGTTTATTAGCATGTCCCTACTGGAAAAGAAATAGAAAAAAAGTTTCCCATGTACTATTTTTATGTTTCATACACAGAGCATGTAACGTGTACAAAGCCAAAGTGTGAGCTTTAATCAGAGATCTTAAACACAGACCTTCCTCAAGTACTAAACACTTGTACTTTATTACTAAATGCTGAAAAGTAAATGGTAGGAGATTATGGCAACGCAATGCAATCAATCTGGGTTGAAAAAGAAAGAAAACCAAAAGAGCAAAGACATTGTTCAGTCACGGCTATACAAAGAACCCTGAGATAAGTGAGCGATCAACTGAAGACTAAACAACAGGACAAGAAGTTTTTTGAAACTTTGTTCAGCAGTCTGCAAGCAATTGGAAAGTAATACAGTTTCTGGTATTATTGAATTTGCATTGGATTAAAGATGACTAGCAGGTTACAAACAAGGCTATCACAGCCCTCTTATAAACAGGACTCTCATTTCCGAGAAGACAATTGGACAAACGTTTGCTTGGTTTCTCGACCAGATGTCTGGTCATGCAGAAGAAAGTACAGATTTAAAATACCGCCAGTGTGTAAAGGGTTCTCCTGAGGGTCTTTCCAAGGACTATTTTAATGACAAAAATACACCAGGTTTAACAAGTTTCCTACACGATCTCAAATCCGTTTCGAGAACACAAAAAGGCTGAACAATTCTGGCTTTGAACCCATACCAAAGCCAGAAGCATTGGGCCTCATCTTCTAAACAATTTAACCTCATTTGTGGTGCTTTAAGGGGAGGGTAATGGGGTGGGTGGGTGTTGTCACCTCACAGCTACAGGGTTCCTGGTTCAACACTAAGCTTGGATTACTGCCTGTGCAAAGTTTCACATGTTCTTCTCAAGTCAGTATGGGTTTCTTCTTGGTTCTTCAGGGTTCCTCTGACCTGAAGCACTTATGAGTCATTGAAAGTGACGGAGTCAGGTTGGGTACTTTCCATAACAAGTTAGTTTTAAAGTAATAAAGCTAAGAAAAGTGAATTTGAGAAGGTAATTGCTTTGTCTAGGGTACCCCTGGAATGTTTGAGACTTTTTAGGACTTCCAGCACCCAGATGCTGATCTGTAATCCATTTTACAGGTGAGCCCATGTATTTAGAAGTAGACTACATAAAAGAAAGGCTGCCTTCTACTTAATTTCTACAGGAATGTAAATCAACAAGAATGACAAGGAGGCGAGGTCCTATGCAGACAGTAAAGAATTGGCTTCGGTCTCCTGTGGAAAAACCCTCTCTAGTAGATGCAGGCAGAGCTCAAGCACAGCGCCGCTTTTTGTCGGCTTCCTGTTTATCTTTAGTGTTACAGTTAAAGGGTCAATAAACCTGGAAGGTACTCCGTTAAAGCGAAATAAGGAGCTTTTATGGTAGATGCTCTAGTCGAATGAACCGCTTTGCAAATCTGCAAACAAGAGGCCAAGTCATGCCGAGGGACAGATGTGGTCCTGCAGGCAGGGTCGCCATGCCCAGCACATGGGTAGATAGCAACCATCTTTAATTGAAATCTATGTGCAACATAATAGAATACATGCATGTGTCCTTGAATTTTGCTATGGTTTATGCACATGCTAAGGTTCGGGTCCAAGGATCCATGGAATAAATGCTCGACGCGGTTGAAGTCATGTGTAGGAGAGCTCTCATCCGAAGCAAGTTATGATCATGAAGCTGAGATCCCGCTTCTTGTTACAGAGTACAAAGTTTGACATTACATGAAATACTCTGATGGCTTTCCTTTTGTTCAAAAGAATCCCAGGAATTCCAGTTCTTTCTGTTGTGACTTTGACATCTTTTTGATTTCCCATGTCTTCATGGGTGGGAAACCTGTGACTCTGAACATGTGATACAGTGGAAGTAGGCTTGGAGAATGAACCTCAGGGGCATGAGGCATTCCCAGTATGTAAGCTGAACTTTGTTGTCGGGCCGAACACGATTAACCATGGATGCTCATTGTACTGATTTTATAATGGTGCTCGTTTTAGATGAAAGGATTTAAAAGGTCAGATAATATGTTCCATTTGAATGGCGTTAGGATAACCTCAATGTAAAGGATTCAGCAGGAGTTTGGAGAACATCCGAGATGCTGAAATCCTGAGATCCTGACATCTATAAAAAATAAGGGCGTTATTATACCGTTGCTCAAGAAGAAAAATATAACTAAAAGCTATGATGTTCCACTGCATTCCTCGCCTGTGCTGCATCGTCAGGAAGCTTTGAGAGTCACCTTTTCTGGTGATGTGAGAGTAAACAGGGCCATGCTTTCTCTCGGCATGAATAGAAAGAAGGTCTGGCATAAACAACAACACAGAAAAGATTTACTCCAAAGAATCTATTTGAGAAATAATGTTTAATAAAAAAATTAAGAAACAAAACGGGAAGAAAGATATAATAAATGACACAAGGTCAGATGAGGAAGATGAATGAAGCTTGTTGCTCCTGAAAGACCTGTACATTCCTTAAGAGCCCTGGAACTTTTTACTCCAGTTTACTGTAATCACGGCGAGTTTAATCGATTTCTAATGACAACAATAGGATGCCAGAGAGGCGTATGAGGAGAACCCGTAACAGAGCTATGCTCATTCTGGGTGGTACTGATTAAGAGAACATAAAAGAAAATGCAAGAAATGCAAAGGAGGGGGGGAAAAAGCCCTTTGAAATGCCATGATTACTGACCAGAACCTCAAAGTCTTCCCTGCTCTTGCCATCTGCAAGAGTGTAATCAGAAGTCCAGTTTTCTTTTTTAAATTAAATTTTTATAAGAAAGTCTGCGAGGCCAACAGACAGTTCAGGTTAGTAACACAGACAGACATGTTCCAGTAGTGCAGTGCTGAACGGACCAACGATCGCGGTCATGGTTATCTTGATTTCAAGATTTTAAATATGAACTTATGGCTGCCATTTCAGTAAAATATCAAAGAATATTAGTAGTCCAGATGGGAGTGGAGGTTTAACAGTTTGCATCCATGAAACACTTTGCTGCACATGCCGAAAAACACGGCATTAAGATGAATTCCAACTGCCTGAGTAAAGGCAATAAAGAAAGCAGGACACGATATTTGCGAAGCTTTCACATGAAGGAAACCGCGCTTATACGTTTGGCATGTTATGTAGATTCTTTATCCGACTTGACAGTTTTATGTAGGGAATATACTCTATCAATTTGTGGGAGCACAGATACGTCAAATTCGACTGCAACTTTCTGGTTAAAACTCCACGAGAAAGAGACGGGGACAAAAATTTACGATATAAAAAAAGAAGAAAAAAAAAGTGTTTTTTGGCTTTAACTACAGGTTTTATTTAATACATCTAAAATTATTTGGAAGTTCTATGGGTATAACTCAACTAAAAAAAAAAAAAAATGAACTTTTTGTGCCATGAAACAAAATTACCAATGACTGGTACAAATAATTTAAAACTGGCAACCTGTCTTTTATTTATTCATACAAAGCGCGAGTAACTGGTACCAGCAGCACACACCCCTTTTACATTCTGCACCCTTTCCACTTTGGTGATTTGCCTTCTATGCCAGGGGAATTGTATTCATGGCTGCTCAGACTGCTGCTTCAGCTTAAAGGAGAAAAAAAAAAAAAAAAAGAAGCAGGAATGTGTAGCTTTCAGGTGTCTCCTGTCTCGCCGTAATCATTTTATTAAGCCTTAGAATGGTCGAGGAAAAAAATATTGTACACTTCATCCCTCGGGCAGAGTAATTTGTTCTATTGTATTCGCAAATTTGGATGAGAAGACAATCGCGTCCACTCGACTTCTCGTGCCGAACACAGCTCCTGGATCAACTCGTAAGCTGCGTTTTGAGAATTCCCTTCTTGTCGAGTCAAGTGAGTATTTGAGCGTTGCGCAAGCATCACTTTCCTACGCCTTCAACCGCGCTTTTCTTTTAACCGCACAGGCTATGAAAGGACTCGCATTCTTTCCACCTGTCGAGGATCCGCGCTACACAATGCAGCGCTGAAACCATTCACATCAAAGCTCCGATCAGCCACTGTTCAAAAAATAGCACTGGTCTAAGTGTGGGAGAGAGAGAGTGCTATCTGAGGATTAGATCCGGCTCTAAAGGCAAGCTTTTCTAAAGGTAATTGTCCACGCAGTCAGCCACACATGCTTTTGTGTTCTTGTGGTTTTCCCGGCTCGTCACACAGGTGAGTCGAAAACAGCGCTGAGAGGCGGACCCGCTTAATCTCATCTTATTCTCTCGACAGGTTTCCAGTGAAGAGTGCTGCATTTATCCGCGACCTTTCCGCACTGGATTCTCAGTAGCACTGACCGTTTTCCAAGAAGTCTGTGTCTGTTTTTGCATCTCTAAAACCCGAGACAAGTCCTTACCGTCTCCAAGGTTACGGAGTGTTTGAGGAGATTAAACTCAGGCTGTATTATTCATTTGGTAATGATCAAAATGTTTCATTGGCACACAGAGTCTATGTGCTAGACAAACGTTTTTTTAAGCAAGTGCTTAAATAACACAATACTCTGATTTGAAATGAAAAGGAAACACACACACACACACACACAGAACGTGATGTTTTCCAAGCTTGTAATACTTCATGATACAAGAAAAAAAAAAAAATGCACCACACTCTGAATCATCTGTCATTATGAACGCTCAGATGCGATGGCCCTCATTCGTCATGTGACAAACAGTTAAGGGAGCCACTTTAAACATGATACTCTTACAACCCTAATACACACACGCCAGGTCACGTCGTAGACTAGCCGTCTCTAAACACCTTCTACAGCTGTGCGCTCCCATTTCCGAAAAGAAAAATGACAAATCCGAGAATAATCATAAAAATCACATTAAGCCCTCGCTACCCCTAGACTTAAACCTGAACTAATGTTTGTTACAGCGAAGGAGAAAAAAAATGAAAAAAACGTGACTTGGAAAGCAAAGGATGTGTTACAAAACCGGGTTAAATGCTATGCAAAGAAAGACCAGATTTGAATACTATACAAAAGAGACTGGGTTAAAAATTATGCAAAAGAAATTAGATTAAATACTATGCGAAAGAGATTAGATTGTGAAAGAGACCGGATCAAATACCACGCAGAAGAGGCCACAATAATGCGGTATTTCTCACAGTATTTAGTCTCCTTTGCAAAGTGTTTAAATATTGTGAGAAAGAAACTGGGTTGAATACTTAGTGAAATAGACTGGATTAAATACCACATGAAAGAGATTGGATTAAATACTATGCAAAGGAAGACTAGATTTAATTCTATAAGAATGAAGAACGGATTAAATACTATACAAAGAACATCATGCGTAATACTATGTAAAGGAAGACTGGATTAAATACTATGTGAAATTATACATATTAAATACTACACAGAAGCGACCAGGTTAAATACTTTGCAAAGAAAGACTGGATTAAATAACACGGAAAAAAGAGACTGGGTTTAAAATGATGTGGAAGAGATCGGGTTAAATACTAAGTGACTATAGCGAAGAGATCGGGTTAAATACTAAGTGACTATAGGGAGAAGATCGGATTAAATACTATGCAAAAGAGACCGGGTTTAATATAATGTAAATAAAGACTAAATTAAATACTATAAGAACAAAGGCTGGATTTAAACCTATACACAGGAGATCGTGTTAAATACTATGTGAAGGAAGACTGGGCTAAGGACTACGCAAAAGAGACATAAGGGATAAATTCTATACCAAACAGAATTGATTAAATAAATACTTGTGAGGGAAGAGCGACAATAAATACTACAGTATGTGACAGAGACTGCATTTCTGAAAATGACAAATCTGAGAATAATCATAAAAATTGCATGAAGCCTTCGATACCCGTAGACTTTAAACCTAAGCAGTTACAGCCAAAAAAAAAAGGAATCGTAAGATGGAAAGCAAAGAATGAGGAAAGAGGAAAGAAAAAAAAAACGATTTCTAAATGCCAGCTTTTACGCACCATATTTGGAAAAATTTGGAGCTTTTTAAAAATCTACTACACAACGAGCACTTTTGTTTTTTTTTATTATTTTTTTTTTTAAACCAGGCTGTTTAATAATCCCTCCAATATTTCCAGGCTTAAAGACAACACGTGCTTAACATAAACATTTAAAAAAAAAAAAAAAAAGATCCAGTTGCACTTGATTTCTGACAGAAACTCATGGACCAACATGGATTAACATTGAGCGGGACGGGTATAACCGACCTGCCCTCCGGGCGTAACGGGTTCCCCTTGATCTCAGAGTGGCAACGGCCAGGCACATTAGGATTCGCTAACTACAGGCGTTTCAGTGACAATTTGCACACTGGCATGCATGTTTTTGTTTTTTTTTTGTCCACAGCCACCAGCGCAAATCGTCACTAAATGGCCTGTAATTAGTGAACCCTAAAGTGCCTGGCTGTTGCCACTCTGAGATCAAGGGCACCCCATTATGTGCTGGGGGGCAGATCGGTTATCTCCGTCTGTACCTTAACGATCGGACTTTTTCAAAGGCGAGGAGGAGTAATCAAACAGCCCGCTACTTCCTGAGACTTCCTCTGCCGAGTCTCTTGCGCCCTGACAAATGTCGCCCTGTTAAAATTCCTTCGTCCTGTCACTCCCTTAAAGTCACACAGCTGTGTTGGCTCAGAGGCCCTTAAGTGCACGGCTTCCAGACTCTCTCGAATGAGAGCTTGAACAGGAAGAAGAGGAAAGAAAACTATAACAGAAAAAGAAAAAAAGAAAAAACGGGGACAAGTCTGCAGACGAACTCGAAGAGGATAAAGATGGAGGTAAAAAAAAAAAAAAAAAGGCTCAAGCCCTCGCACGACACCACGACCTGGCCGAGCTTCATTAATACGACGTGCTATTGGGATAAAAGTGTCCTTGACGGTTGTGAACTGAAAGGAAAATACTGCTAATGTGTGATAAGAAGTGGGATGAGAGCAGGGCTTTCGGTCAGGAGACGCTTTCAGCCAGAAGGACGCTTCCTGAATAAGCCCACATCGCCGCCTCCTCAGCGCGGCACATTGTACTTAAATTCTTTCTGCACCAACAAGGTGAGTCTGCTCCTGAGTGGGGTAACAAAAACGCATGCGTACAACTGCAAGATGGCAAATTCACTCCCCCGGGGAGGCTCCAGCCATCTTTAGGCCGGGAGTCTAGACATCGGATTGGTGGCGCTATGTCAGGGAGGAGACAGCAGCGACACTGAACAACTATGGGCGTCTTACGCAAGCGGAAGGAGTGGATAGCGCTATCCCCCAGGTGTTCTTATGTCGTCCCTAATGTTGCACGAGCAGCAGTTTAAACTTGGTTGCTCTCGAATGGCGCAGTGGTAAGGTGCTCTCCCTGTGATCCGGAGATCGCGAGTTCGATTCCCGGGTGATGCTGTAACCTCTCGCTGCTGGAGGTCTAGACGGAGCTGATAGGCTGAATGCTGGACTTCCGCAAGCGGAAGGAGCGGAAGGAGCAGATAGCGCTCTCCTCCCAGTGTGTTACGCCGCCTCCCAACAAGGCGTCACACATGTATCCTTGATATGGGAGACTTCTAGACTTCCATGGGTGGGAATTAGATACGACTAAATTAGGGAGAAAATCAGGAGGGAAAAAATGTTAAAGCTTCGCACTCCCTAAATGGTAGCAAAATTAGGAATGATTTACATATTGCAAAACGTGTTCAGATTTAAAAAAATAATAAAAAAATTAAATAAATATTGGAAAAAGCATGATCACCACGCAGGCTGTTAAAGCCTAATTTGAAATTTTATAAAAATAAATTCTCACATGCAGTAGCATCCCTTTATCATTATGAATAATTAAATATAAATATAAAACGCTAAACACTGTGCATGATGAAGACCTCCAGTGAGAACCCAGTCTCTGAGGTGTGTGTGTGTGTGTGTGTCGACTATAAAAGACCAAAACGTCAAGGTTCAGTTATTATTTATTTTTACAAATTAGTCCTCATGTTATCATTCAGCCTGTATCTGGTTTCGTAATAAAAAGCACATAAACAACAACAATAACAACAAAAACTCTTTCTCACCAAAGTCTTCCCGAAGATGATGTTTTTCAGCCATTTAAAGTCTTGAGGTTTGAATCCTAAGAAGACGAACAGTGAGTCGCTCTCGTAATGTGACGTGTCATTGAAGGCTCCCTCGGGGTAGGTTAGTCTCAGGGTGGTTTTGGCACCGACGTCCCGGGTGTAGCCCTTCACCGGAGCCTGATTTAACCTGAGAACATTTATAAGGAGGCAATTTTTTTTATCTTACAGAAAATTTGACAGGAAATTCTTTTTCCCAAGATGGCTTTGACTGAAATGTATCAGAACCAGACCAGACCCAACACCAGACGTCTGGAGAAGTCATCTAACTAGAGGAGGCAATCATCATTGATGTTCACTAATCAATAATCAATACACAGAGTAATGTCCCCTGTTCAGCGTGCAGTTTCATCATCCACATACAGTTTATACCACATTAACATTTGCGTATTTACTGTAGCGAAGTCTTTCTATCGGAGACAGACTGTTTATTTCAGTGACAGACGGTTACATCCTCGGCGTCTGAAGGAGCGACATGCAAGGTCTTTTCTCCCTGCTCCAGTTAGACTGTACGGTCAGAGCTGCTCCCAGTGAACCAGTCTCCATAATGCAGTTATTACTGTTACAATATCATGAATTTTAAAATATGGTTACAACAGTTACAACATCTTAAATACAGTAACAACATCTTACATTTGTGTGAAATAGCGACTGTCCAATAGCACCATTTTAAACTGTGCAATAGTGCAATTTGGTTGAAAGTGTAACTATAATACTTTTGTTTTGTATCATTTAACATCTGAGCCCCTGAAAGTTAAGGGCCTCGCTCAGGGGCCCAACAGTGGGAACGTGGTGGTGGTGGGGTTTAAACCTGGGACTTTTTGATCAGTAGTCCAATAATTAATTAGTAATTTATTATTAACCTTGTATGGGGTGTCAGCCAATTGCATAACACACACACACACACACACACACACACACACACACACACAGAGAGAGACCAGACCCCGAGAGTCAAAGCTCCATGCCTGGAAGTCTGAGGTGACGGTGCTGAAGACGTTTTTGGCTCTGGGTGCGTCCTGTTTTTTTTTTTTTTTTTGGCCGTCCTCTGACCATGAAAGAATAGATATTGGAGAAACACACGGAAAAAATGAGAAGTAGATTTGGAAAAGATTTATTTCTTTTTTTTTAAACTAGGATTGCTTGTTTAGATATAAAAAAGATAAGTTTTTGTTTTTCTTGGACTGATTTTTATTAATTTATTACAATTCCAAAGCTCTTTTTTTTTGGTGTTTTTTTCTTTTGTATTCTCTCTCGTGTTATTTAAAGCGAAAGAAAACACTGATGCGTCCAACATCCATTACTCAATATTTCAGTATTTTAGTATCATTATCGAAATATAAACACATTTTTAAAAAGTGTTATTTTGCCATCGCTCTGTAGAGACCCACGTACACACTTCTCTCAGTAGGTGTATAAAAACAAAGCAGGGAAAAGAGAGAGAGAAAAATAAAACTGACCACCAACCAGATCTTTTCAATTAGGATTTGAAGAATCACCACCAAGCAGACTTTTCCAATTACGATCTGGACCGCGTTCACATACTGAGAATCCTTTTTTTGTAAATAATTACACCACACACACACACACACACACACACACACACACACACACAGTAAACGTTTTGCTATGGTTGTGCTGTGTGTAAATACTCACCTTACTACGATGTCGTATTCATCGATGCGCGGGCCCAGGGACTTATTAGCCAGGATTCCGCCGTTTCCCACGATTATACACTTTTTACATTTCAGTCTATGAAAGGGAAATGAAACACGTGACCACGTGACACGTGTAAAGTTTTACATACTTATACTTTACAATAAGGTCTGAGATTAGGATATTAGCGCTGATCGATGTGTTGGAGGACTGTGGTGTGACCACTGGGACACGGGCTAACCCAGATACAGGGAGAAAAAGGGGCGGAGTTAAAACTAATCTAGATCAGATGTTTTAGCATTACTGTATGTAAATGATTGGATGATAAAAAATATAACAACTGTGAGGCGGGACAATTTTTTAACATTGCTTTCGTTGTAATTTTTAATTTTTCCTTTTAATATTTTCTGATATTTTTTGTATTATTATTATTATTATTATTATTATTAATCATTAAAAATAGATAAAATAAGAAGGTCATTGTACAAGTTTGTTCAAGTTTTTTATTCTAACAGGACAACTGGTAAGCATTTAGGTCTTTGCTGAAGGAAACTGAAGTTCCGCATTATGTAAATTAACGATTTTGTTTGATTTTGGAAAAAAAAAAGAAAAGAAAATGGTAAATAACTGGCTTACACGCAACCAAATGAGCCCCAGCCATGGTTACACCACCAACCCAGAGCGCTTAATGCTTCTTCACAACAGTTTAGAGAAATGAGACTGGCGCGAGGCCTCGCGTGGACTCGGAGACCTCGTCCCTCACACTTACCTCTCGAGTTCTGGACTCAGGCCGAAAGTCTTCGTCGTGTTCAATATTTCGTTTATGACCGTTTCTGAAAAAGAGAGACAATCGTGTCAATGCAACGGTGCGCTAGGAACGACCGACTGCATAGTTTTCTAATCTCAAACATGCTGCGCTCCAAGACGAGCGCGTCGCCGAGCCAAAGCGGGAGCCCGCGCGTCGCTGGAAGCTTTATTAGCGGACGGAATCTAAGTGATGGAAAAAAGCTACTTGTAAACGAGGAATGTCTGTGTTAAACAAAAGAGCATTCCTGTGACAAAGTCTGCAATTTAATGCGCTTAGACACCGCGAGTGTGTGTCACGCTGCCGATCTAAATTTATCGCGGTGTTTGGCCTTGGCGAGCATTCTTCTGATGCGGAACGTTTACTGTAAGAACACCTCGTGCCTCGTTTTCCGGTATCTCTGGAAAGATGCGACTTCTCAGCAATGGAAACAAGGTGGCAGGATAATTACTCACGAGCCCTACGGCATCGCCGGACTATTCCGCCCGAACTCGGATAAAAACACGCTACGGCGTCGTCCAGGCGATCTCAGTACGGCAATAAATACCACGGTGATGCGCGTTACTGAACGGGCCGCGGGTTTTACGATCCAGACTACCGAGACCATCTTGAGTACGTTCTGCAAAGCTCCAAGTGCTGACGCTGGAGACTCCTTCCATAAACCTGACAGAACGACAGCAACTGAGCGCCCGACTCGTCTCTACGCATGAAGATTTTTCACCTGTTCAGGGACGCCAGGATAAGTTGGACAAAAAAAAATAAATAAAATAAAATTACACCTCGAGTTACCTGGTGTCCCCTTGTCTGACATCTGGTTTGATTATTCTAAAATAAACGACATAAAAATAAAAGAAAAGAAAGGAGTGCCCAGTGTCATGGCGAGGACTGGACAGACAGGAATAGCTCGATATTAATAGTTAAAACGCTCTGAAAGACATTTACAAGCATGAATCTTGCTCCTGTCCTCAGAGCCAAGAGGACGGAACGTCCCCGAGACAGACCGCGGGGGTTAACAATCTAAAAGAGTTGAAGGCAAAGTCAGAGATCGTGTTTGGATGGATCGTCGACAGCTAACATCAAACATCACCGTGGCCTCAGCGTAAACAGCGTGAGGACCACACCGCCAGGTCTCAGGTATCTCCGAGGTAAAGACGAAAAAAAAAACCTGTGAAGAGAGATGGACTAATGGTTTCCACGTAACGGAGCACTCTAAACACTTCACCCAGACGGCCTGAACAAACTAACTCCTCACCTTCACTGTATACTGTTTTGGCAAAGAGAGGAATGAGGCCGCGAGTTATTCTGGGAAAAGTCCTAGTTTCAGATTGTGGGAATCCCCCCCCCCCGCTCTGACATTCCTTAAAGTGTTTGAGCTCGTTCTAGAGTGAATCATCAAAAAGCACGTGTGTATTCAGTACACAAGCAAAAAAAAAAAAAAAAAAAAACATTTAAAACGCTCGACCTGACTCATCCGCGAGGGAGTCGTGCCAGGACGAGACGCCTTTTAATAATTAACGTTTATGGAAGGAGTCTCCAGTGTCGGCGCTCTGGCACAGTCGGAGGTGTTTTACGCATTAATGATGACACAACAAGCTGCGACGGTTTGTCTTTTTATTAACTTCAAAAGGAAAGAAATAAAGACAGGCTGGTGAGAGGAGGACTGAGGACAGCCGCTGTAATGCAAAGAGAACAGGGACGGACTTGTTTCATGGACGTTCAACTGCCATAAATGTATCTGGAAATTATATACAAAGTAATTACGATATATCAAGTGTCAAGAAGTCAAACTGATTTATAATGAAGTACTACAACTATCTATCAATCAATCTAAATATTAAAGCAAACACGTCCTGAGATCTACTACGCTTTAGGGGGGACGTGATTAAATTTTCTTTACAGAGCAATATTTTTAACATAAAACATTTAAAAATAATTTTACTTAGCTCACTAACTAGATTCTTTCCCTCTTGTTAAAATTGTGTTTCCACTTTAAAATGAAACATAACGCTACACATCCCGCACGCTGACCCGTTCCCCTTCTTTCGCCGTGTTACCCGACTCGAGAAACACTTTCCCTTTTACCTGACTTCAGTTATCTGGTTTCTAGAAATCCCAGGCGCGGGTGGATAAAAGAGAGCCCTGGCGCTAAAAACGGGGCGTTCTATTTTTATCTCTTTAGCTCTCCTACCCGAGTGCTTTGTGGTCCTGTGTTCACGACCCACACGTATCACGGCTCCGAGTCAATAACGCTCAAAGGAAAGCCGCATTGCTCCCACGATGCGCGGAGAAAAGAGAAATGTAAACACGGGACGCTCTCTTTACAAAAACCGCAGTGTGTGTATGTGTGTGTGTGTGTGTGTGTGTGTGTGTGTGTGTGTGCGCGCGGACACGGCGGGCCCCAACGCCACACAAAGCTCGCCATTCAGCTCGGGGTCGAGTCCCCACGCTGGAAAATGTGACCGAGCGCTGGAATCTAAGCTATCTTTTTCTCAGATTGGATCTAATCAGAGATTTTCAAGCAGCTGTGGACGATGATAAAAAGGCATCTGTGCTTACAATCACGTCGGTGGATTTATACGCCATTACCTCAACTGGTGCAGGTAGAAAATAGCCACAATAGCGGCATTCTTCGAAGAACATTCTAGCGCTTTGATGAAGGAAAGATGAAGGGCGGTATTACCTAACTTGACATACGGAGCTCTTAACGCAGCTACTTCACAAACTAAACACTGTGAAAACAAACAAACAAAAAATCTGCCCGATAATTATAAAAAGGAAAAAAAAAAAAAAAAAACCTTGTGCACCCATGTAGCGTGATGCTATGCTCGCTAAACGCTATTTTGATGCTTCGTTAGCACGTTCATCATCGTCAGCCCTTCGTTTTTCCGCCTCTAATAAATCCACGTATCCCATACACTACAAAACCAAAAACACATCAATCAATCAATCAATCAATTAATTAATTAAACAAATAATAATGAAAACATTTTTAAAAAATGAAGGTGTACCTTGTGATTTGAATCCAAACGGAGGTAAATAGCCCTGGACTTTGGATAATCGTTTAAAGTTCTGGTCAAGAAACATAGGTGCTATCTTAATGAACCTGTAAGGAAGGAAAAACAAAAAAAAACAAAAAACAAGTCGTTAAAATGCACGACTTTTGGTCATTATGAACAAATGATCAAAGCTGTAACAAATCTAAAGACCAAACGGATTAAAGTAAACTGTAGAATTTAAACAGTAAAAACACTGTATGCAAATTTAATACCGGGACACCTATTATTATTTAAAAACAATAGCTTTCCCTTGGAATAAGCTCCTCCCACCTCACAGTAAACCTACTACGATGTGTGATGTGATAATGATCCGATTCTGCGTGTTCAGGGAGTGTAGCTCCACCCACTTGTTTTTTAGTTGAAATATCTGCGGATTGGCGGGTCAAGTCGAGAAAGGTTCATGTCCATAATAAATAAACAAATTGTAAGGTTTAAATAAATAAATAAATACATATTTTAAGTGGCGTGTCCCACACCATTTTTTTTATTTTCACACCTGAGTAACTGGATTGGTTTCGACAATCAGCCGTGATGGTGCCTAGGCGTGGGAATCCCCAGGGCGCGGTTGACGGAGATTTTCTCTTTCTTGGGGGGGATTTTGTTACAATTTTAAACAGACTTATAAAGACTACTCCTATTATTATAGCGTAGGCGGAACAGTGGTTTAGTGGTTAGCCTTGTCGCCTTGCACCTCCAGGGTCCAGGTTCCATTCCCTTCTCTCCGTGCATGGAGTTTGCGTGTTCTCTCTGTGCTTGGTGGGTTTCCTCCGAGGACTCCGGTTTTCTCCCACAGTCCAAAGACCTGCACATTAGGCTAATTAATGTTCCCAAATTGCCCGTAGTGTGTGAATGAGTGTGTGTGTGTGTGCTCTGAAATAGATTGGAGGTGTACACCGCCTCGTGCCCTAAGTCTCCTGCGATAGGCCCCACGAGCCTGAATACAGAATATAGACGACGAGTGAGTGAGTGAGTGAGTTTAGAGTGTGCCACCTGTTGGATTATAGAGGAACTGCAACATTTTACCCTCTCAAATGCAAACATATTTAAATGAATACTTCAATTTTAAATAACTGATTTTAGAGTCAGTGTAGCAATTAAAGACATACAAAAACCAGGATATAAAGCTGACTTGATCCCGCCCCAACGTTTTTTACTTTCTGTTTTACATTTCACGATGGTGGAGAAAGAAAGGATTGTTACAAAAAAACAACATTGGTGATAAATAGTGGAAAACAAACAAACAAAAAAACACCTTTATGGTGCGAGCGTTTGCACAGAAAACGACGCCGTTAACGTACGTCTCGAACGATGTCAGGGAAAAAAAAAAAGACAAAAAGCACTTGTTTTGCAACGCTCCATACATAAAGTGACGTATGGCATTCCTGAGCTCGTTGACGTCAATGCAAATCTCACGTTACAAGCCCCGCCCCTTTCCAAAATGGCTCACTGCCAGGGTTGCAAACTCAACCGCTTCGCCTTCGTTTTTTGTTCTTCTGCTCTTTAAACGTAAACGCCCCCAGTAACCCGTGTAACTTTGGTGGAAGCTGCGCTCGCATCATTGCTATCGTCTCTCTTCCTGCGATTGTGATGTGTGTTAAGCGCAGACTCTCGGCCCAGTCTTGAGTCTTGAGCCGAGCATTTTTCTGTGAGAGGTTAACGTTCCTGGCTCGTCTCGGCTCTGACCCTCTGGTCAGGGTTTAAGATGGTGAGGTTGAAGTGGGACGAATCAATCAATCACACACACACACACACACACACACACACTATTTTTCGTGCTCCTGGAAACCCGGCGCAGGATGAATGCGCTCACCTTTGACCCACGTCCTTTCTCCGATCCTTTATCCGCACCAAATTGAGGTTTCCTGAACGTTTAAACGAGCACAAATGGGAGATTGTAAGGAAGTGTTTGAGTGAACCACCACGCCCAGAGCACAGCGTGCAGCGAGACCGCTGGATCTGCTCCAGTTTCCCAATCGGATTTCCCTTTTTTTTTAGTCGTTTCCTGCCTTTCTTCCATTGGGATAACCGTAATCATTTATTTTTTTTAATCCTGTCTGTATTTCTGCTCCAGGTTCAGAATCGAGACTTAATCACAAAATACCATTACGTTTATTCAGTGTGTAAAATTGGGGTTTGATTTGACGGGGAATGCGTGCAGTTTCCATCATCTTCGATTTAAGAACAAAAGTCTTCAGAGCATCTGAGAAAAATGAATTAAAGAAGTATTCGATTTAGGTATTTTTGTTTTTTGAAAAAACAAAAATGTAAAAGCATCCTTCAGTGTTCACAACACAGCACTGATTTATTTATTTTTTGCTAGATGCTAGTGGGTGTGTCCGAATTTACCCAACTACACTACCGCTCAAAAGTTTGTACACCCCTTCTAACTCCATGGACGTTCCTGATGTTTATTTCTTTTCACACTGAAGGCGTTTATCCGAAACTCCTTTGATCTATGTCCTTTGAACGATTGATATTGAGATGTATATCTGCTACTTCTGCTCCGTGAAGCTTCATAACGGCTCTAATCTGAGGTGCTGGTTGTTAATTGGTGATTTCTGAGGCTGGTGACTCTAAATGAACTTCTCCTCTGCAGCAGAGCTCAGTTTTGGTCTTCATGAGAGACAGTTTCATCCTGGAGTTTGATGGGTTTTACAAACGCACTCGACACAATACTGTTCTTGTAGGAACTGTTCCAGAACAGCTGACCTTCATGTTCTAAACTAACAACTGTTATAAAATGATGAATAACTGTTGTTACTTAACTCCATATGTGTTGTTTCATAGTTCTGAGACGTCCAGTATTGTTGTAGAATGTAGAACATAAATCAATAAACAAGTAAAATTGAATTAGAAAGGGGTGTCCAAACTTTTGTCTGTTACTGTGTGCGTGTTTACAAATCCGATGTCTTCCTGATAAAAACAAAATGCTTGAAAGGACATGCTGGAGTTTAAAATACACGAACCAATGATCCTAAAAAACAGTTCTTTACAAGTCTTTCTTGTTTAAATCGTCCAGTAGGACAGGACGAGACGAGACGAAACAGAGCGATGGAAAACGCCGCGTTGGCGTACTTAGTGTTAGCATAAATGAACGAGATAAAGGAACCATTAAAATTAATTTTATTAAAAACCATAATTTTACACATTTCACAGACATTCGTTTATACGACAGTTTAATTCTTGCTGTATCTTTACAGATGATTTATCTCCTCCACCCAAAAACCCAGAGATGGAACAGCTGAAAGACGAGTATAGAGACAGAAGACTGGGAGCGACTCTAAGGTCTTACGCTTCACCTCTTCTCACCATTTCGTGACAATCCTAATCACGGAGAAACGTTTCTCTGGTTAGCGTAAAGCTCGGATCGCTCCAGATGAAACTATTAAGACTTTAGTTTTTTTTCCTCTCCTGTAGACATGTTCCATGTGTTTGCTCTACAAGCAGCTTCTGTAAAACCCGCTCACACAGCCCATGTCTGTTTCCACCTCCTTCCTCCCGCGAGTCGTCCCCCGCGTCCAGTTACTGCGCGACTTTTGGTTGTTTGGTGATTTATTTTTTTTTATCTTATTAAATCAGGAAACAGAAAGAAGACAAGACTGATATTGAGAAAATGTTTTGATCTGACAAACAGCATCAGCAACATTTTTCCTTTTCATGGTCTAAGAGAAATCATACACTGCGGCGTTCAGGGGATGAACGCTTTTAAAGTTACATGTTAAATTATTGAAGGAAAAAAAAAAACGAAAGTATAAAAAAGTCAAAGTGTAACGACAGGGAATGAAGTGAAAAAGACGATAAACACGACTTTCCGCATCTTTGGTTAAAGGAGTGAAATAAAAGTGTGACTTTCTATTACAATAATTGTTTAAGGGGCCAGAAAATGTGCCAGGGTTTAGAGAGTAAAAATAACCAAAAAAAAAAAAATTTATTAAAAAAGGGGCCGCGGTCGGGCAGCGCGCTTGCCTCGTATCACCTGACAGAAACAGACGCTGTGAGACCTTGCCAAAACAAACTGTGATTAATTACTGCGTGGCTTTTGGGACTCGGGCGAACCCACATTATAAATAACAGGGGTCCGAGAACGGTGGGTCCTCACTCACTCATACACACACACACACACACACAGCTCTGCTTGTCGTAAAGGGTTCCTGAACAGGAGGCCTGGGCACATTGTGCTCATTTCCTCGCGCCTATCTCTCACTCGGGGCTGTATTTTTCTAACCGCCCGCTCGAGTTCACCCAAGACATTTGATTTAAGACTCCAATGCAAACAGTTTGGGAAAGCAGAGAAGGGGAGGTGTCGAAAATAAATTGGATTCCAGGAGCAGGCCAAGGATTTAACTTGACTAACGCTGGGCCGAGTCGCCCGCGCTTCAACTGCCATGCTCATCTCAACGCCAGGACGGAGACAGCGGCACGGCTCCCGCGCTAACGAGCTGCACGAAAAGAATAAGCAGCAGGTCCGACTACATCCTCATCAAAACACAGATTTATCCCACATGACTCCACTCTTCATCGACGGAGTAAATACTTTCACTCACGCTTTAAAATGCATCAACGGTAGACAATACAGAACTCAGACAGACAGACAGACAGACAGACCCAGCCAAAAAGCTGCTCAGAGAGACAGACAGAAAAATGATAAGAGAGAAAAATATATACTGTAAAAAAGACACAGATAGAAAAAAGGTGTATAGACGGACACAAATAGACAAACTGAAAAAAACAGACTAAGAGACAGACAGACAGGCTGACAAAAACAAAGAGACAAGCTGAAAGGCAAACAGACAGACACAGACAGAGACAAACAGAGGAAGACGAAGACACAGACAGACAGGCTGAGAGACAGGGGGAGACAGACAAACATACTGACTGAGACAGACAGACAGAGAAAGAGACAGACAGACCGCCATACTGACAGACACAGACCGACAGACTGACAGAGACAGACATTCTAAGAGACTAACAGACATTAAGGCTGACAAGGAATGACATACAGACAGACTAACAGAGGCGACAGTCAGACAGTTATGTATTTTATTAATGACAGGTTTTTATCCTCCAACATCATCATGGTGTGTGTAAACCCATCCTCACTCAGATCCCTTTTAACTTCATAAAACACTGCAGCTTTTAATTTGTCCAAAATGAATAAACAAACGTTGAGGATCCGCTGAAGACCACGGTTACACCACGGCGGGAGATTAACACTCGTCTGAGAACGTCAAGGGTTTGATGATTACAGGAACGCTGAGAGCGCAGCTAACACCGGTACAAGTACATTGTTACAAAGAAAGAAAGAATAAAAATCACATCTAAAAAATAATGGAAAAAAATAAATAAGTGGAAAAAAAATTTCAAAAAACTTTTTAGAATTCTGGAAAGCACTGAGAAAGTAACACTGAGAATGCAATGCCATCTTAATATCTAAATAAAGGTCAAAGCATATTTCATAAAAAACATTTTTAGTTATTTTGCAAAATCCTACTCTAATGATTTCTTCTTTCCAGAAAGCTAGCTGCCAACCCGCGCAGTCACAATTTAGCTCAGTACTGAATAAAAATTATGTTCATTAAAGCCTCTGAATGAATTGCAAGGAATAAACAAATGACTCCGCCCACTTTTCACTTTCAGAACAAATTGCTGTAATCACTTGCCAATCTGCCACTGTGTTACAGTCAGGAGGCTCTTTTCAGCGGCTGTGCGGCGATATCACGTGAGCCTCGGAGCGTTAATCTCCAAATAATTCCTCGGCGATGAGAGATAAATGAAGCTCTTGAGCTCTTGAGCAAAAACAAATCGCTCGTGGTTTTAAATGAAAGAAACCCTCGACTTTACGATAACAATAGAGGCCTGCCGCTGGAACATCGATCTAAGGACGGAGAGGGATGACATCATCACGGCTCATCCAGCGATCTGCGGATCTGATTAAGCGGAGGACGGTGACTCATTTCCGTCTCCCCGGCAGCCGATTGACAGACGGGCTTTCAGCGCTGGGCGTCGACAAGAGAACTATTGTGGGGCGAAAAATCCGCATGAAAGCGGCAGCTCTTTTTGAAGGTCACGCCATGACTCGGAGAGAGAATGATGTGGAACGGGAGCGCGGGAAATGTAAAGACAAACTTGTAGAATTAAAATGTTAAATTCTCAGATGGGATTAGGAAGAATCACAGAGATGGGCGTGTCTGCACAATTCTAATGCTGAAAATAAGATGGACACCACCATATGTTGGGGGTGTGGCCTAAGCTGTATATAAAATAATGTCTCTTAGCTTAAATCTAAAACTGAATCTGGCATACGCATAATTCATCCCATAACCTCGTACCCCAGTATATCTAAATGCACACTCCTATCTAGTGCTGCTAATATCCTGAACCGCATCTACACTAACTTTTCCACCTGTTCTTCCTTTCTCTACCCATCCTGAGGCATGCCAAGATTGTGCCAGCTCCAGTAGGCAGAGGCCAACCCTGTGAAGATCTTGAGGCATCCAGAAAAGGACCAGCTCCAGCTGGATTCTGCTTCATGATGGTCTGGATCTACACATGCTGCTCCTGAGCTTCTGTTGATCCAGACCCCCATCTGTCCTCTGCACCCGCTGACTCGTCCCTGTGCTGAACTGGACTCCATGATAACTTGGACAACTTCTGCTTTACTGAACTTCCAGCAGCCTAACACGCATGATGTCATTATATAATTTCTGCTATCCGTTATCACCCAGACGAGGATGGGTTCACTGTTGAGTCCGGTTCCTCTCAAGGTTTCTTCCTGTTGTCATGTTAGGAAGTTTTTCCTTGCCACCATCGCCCTCGGCTTGCTCATCATCAGGGACAATCTCACAATCTCATTCTTATCTAAACACATTTTTTTTCACTCATACACACGTCCATAAATGTCATTTTTTATTTTGTGAAGCTGCTTTGAGACAATGACCATTGTTAAAAGCGCTATTTAAATGAAACTGAATTAAAATTTTAGATGCAAAAAATTACATTTCCCTGCTTTACCTATAAAACTAACCCTGTCTGAATAAAGCTACAGAAAAAATGTTTGTCTCTCTCTTTTTTTTTTAAATCACACTATCATTATGAGCAAAACAGCGAGACATTTAAGAGAAAAAAAGTCCAAAGGAATCATGCCTATATGTATTGGGGCTAACGGTTGTAATTAGAAAGTGTTTAGTGATTAGCATCGTAACGTTAACACGCTAGTGTGCGATTAGCTGCTCATACGGTTTTGAGGAAACAACCCCAGTTATACGGAACCATTTAAAAGACGTATACATGATGTACATCCTCAACATCTGGTTCTGGTGTGTGCCTTGGCAGATGTTGGTGCTACATCAGTACACTAGTCGAGTGTGTACAGTAAGCAGACACAACATTCAAGTTCAATATTAATGCAACTTATTTTAAATCAGGTGCTAAATCAGACATCTCTACTTTCATGACATGTAGGACTTACCTTGTCCGCTTCTCTAGGTGCGAAATTTACAAACAAACGGCTCAAAACACAGTGATGTAATGTTGAGTTTGCTAACCGTACAGCCGTACAGCGCCACAGGTCAACACTGACAGTGCGTTCTGTAAAGCGGTGCTTACTTTGGAAAGAGAGCAGCCATCTTGGAGGCGGCAAAGTCGTTCTTACAGGTTCCAGTGCTGTGGTTCCCATCCTGGGCCTTCATGTCATGCTGACTGCTGCAAACAACAACAGCAGTTGAGGTTTAAACAAGTTCTACTGTAAATATAAAATATTCTTTATTTGAGTCACAGGGTGCTAAAAAGCATGAATGGCAAAATTATTTTGGTAATACAGGTACGTGCAGTATATAGATGTGAATTTTGTGAAATGCGCCTCTCACAGTTCAGTTTCGTCAGAATGAATAAATCAGCCTGCAATCGTGTTTGAGGTTATTTAAGTATGCAGTGTAATGTTAATAATATGTTGGTTGAGTTTTAGGAAAAATATAGCAAGCTCAACCTTTGAGTGTTTTTGGAAAAAAAGTGCTGAGTTTCGTTAAACAAAAAACATTTTTTATTTCAGTGATTATTATAAATAGTTATTAATAATACAAATTAATAGATAGTTGTAAATAATACAAAAATATCAGTTTCCTCAGCTTCTTCCTCAGTTTCATTTTCACTTCAGTACATAAGAACAGAGCCTTACAGAAGTCCATGACTGCTGGGGAAATGGAACGAGTCTAAACCAAGTTTTAAGGTTATAATATTAACTTTTTTTTTTTTTACTTACGGTTATTATTATTATTATTCAATTAAATCATTTCACTTTACTTGTATTACACACTTTTTTTGGACAAAAAATCCAAATAATAAAATTATTATAAATTATTTTTAAAATATTATATTTTATTTAAAATACATATTATATAATCTTTAAAATGTATATATTATATATATTTTATATAATATTTTAAATATAATAATATAAATATTAGTAATTATTATTCACTTAAACAAGAAATTTGCACCTTAATCGTGGTTTATGGTATAGAGCATTGTGCTGGAATAATAATAATTCTAATAATATTAATCTTTATATAAGCGATCTGCTTCACTGCCTCCTCAACTGGTGTAAGGGGGTGCCAACATTTTAGCTATGGCTCATGGAATTAAATCATGAAGCATGTTTTAATAAAAATGTTGGCCTTTGGTAAATGAATGAACGTGGCCTTTTTCAAAAAATCATTATTAAACAGTTGAAAGTGTTTAAAGACACGTCAGGTTCAATAAAACAGAGCGACCCGGGAGACGGGAGCGGGACACGGGGGAACGAAATCGAAATTCTTTGTAGTCATTAATAATCTGCAATACACAACGTGAGCAGTTTAAATAAACACGGGGCAGCGGGACAGGCACGAGCGTGTGTGTGTGTATGTGTGTGTGTGTATGTGTGTGTGTGTATGTGTGTGTGTGTGTGTGATGGTCAGGAGCACTGAGATAGAAGTGGGCGAGGATGGACACGCACTAGCTGGACCACCATGAGGACAGCCAAGTCCACTAAAGCAGATCAAAGCCAACTCTCGAGCTGTATCGGTATCAAAAAGAGAAACCCACACCAAACAGCCTCCAAACTCTGAGTGTAAGAACTCGGGATAAACAGAACAAATGGATGTGTCATGTGACACACGGGCTACTCTGATAAACTTTAAAATAAAACCACAACAACACTAACGGAGGATTACTGAGCGGGCTGGGTGTGAAGGACAAACGATTTGACCAAAAATATTACATCGCAATACTTTTCTATGATATTTAATTTACAGATAACAGATTTTCAGGATTGTTAAAAGGTTACTAAATAAAATTGTAATTACTAGTCAACACTGAAACTGAACATTTTATGAGGTACAAAACATAAAAGGAAGTTTTTTGCAAAAATAAAAATACGATATTTTATTATTAAATCATGTACACCAAATCTTATTGAAATTGTGGACAATTAATAAGCAATAATGCTAGAAGTATTCTTAGCAACTTGCTAAACTGACCTAAATTGTCTTTCGCTTAATTTACCCAAAGCGTTGATTTCGATGTAGCCGCAAGCAAGCAGGATGTAAACTTCTCTAAACTTCTGAGACTTGAGACAGTACGTGTTTTATTTGTTTACATACCCTTACTCAAGTGGTTCTAAATAATTCTATTGACACAATAAGGGGTTAAAGTTAGCCGGAACAATCCGGAAATGATGTTCAGCGACTTAGAGGTTAAAAATGAATTTTTCTACTTGTACTTGTGTCAGGTTGGACAACAGGAACTGATGGTCACTGTATCAAAGAAACTGTAATCATGAGGAAATAATGCGATAATTTTCCATACAAAATTTTAACAGATGTAAGTAATCAGATGTAAGATGTTGCCTCACCGAGTAGCTTTAATCCAGCTGAATTTACTCGACCGTTGCTACGGTAACTATCTAAACAATATATGTTATCGGCTTAAATCTTATCTTTAATTTACACCTAATTGTGGCTAATCTTGTCCCTTAGATTATCTGTAAACGTAGCTATCTTTTCGGGCTTTGGGAGTGGGTTAACTGGCTAGCTCGGCCCATACTGTCATCTAATCCCATGAATAAAAAAACATGGATGCTAGCTAAGTGAGCTAATAAAAATATCTGCCCGTCGAACACGCTGTTTTCCAGTTATCTCAATCGACTGGCTCAATGTTTGGTCATGTACAAAGTCAACACGGTACGCATGTACGTTAACGTTAATGCAGGTCGATTCACTGATCGCTGGCATGAGATCTAAACTCGGAGATCTAAAGAGTTTCACCACCTTCCAGATTCCATTTTAACCCGTGTTTATGCCAGTATTGTAGGAATCTTATCCTGTTTTCAATCGACCAATAACAACTGAACACTTGGCTGCTTGGTGCATTATTACTAATGTTGCATTCATGCGCATGGGACGAAATAAAAGATCTAGAGTCATTTCCATGTGTGGCATTTGCATCTGGAGTCTCTCAACTTGAAGACCCGGTGTATGTAAAGCAGGCCATCGCGAGGCTGGAAAATCCGATTGAATTAATCAGAGACAGAGGAAAACATTAAGCAGGACCAAAATCAACTGGTATGTTGGGAAGAAGCAGGAAGACATCAGTTTGAGAAGCTCGGATCAGAGGAGAGCAGGATGTGAGGATGTCAGTATGTTGGAGGAGAAGTTTTTAACCATGAACGGCAGCGCTGATTAGAGCAACATCCCCATCAGAAGGGAACATTGTGTAGAATAAATGAAGATCCAAACCAAAACAGAGTCAAGAACACGTTGAGATGGGAAAACGAATTTATGGACATGAAGATGGGCCTCGCAGCCCCAGGATCGAGGGTTTGGTGGGTTCATGTGGGGACTCTGGGTTCCTCCCACAGTCCTCCAGTCCTTCCAGTGAGACTGTCCTGGATGAGCGTTGTAGAACATGAGTGAAAATGAACCAGTACCTGACCGATAAAGGGACGGGTCCAGAGCGACCTACTTCCCTTGAAATGGCTCGGGTACAATTAAAGACAAAAAGCAGAAATCATGGAAAATCAGAGAAGAACCATGAGCCAAAAAAAGATTAAAACACTTTTGTGTTTTTTCAGCGATTCATGACCAAATACAATGCTTTAATACGGCAACAGATGCAGACAATCTTACTTGATCATTCTGAGTAGTTACATGGGCGCTACAAACAGGAACTGGGCTCTGATTGGTCCGAGTGGATATCTGGGGCAGGGATTGAATCCTGAAGTAAAACCTGCGGCCTGATTGGGTCATTTAGTATCGAGGAGCAAAGCCTGTGATCTGGTTGGTTACTATGGCATTGGGGAGGAAAACACATTAGTTGCCGCGGTATTTAGGTGTCCAAATCTACATGGCCCTGTGTGAAAAAGTAATTGCCCCCTGAAACCTAATAACTGGTTGGGCCACCCTTAGCAGCAATAACTGCAATCAAGCGTTTGCGATAACTTGCAACAAGTCTTTTACAGCGCTCTGGAGGAATTTTGGCCCACTCATCTTTGCTAAATTGTTGTAATTCAGCTTTATTTGAGGGTTTTCTAGCATGAACCGCCTTTTTATGGTTCTGGCCTTGACTGGTGTTAGCAACTGTTTCTCTGAGGACTTGACAGTTCGATAGTTCAGGACTGGAACTTCTTACAAGTCTAACTGGGTCTTCAATAACTACCTGGACTCCATATTATGGAGTCCATTAACATCAGCTATTATAGCTGAACTGCCTCCCACCCTACACACTGTATAAATGCAGATCATTTACTGCTTTCTGTTTCACCCAAATGAGGATGGGTTCCCTGTGGAGTCTGGTTCCTCTCAAGGTTTCTTCCTACTACCATCTCAGGGAGTTTTTCCTTGCCACTGTCGCCCTCGGCTTGCGCACCAGGGACAAACTGACCATTTTGATTCATACAAATTCACATTTCATACAAACTTAAATAATTCTTTTGACTGTGTAAAGCTGCTTTGCGGCAATGAAAATTGCTAAAAGCGCTATACAAATAAAATTGAATTGAATTGAATTTTAAGGTCATGCCACAACATCTCAATAGGGTTCAGGTCAGGACTTTGACCAGGCCACACAAGTCTTCATTTTGTTTATCTTCAGCCATTCAGAGGTGGATTTGCTGGTGTGTTTTGGGTCTTTGTCCTGCTGCAGCACCAAAGATCACTTCAGCTTGAGTTGACAAACAGATGGCCGGACATTTTCCTTCAGGATTTTTTGGTAGACAGTAGAATTCATGGTTCCATCTATCACAGCAAGCCTTCCAGGTCCTGAAACAGCAAAACAACCCCAGACCATCACACTACCACCACCATATTTTACTGTTGGTATGATGTTCTTTTTCTGAAATGCTGTGTTACTTTTACGCCAGATGTAACGGGACACGCATCTTCCAAAAAGTTCAACTTTTGTCTCGTCGGTCCACAAGGTATTTTCCCAAAAGTCTTGGCAATCATCGAGATGTTTTTTTTAGCAAAACTGAGATGAGCCTTAATGTTCTTTATGCTTCAAAGTGGTTTGCGGCTTGGAAATCTGCCATGCAGGCCGTTTTTGCCCAGTCTCTTTCTTATGGTGGAGTCGTGAACACTGACCTTAATTTAGGCAAGTGAGGCCTGCAGTTCTTTAGATGTTGTCCTGGGGTCTTTTGTGGCCTCTCGGATGAGTTGTCTCTGCGCTCTTGGGGTAATTTTGGTCAGCCGGCCACTCCTGGGAAGGTTCACCACTGTTCCATGTTTTTGCCATTTGTGGATAATGGCTCTCACTGTGGTTCGCTGGAGTCCCAAAGCTTTAGAAATGGCTTTATAACCTTTACCAGACTGATAGATCTCAATTACTTTTGTTCTCATTTGTTCCTGAATTTCTTTGGATCTTGGCATGCTGTCTAGCTTTTGAGGTGCTTTTGGTCTACTTCTCTCTGTCAGGTAGCTCCTATTTAAGTGATTTCTTGATTGAAACAGGTGTGGCAGTAATCAGGCCTGGAGGTGACTACAGAAATTGAACTCAGGTGTGATAAACCACAGTTAAGTTATTTTTTAACAAGGGGGGCAATCACTTTTTCACACAGGGCCATGTAGATTTGGAGTTTTTTTTCTCCCTTAATAACGTAAACCTTCATTTAAAAACTGCATTTTGTGTTCAATTATGTTATCTTTGACTAATAGTTAACGGTTTTTGATAAGCAGAAACATTTAAGTGTGACAAACATGCAAAAGAATAAGAAATCAGGAAGGGGGCAAATAGTTTTTCACACCACAAAATAGTTTTATACACAGTGTTCGAGGTGGTGAAATTTTGCAGTTCCTCTAAAATCCGAAACCTGGATTTAAGTTGTATTTCGAGTGTACTCGTTTTCATTGCCAGTGACAAAGTCTGCATGTTGACAATAAAGTCTGCATGTTGAGTTATTAGTAGCAATTGTTGGGAGCAAGTCCCACGGCCCCACCGAGTACCGTACCAGCTCGAGAGGGATCTGCGTTCGCGTTTTTGAAGATTATGAACCACAAATTATGTCCTTGTTGGAGATTTGAGGTTTCATTGTTGGTTAATTGTACATTGCACTGCTAGTCTTTGACGTTGCCCTGTATAGGCATGAACCATGGAAGCTGCACTTTTTCAGTTTAGTTCCATATGTTTTGAGATGAGCGAGTACACCAGATCTTCCATGTATTGAGTAAGCTCATTAATATTGTTTAAAACAATAAGAAACAACATACTTATGTATAAAAACTATATACGTATATATATATATATATATATATATATATCTATAAAAAATATACACACACACTGTATATTGTCGTTAGCGACAATTAGGCTAAAAATAAATAAAATCTGACTTACAGCTTCGTTTCCTGCGGCCCAGGAAACTCCTGCTTTACCACTGCAGAGAGAGAAGACACACACGAATGAGGACGAGTTCATGGCAGGATGAAGGACGGCAAACACACACGCCTTGGCACGGCTCGTGCGGATTAACGCTGCTGCTAACAGCGCAAGGGAAGAGAAAACCTCTGCTGTGAAAAAGTCAGGAAACAGCAGGTGCGGGAAAAATAAGCGGGTTTCAGCCAGACAGCATCATCCTCTGCGTTTAGCATCAAAGCACGCGCGGCTCATGAAGCTCGTAAAGTTCACAAAAGAACAAAAAAAAGGATGAATAATGAGTTTGAAGAAGCAAAAGGTAAGAAAATGCCTGCAGTCAAATTAAGACTAAGAAGATTAGCAACTTAACAATTCAACTGAAACGCTCCAGCATTGTGTATACACTCGGCAGCGCTAGAACACGTGGGAGGAAAGCTTGGAAACGGACTTTAACAGCAAGCAGACACTAAAAACACAGAAGAACTCAAACTACTGTCGCCATGTTTAATAATCAGATTTACAGAAGAGAGAGACGGGAGGGAATCAGCTCATGGTACAGATGCAGTGTTAGAGTTCGACTACGAACAGGAAGCCAGAGCTGGAGATTTACTGTAACGCAGCAGCAGCGCAGTGCTATAGGCAGGAGAAAAGGTTATAAGGTATAATAGACAATATCAATACACAGTCGACCCCTGGAATTCAGGAATCCACACCCTAAAGCACCCCCAAAAATGGATGTGGTCAAAAAAAATGCCTGTAACTGGCTGTTTTTATAGTTTAAACCCCAAACCTGCTGCCATTTCAAACTCAGGTTAATACATTACACTTAAAAAAAAAAAAAAAAAAACAGAATGTAAAGGTAAAGTCCTATACTGTACAGTACTGTACTATTGTGTTTCCTGCAGGGGTGGAATGTAAAATACAGATCTTACCCCTGTACTGTATGTACTGTAACTCATGCAAGCGCATTTTCTTTGGCATCAGTACTTTAGGGTAAATACAGTAATAGTAATTCACCACCCAAGCCGGGTTTTCCGCTATGGTCGCTGTGTGTTATCTTTACAGTACACTAAAAAAATGTATATAAAATATATTTTATATGGAAATTTAGCTGTATTTGCATTAATATTTATGCTACAAAAATAGTAAATAATATTTTTGTTAATAGTTAAGACGCATAAAGAAATTCTATATCGAAAAGAAAAAGGACAAAAAAATTAAATAAATAAATACCACGAAATTGTAGGGGTTTCCGCAAACAATCGTCAGTTAGGTTTTGAGGAAAAACCTGCGTTGGCTGAGGCCGAGGACTCGCAGGGGTCCTCGTGCAAGTGAACCGTGACTTCGCAGGGGGTCGACTGTATATATAATTTACACTTTGGACATTGAACATCCCATCTGATTTAAAACAATGTTTGCCAAACGTCTTTATTTTTAATTCTAAGCTACAGTTAAGGAAAATATTTATAGTTTGCTTTTTTTGTGCATTTTAGCTAAAATTTTGTTTAATATACTGTAAGAGGCGGGGCCTAGGTAAAAAATAATAGAACTATAAGTACAAATGTTTAGCTAATATTAAGTTTTGCACAATTAACCTTTAAATGGTTTCACACTGACGGGTCATTTTGCAAAAAAAAAGATATTTTACCACGGGTGAAAATTTTTTAAAATAACAAATCTGTGCAACAACGTTTTAAGTCACTGTTTATGTTACTACTTAACTAATGCAAAAAAAAATCTTTTTAAAATAAATAACTACCCATAAACCGCCTACGTAACGTTTGCAAGTTTGCTAACGTCATTTCACTGGATTTTGACATTAACTTCAACCGTCATTAAAAAACGCTCCAATCAAGCGCGACCTGAATTTAAATGAATATTTCAGGTAACAAAGCCCGAGGTTTCCTTATCCTGCATTCTTCCCGTTACCCACGCTAAACACACGCTAAAGTGAAGTTTCGGAACTATCACGACGGATGTCATTAAAGCTCTGACAAGTTGAAAATCATCAGGTTAACCAGGTTCTTGCTCGGTAACTAAGTATCCTGAGTCTAGTCAGTCAGAGGGTTAATGTACGTTATGCTGTTTAATTATTTATAATCTATTTATACCACTACCTGTGTAAAACATTATCTCTTGTTACTGGAAGGGCTTTTTTTTCGGCTCTTAAGTGCTTTGGGAAGAGGAGAGCGCTGCGCCGTGACCCTGTGGGCTGCTGGAATCAGTAGACAAACATTAAGCAACAACATCCAGGAAAACAGCTTGAGGTTTCATTCGTGGAATTGACCACGTGCACCCGGGGCCATGGTTTTTTTTAAGGAGGGGGGGGGACTGGGGGTGTGATTAAGTGAGTGGAAGGGTGGAGGTGGGGGGGGGGGTGACGGTTGATTTAAAGGTTCAGATCAGGTGAAGAGGCTAAAGTGTTGTGTAAATGAAGTGTATTAATGGCACACAAATAAACAGTCGTGTTTATCCGAGCACATGATCATCTGCAGAAACAGGAAACCCCCACATCCTGAGCTCGGACTCGGCCGGTGTGTATCTGTGCCGGTGTGATACTGAGCGGGACGGGGACGAATATAAAGGCGCCCAAACGAGTAACCTTTTTCGACGCTATCCCATAATATTCGAAATGACAGAACTATCAAGCGATCTAAACACAAACTACTTGTGATTTACTGCGCTTATGGTACATCACCGCTTATGACTGGCTAACAACTTAAAGTGCCCCTATTATGCCATTTTAAAGGTTGCTAATATTGCTTAATGAGTCTCTTAAAACAGGTTTACATGTATGCAAGGTAAAAAAACCCTCCAAAAATATATTTAATTTTACCCCATTTTTAAATGATTCGTAAACGACTCGTGTTGAAGCAGTTCGAAGATTCAGTCTGTCTAAACCCCGCCTTTCCGTGAGTCCTCACTTCTGTGATTGGTCAACCGCTACAGCGTGTGTCGGAAAACGAAACGCCCATGACCATGACCGCCGGCTCTGGAGACACGTCAATACATAGAAAAGATAACGTCGGTTTTCCCGTGTAACGACCAGCTAATTTTATGTGTGTGAACGCGAGTGAATCGAAAATGTCTGAAGTCCGTGTTCATTGTATGCGTGTTATCCAAGTATACCGAGTATGGTTCGGTCTCACAGAGGCCGATGACGGAGGGTGAGAAGTTCGGGGAATATGTCCAGTCAAAGATAATCCGGTTAAAAAAATCTTCAAAAGAAAATGATCCATTACAATTTCTCCTTCTCTCATCCAAACAAATAAGAGCAGCGCAGCTCCACCATTACCACACACGCATTTTTCCCCTCTGGGCTTGCCATAGAAGGGCATGGGTCATGCACACTTCAGGAGTGTGTGGCCGTAAGGGCTTGGAGCATGCACACTTCGCGAGTGTGTGATGCATTTTCCCCTCGGGGGCTGCCGTAGAAGGGAATGGGGCATGCGCACTTCACGAGTGTTAGAGTTCAGTTTTGGTGAATGGTGGAGAATAAACAGTTAAAAAGGATTTCGTGTGTTCTCGTTTTTTATTGTTTTTTTATATTACAAAGTGTTTAAGCGAACCCGGCATGAATGCTCGGTCACATTAACAAGAGTGTGGTAACGTTAATTGTAAGATGGCGGGGCAAGTTGTTTGTGATGTAGAATGTGGGCGGACATTATGCAAATATGTTACGGAGTGACGTGGATCCATAACGGAGTAAAAATGGATTTGCTAACGACTCGTTTAGGCGAATGTGAGCCGACTCTATTTTTTAAAAGACAAAAACTTCATTTATCCTGCACTGTCAGGGTCACAGATAGTGCAGATAGTTTATGTTCCCATACAGCTACATGACACACTGCAGGAAAGAAAATATTTGAAAAAGCATAATAGGACCTCATTAAGCTTATTTTTTTAATGCAAGGACAATAATGATGCATTGAACACCATGACGTAACCATGACAACGAGCATATCGAAGTTTCCTGTTACCTGCTCTATGAAACTTGCACCGCTAAACGAACATAAAGAATAAACTAACAATCAACAAAAAAGGATTTACCAAGAATGGTACGATTCATAACTTTTCGATTTAAAGCGACAAAAATCGCTAGTTAGCTTTTAATAACATTTGATTAGAAAGTCAGTTAAAAATTACATGAAGTTTATGGAAACATCGCTAAATCGCATAGATCAGAAAACTGTAAACCGAGGACTACCTACGCATGTTAGAACGCTTTGTTATGGCTTAGTTGCGTTTTTTTTACAGTTTTGATTCACGGTATTAAAGCATTACCTTAATGTAAACGTTATCTACCTAACAAACAGAAACCTGTGTATTTAACTACACGGTTAGATAGCTATCTAGGCTACTGAGATTAGCTACATTGGAGAGCTAGCTATGCGAGGGAACAAATTCGCTAAATAAATCATTTTGCGATCGATCAAGTCAAACCACCTGATCAAATCAGATAATGTTACAAAATGATAATGTTTAATTTAAACAGTTTTTTTTGTTTTGTTTGTTTGTTCTTGTTGTGTTTCAGCACATGTCTAGTGTAGGACCACGCCGAGGCGGATTGACCTGTACCTGCGCCTTTCCGATCCTTGGAGGGGATGTCCGCCTTTGGCTCTGAAAAACAAAACCATCAGTTAGACCCGACTGTAGGCTCCTGGAGCAGAGCATTATGGGAAATATCGAACTTCATCACCCGGAATCATACCGATCTTGTTCATAGAAGCTCTGATGATATCGTTGGTGGATCCGTCCCGCTCCGGTCCTTTGGGCCCTGGATCAGTCACACAGTGAATTAGCATTATTTAAATTAGTAATAAGAAAATAATAAATACAGAATGTTAAAAGGACTTGTTCGAATTAAACCACCACCGTCACCGTCACCGCCACAAAAAAACAAAACAAAAAAAAACTAAAGCCGCCACCATCATCACCATGACATCATTATTTTAGACGTGAGGTGTTTCTACCTGGAGTCACTTTAGGGTTAGTTTTAGGTTCTGTAAGCTTTAGAGAGACAGTCGGCGCCACACGCACGTCTGTGAAATAGAAGAGGTTAGAAATCATCAGTGTGATAAAGCCCAGGAAACCCACAGCGATCATTAAACACCAGCTTTTTAATTAAGCTTTTACTTCTCCAACACTGACGTGAGGTGTTTCTACCTGTAGCCACTTTAGCGTGAGGTTTTGTGACCTTTAGAGGAAAAGTCGACTCCTTGTGTACGTCTGTGAAACAAAAGGAATCAGAAATCAGCAGTGTGACAGCGCTAACGAAACCCGCGGAAACCGAAAACACACAAACACATTTCCTGGAATACTTTCTAATTGTTTTAGAAAGTTTAAACAGTGACAACTGCAGGGGGCGCCACAGCAACCAGAAACACGCGCCGCTCCGGAAATCCATCCGCTCCGGAAATTTATGGTGACTAAAATAGATTGTTAATAATCATTGAAACGGACCATTACAGTTTTCAATCCTTGTTTTGTTAATTGTACATTAAGCAACTTAAAGAAATCAAGTACAGCCTTAACGTGGCATATGTACACCTTTTTTTTGCATTTTGTATAAGATTTAGTGAAGACGTGGCACCGCGGGTCCTGAGAATGTTATCAAGGACGATAGAAGAAAAGGGAGACGCTTTCAGTTTGGTTTTTAAAGCAGTCGGTGCCAAGAGGAATCGTAAATTAAGGTTAAGTGAAGTTTAATGTCTATTTATTTCATATTATACTTCATTTAAATGTCTTTTCTTAATGTCTCGATTGCTTTTATATGCCCAAATATGATTATAGTGTTGGAAATTGTTAATAGTGGTAATATTTTTGGGTGGCTGGAACGGATTACCTGCACTTACATTATTTCCCATGGGACAATGCGTTTCACAATACAAAATTTCACCTTAAGAAGGTACCGCTGTATTTACATGAAAGCAAAAAAATAGATGAAATGAATCAATGTAACAATTATAAATTGACTGATTATGAAAAAAGACAAAACTGGTGAAGCGTGAAGACATATTTTTAAAACTAAAGTGCAAAAAACTTAAATATCTAGCAAGAAGATAGAAGGGAAACTTTACACTACAAAAGACATCTTCACAAGTGAAAATACCTTAAATATAGTTTAACTTATCCACAATTCCTTAAAATAAGTAAATAGGTAAATACAACACACCAAATCTAAGATCATTAGACGTTTATTTTCTATACAAATTTTGCAAAAATTTTAACTGAAAAATTCTTGTTCTATTACAAGATCACTTTACTAATTTTAAGCATTTTATTTCTTGAAGGAATAAAATTATTTGCTAGAAGAATACGAAACTTTTGCCTAAAAGTTTAGTATTTGTCTTCAAATGAGCTTCACAATCTTATACTTGGTTTGTTAGAATTATGCTTTATGAAATTGTGGATAGATTCAAGATAGTTTCACTCGCCAAGATTTCGTTCTTCAGGTGTAAAACATTAACAAAATAACAACAAAAATCAACATAACGTGATAACGTAAAATCAACATTAATCATATCGTATCCTAAGTGTATCGTATCGGACAGGAATTAGGTGTTGCTCAGTCAATCTATTGTAAGTCTTTTTATTTTCTACTTAAAAGTAAAAAAAAAAAAAACAGAAGGAAAAAAAAAAAAAAAACCACACTGGTCTGAAACCTATGAAAATGTGTTTAGCGTAGTGAAGCCACGCCTCCAGCAGGGGTTTCCCACGCGTCGCCATCTCATGATGTTTGTGCGAATGAGCCTAGCGTTCCTGCTTCTGAGATTATTCTGAGGTGAAACTGTGAGTCATCTCACCGCACATCGGACTTGTGTAAAAATTATTTTAAAAAATAAATTAAAAGTGGAACTACAGTTTAGGTTTAGTAACCACCAGCACCACCACCACCACTACCACCACCACCACCACCACTACCACCACTACCACTACCACCACCACCACCACTACCACCACTACCACTACCACCAGCACCACCACTACAACCACCATCACCACCACCACCACCACCATCACCACCACCACGGAAAACAAACAAAAAAAACCCTACAGGCCGCCACCACCATCATCACCATGACATCATTAGTTTAGACGTGAGGTGTTTCTACCTGGAGTCACTTTAGGGTTAGTTTTAGGTTCTGTGAGCTTTAGAGAGACAGTCGGCGCCACACGCACGTCTGTGGAACACAAGAGTTCATAAATCATCAGTGTGATAAAGCCCAGGAAACCCACAACACCAGCTTTTTAATCAAGCTTTTATTTCTCCAAAACTGACGTGAGGTGTTTCTACCTGGAGCCACTTTAGGTTGAGTTTCTGTGACCGTTAGAGGTAAAAATGGCTTCTTGCGTAGGTCTGTGAAACAAAAGGAGTCAGAATCATGCACTGTCAATCACTGTGCAGACGAAAACAAGCTAAAGCCAACAGCAAAAAGGACAAAAAAAACAAAAAACAAAAAAACAAACACACACGGAGACATTTTCTGGGATGATCCAGAAGCTGAGCTCGGGTTTGTTACAGAAAGTTTAAACCGAGATAACTGCAGGGGGCCATAGCAACCAGAAATACGTCGCGTTGGGAATCAAAGCAGTGTCCAACTAGTTTTTTTTGTTTCAGCTTGAACTTTATCTTTCAGCTCAAAGTTTTGCCAAATAAAAAAATATAAATCAGCTGGCTGATGATGTTAAGAAACACATTGTGTGCTGTAGAGCTGCTGAGGCGAGCAGGCAAGCAGGTACAGGTTCACCCACCTTGGTGAAACCGAGTGCCAATAAGGGACAGAGGAACCAGAGCGAAGTCAAGCCCAATGGACAAGAACATCAGAGCACATAAAGCTGACAAGCTGAGAACTGCTTCAGGAGTGTAATGGTTTGCGCCACAATGAGGGGAAACGAACCATGTGGAAATCACAAACGTTCTCTAAAAAATATTGAAGACACGGACTGTTTTTAAGACCAAAAGAAGATAATATGAGAGATGAAGATGTTCAGGAGCGACTCGGTGTAACAAAAAAAAAAAAATACAGGAAATATCATAACCTGTGACGTAAAGCGGTAACGCGGACGGCGGGATCGCTCCGGGCCGACAGACCCCCGGCGCCGTCGTCCTCACCTACCCGCGCGTTAGATAAATAAAGAAATGAGCGCGGAGAAGATGAAAGTGACATGTCTGAGCGGGACGACCCGCCGTCGATGCGCTCGGATCTTTTTAACGCATGCCAAACATGTTGCTGCGTTTTTGCCCTCTCTTTTGTTATTCATCATCACAAAAAGGGCTGCGCTTCCTTCCCACTTACCCTTTCAAAGCCACTCGCTGCGATTCATCTTTACAATTTGAGCGAAAGGCCTTGCATAACAGGAGTCAGGTTCAAAGAAGAACCCTTCCCAGGTCTGCGTGATTTTCCAAAATAAACCCAGAACAGCTGTTGAATAGCGCTGTTTATAATTAATCCGGCTGCGCTTTTTCATTCTTTTTTCTTTCCCAAACTATTTTTTTTTCTTTTCCTCTCACACAGAAGTTCAGGATGATAAAGACGGTCGAAGAAAAACACGTCCCAAACTGCTGACAAGTGTTAAAAAACGAGCGATCTGTCAAACCAAAACTGACGCGTACGCTATAGCGAGCGTGCTGGAATTTTTCTATACCGTGATCGTTTTCTTAGAGATGACTCGACATGGCGGGTTTATCCGCCAGCATCCAACAATCACTGGCGACTAGACACCAAATGACCGCGATACACCTTTAATCAGCGTCACTTCAGAACTAAATATTTATTTGGTTCGAACCAGTTACAAATCTCACCCAAGAATAAACACATGTTAAAAGGAAAAAAAACATTTTCTAAAGGGGTTAAAGGCCTCGCTCTAGCGCCCAGCAGGTGCAAATTGGTCATTGTGGGGTTTGAACCTGCGACCTTCTGAACCGTACACTATCACGCAAAAGTTTGTGATCACTTGCAAATTTCTTTGTTTTTGTTTATTGATTTATGTTTTACATTCTACAACAAAACTCTCAGAACTATGAATCAACACATATGGAGTTAAGTAACAACAGTTATTTATCATTTTATTACAGTTGTTAATTTAAGACATGAAGGTCGGCTGTTCTGGAACAGTTCGAATAAGAACAGTATTGTGTTAAGTGTGTTTGTGAAACCCATCGATGATGAAACTGTCTCTCAGGAAGACCAAAACTGAGCTCCGCTGCAGTGGAGAAGTTCATTTAGAGTCACCAGCCTCAGAAATCAGCAATTAACAACCAGTTATGAAGCTTTACAGAGCAGAAGGAGCAGATAAACATCTCAATATCAACTGTTCAGAGGAGATTATTGTGTGTTTTGTATAAACACCTTCAGTGTAAACAGAAATAAACATCAGGAACGTCCATGGAGTTGGAAAGGGTGTACAAACTTTTGAGTGATAGTGTAAGTCCAACACCTTAACCACTGAGTTACTCCTAGTTGATGTGAGCGCTCTAACAGGGCTGTGGATGATGATGAAAACCTGTACCTTCACTACAGCCAAGTGAATTTTAATTGCTTTAAAATTTTAATTATTGAGTAATTAACTGAATGGTGGGGTCGGCTTTCCATTTTAAATCAATTCACACTTTCGTTTTATGGCAAAATGTTAAAATCTCTAAAATGTTATAATTTTCTTTATTTTTTTGGTTTTAAATCACCAGTGAAGTATTACTGAACCTAAAGAGACCTATCTATAACGTCTTAAAACAAGTTTACTACAAAAAAAAAGCAGTTGTAGGATTATTAAGCTTATTTTTAATGTAAAAAATTTTAAGCAATAAAAATTGGCAGATAATTTTGAAAGTTTCAAACTATTTATTACTTGAAAGAAGCAAAATTATTCGCCAATAAGAACGAGACAGTTTTCACTCGAACTTTTAGTAACATTTGACTAGAAATCATTTTAATAATCTCATATTTGGAAGAAGACAAGACAACCAGATGCACAGGGAGGAAGCGGTTTGTGTTTTTTGGCAATACACTCACACCAGACCTTATACATAACATTTAATCCGGAACATTTTTGAGATTTTAACATTTGAACGTTTACCATAATATAATTTTTTTTTTTAATGTTTAAACTATTGATTCAGTTGATCACCCAGTAAAGTGCAAAAGCAATTAAACTTCACTCAGCTGAAGTGAATACGCAGATTTAAAAACATTCACGTCGTTTGGCCGACGCCCACATACAGAGCAACTTACATTTATATCTAATTATACGTCTGAAGTAAAGCATGTAAGTAAAGCATTTGAGGTTTTTTTTTTTTTTTTTTAAATCAAACAGCTGTGATGTAAGAGGAATGAAACACTAGGGGGCGTGCTGTTACAGGATAATACAGTGACCCCGCTTTGTCACACCGCGCCCAGAAATACCAGGAAATACCATTTAACAAAATGCAATGCAACTCCTTTTCTTATTTATAAAAATAATCCTAAACTAAAAAATAAATACAAATATATATTTTTTAAATCTAAAAAGAAAATGCAAACTAAACAAATCTAACTAAACAACAAAAAGTGTTCGGTTTTTTAATTGTGAAGAAACTAACGAGACGAACACGAGACGCCGAAATAATGTTTAAAACCTAATAAATAAAATACGAAATATTAATCTCCATAGTTAATTGTAATGAATCAGGAAATGAGGCTTAGCCACAGTAACATGTCAAGGCTCCACACACACACAGACACACACACACACACACCCTTCTTTAATAAATGAGGACAATCTGTGTATTTCTATCATCAATTAATCATGAAGTCACTCATTCATTCTTCTGTCTGTGACTCGTCTCTGTCTCCGTCTCTCAGGAAGCGTCTGGACGTCAGAAAACATCTCGGCTGGAGAAGTGAAAAAAATAAACCTGTGCTGTGTTTGAGTTTATTTGTGAGGATAAAAAACAGCCTGAACTTCATCCAGCCAAGAGAACTGGGCATGCACACACACACACACACACACACACACTATTGTTTTTTAAGAAGAATTTGACCATATATGGCTCGTTCTCGTGCTGAAATCTCCTGAATAAAGAGCTTTTGTGTTGCGCTCACATCACGCGCTGATCCGCATAAACCGACACGGAGATGGAAGTGGGGTGATGACATCATCAAAGAGCGCCAGCCAAACACGAGACTTCTGGGAATGTTTCTCCTCGTACCCGCCTGGCTGTGAGACCCAATACTTACAACCGAATGCGGTTCTTTTCTTTTCTCTTTGCTTTATTTCCACTCAGTTCCAGGTGCGAGATTTACTTTAAAAAAAATGATTTTAAAAATTAAGCGTTAATACGTCATTAAACCTGGTATGTCTTTGAGATCCCACCTTCGTGTATTTTATAAAACCAGATTAAACTCAGACGGAGAGACACCGGTAAGGTCTCGGAGCCAATCTCAAATTACTTCACTGTTCTCTTACGCCCTCTGCTGGACAAACACGAGAGGTTCAGGAGAGTTTTCACTCTGACTCACACTCACACACTCACACACTCGCAAATTCATTTGTTTCTTTTCCTGCCTTCATTATTTATCTTAATGAATAATTATTACTAAAAAGAAAAGAATTTATTTTATTTTATTTTTATAATCACATGTTCTTGTTCCTATATAGTATTTATATAATTATCAACAGTATGATAAATTATTTGTCTAATAATTAAATCTGTATATTTAAAAAATTTAAAAATATTATCTGTAAACTAAAATTAAATTAAATCATTTAGACTAAAAAGTAGGACAACTGAAAAGAATTAATCCGGTCTGTAAATGTTATATATATATATATATATATATATATATTTTATTTTTATTTTTTTTTGTATATTGTTTTTAGTGGTAGAGTATCACAAACTGGTTCATTAAAAAAAATTGTGACTGTCTTACAATAAAGGAGTTTTTACAGTATTTTAAACTAAAATATATTTTTATATGTTATAAATACATTTATTATTTGTTTATTTATTTTTTAACTAAATTAATACAAAAGTTTTAACCTCAGGGAGTCTGACACACACACACATACACAGTAGCATTGCAGTGACGTGGGACGTGAGAGTGTGAGGTGACCACAGCGCCCAGACGTGCTGAATGAGTGACCACAGTGAAACACCAGACGCCGCGAGACACGCGACAAGGCGACAGACTGCGGGACGGCCGGACCACGACAGGGACGCGGGCGGGCGGGCGGGTGAAGCGAGACGGCGGGGACGAGACGGGACGGGAACGTCACTCACATGGTTTGGGTCCCCAGGGTTGGAGGTGGAGTCTCCAGGAGGAGTAGTAGATGAAGACCAGCACCAGCATGGGGCAGAGAGCAAACAACAACTTGTGTGAGATCTTCATGATCCTCTGACATTCACATGGTACTGCTGCTTCACCTGCGGGGGGACAGGGGGAGTGAGACAGAGAGAGACAAGAATGAGACAGACAGAAAAAGAGAGAGATAATCACTGTTATTATTACTATTATAATTATTATAATGTACATGACCTTAAGCTCCGTGAACTCAACCTCAAAGCCAATCGGTTTAGATCACGCTAAGACGAATTTCATTTATACTATTTAAGTTCCTTCGTGTAGCTGACCCTGATTTAACACCACGGTGACCTCTGACCTCTTTCACCAACAAACATCTGCAGATCTCATGATCACCGGAATTTGTTTTTTCTTGTCGCTCGTCAGCGATTAGCAGTTTCCTAAAACTCCCGACTCAGGCGTGACTCCGCGGGACCGAGTCACGCGACGCTCTGGTTGCACAAGCATTCGCTTCGTCTGACTCATAAAGTCTGAGAGGGGGCGTGGCCTGGTTAGGAAATGTGTTTAAGTTAATAAACATTGGACTGAAGGGTTCTGAAGTTCTGGACCATGACTGACGCTATAACCGAGCAGGTTCGTATACGGCGCTGCGGCGGCTCAAATGGGTAAGGCCCTGGGTTTCTGATCAGAAGGTTGGGGATTCGAGTCCCAGCAACGTCAAGCTCCTGCTGCAGAGTCCTTGGGCGATCCCCTTAACCCCGCCTCAGGGCCGAGTGTGTGTGTGTGTCTGTGTGTGTGTGTGTCTGTGTGAGAGAGAGAGTGAAAGTGTGTGTGCTGTCACCAACATCAACAATCGGGTCGACTGATTATTGATTGGTCCGGCTTATGTTTGTAATTTTTTACATCAATCGATAAAGCTTATTTTTTTACCCGACTGTTGATAAGATACAGTAAGTCCGCTACGTACGAACATTTAAGTTACAAACCTTTCGAAGATACAAACGTGTGTTTATGTATGTTCAATCCAGGAGTTACATCACATGTCCAGTAGAGACGGGGAAAAAATAAACAGTTAAGTTATGAACCTCAATTCTTTTGTGTGCTGATTGACGTTTCGCCACACTGACTCCAAAATAGATTATTTTTACATTTCTTTCATTTATATTTAATGGCATTACATCATCAAAAATTATGCACGTTAAAAGCCTTCAATCTGCCTTTTACTGCAAACTCTGTGAGCGAATCAGTCTCAAACACACTCATTACACACACTTACACCAGTCTGAACACCGCGAGCGCTAATCAGTCGAGCATCACGCGTGTTAGAAGCTGCACGTGTGCTCGCTGTTGAGTTTTGAGACTTCGGAGGCGTCAGAGGAGATAAAACATCACAGTGTCTTTACAACCGTACAGCTAAACTATTAACACAAAACTTGTATCTGAACTCACCCCTGTGTGATGGGACTGAATGATCAGGGCCCAAGTGCTAGAGGGTAACAAAGCCCAAGTGCTTATTTTTATTTAAGGCTGGTTATTTTGGGTCGTTCCCAAAAACGCACCCGATGGATTTTGATTTACTTCTCCGCCGATGTGAGCTAAAGACATTGAGGACGCAGAATTCGGTACGATGTTATGCCGATCCCTCTGTGCCGAGTCCATCTGTATTACCGTTCTGTAAATATCACGATTTTAAATATTTTTTGCAAATAACTCGATCCTAGCACAGTTTAAAGAGCTCCACCTGTAGGATTGTAGAAGAATTGCAATATTTTTTACCATCTCAAATGCAAACGGACAAACATAAAAAATAAAAAAAATAGATTTTTAGAGTCAGACGTGATACACAAATTGTCACACAAAAGAATCGTGACACATTGCCGAAGCGATTTTACCCCACCATTCTATTTATTTATTTTAATAAAATTTTATTTAACACTTTTTTTAAACAACGGTCATCATCGCAAAGCAGCTGCAGAATAAAAAAAATGGACTTTATTATTTTATTTGATTTATTTAAGTAAATAAATTTTTAAATAAAGATAACTTTATAGGAAATGCCGCGGGGAGAGCTCGATTCACCTTTTATTTAGATTAATAAAAAAAAAATTAATGAATTTATATATTTTTTAAAACTTCTTTAAGAGCTCAGAAAATTACTACGATTAGTAGCCCCACCCCCAACCCCACCCTCCGTCTCCTCCGTACTCCTCCCATCTACAGAGGAGGATTCATACGGCTCGGTGTTACACTTATTAAAGTCTAATCTAAGAGGAGAACGCCTTGTATTGATCGCTGTGTATTGATTGTGTAAAGTGCAGGGGCGAGTAAACAACGCTGAGCAAACTGGATGTTCGGGGAAACGGCCACGTGTAAACGTGTACAGTCCAAAAGTTACCATGTGCAATTCCGTCCTCGTGACCAAATCAATCAATCAATCAATCAATCAATCAATCAGTCCTTCGTGGTCTAACATTCAGTTAAACATCGGAACCACTTCACATTTTTTATTTGTCGTACGATTTGCAAAACCTCAGAAACCAACCAGCTTTTCATTTTACTGGTATTAGACAAAGTGATGAAAAATAATAATTGTTTAGACCCATTTTCATCAACTTTGACTTAAACCGTCCTTGCAGACATTCTCGGGACACGTGAATGAAAAAAAGAAAAAACAACAACAACAAAAAAAAAAAAAACCTGTTCTTGCCGTCTCTCCAACTTATTAGTCATGATGCTAATCAACACTGATTAAAGTCCAGACTGGAGGTCAGGAGATGCTGATTAATCGTCTGCAACATCCGCTCATTTATTTATTGCTTCAACAACAATAAAACCCATTGTTTAATAGGCCAACTTTACGCGCCGAGTTTCCTCCGTTCTCATTAAAAGTGTTGAGTCACGATATCGCTCGACTGTTCGCTAAAAAAATTCCAAACGACAAACAAAACGCTACTTCACGTCTGAATAGGAATATCAGATTTCACTGGTTATGAAATATTACACTTGTTGTCTTTAATAAACTCTGTTTATTTTCATCTTCGTGTGTGTGTTCACATTATGCAGAATTATTATATTTCTTTTCATTTGCGCTTATTTCTAATAAAACAAGACTTCATTACCTCCCGGGTTGTGTGTTGACATTACTCTGGCGGGTATTTGCTCGAGCGCGGCGGCGGCGCCTCTTTACCTTCATGTAAACGAGCCGAATGCACAAGGCTCTTACTTATTATTGTTTTTTGTCTCAAAAATATTAATTTCTTTCTCCAGACATTTTTTAAGCATTATTATTATTTATTTTTCCCCCCAGAGTAACTGATCTGTAACAGAATATTGTAAAAGCTTCCTAAAACTAAACTCTCACCTCTGACCCGCTGTGAATAAACACACGAGTGTGTGGAACAATAGATGTTTTGAGCAGCTATGGACTCCGAGGTGGAGGACGAGGAGATGAAACAAAATCGTAAAAAAACAAAAAACAAACAAAAAAAAAAAAACACAGACTCTCAAAACCCTGGCGACTTTCTGTGAGATGAAATTACCAAAACATGTAGCGTGAAGAACAGAAAGAACACTCGCGCGCGCTCACCCTTTCTCTATCTCTCTGATGGTTTTACCTGGACGGAAAAACGTCCAGGTCTTGTTTTATTCTCCGAGAACAAACGCGACGCTGCGATCCAGCTGTATGCAAGTTAGCAGTCAAGGCCTCGCGTGAGGTGTGTGGGCAGTGTGTCAGTGTCTGTGTGTATGTGTGTGAAAAAGAGAGAACACTGACAGACAGCCTTGCACAACAAACGCTCCAGTGTTCGGCTCGGTTTCTTTCAACACGACAGCAGGAAGTCACGAAAACTTGCATGTTACAGGAACTCGGCTGGGAGTTATCGCCCCGTCCCCCGTACTGTCCCGTCCTCGCTCCCAGACGTTTCCAAATGTGAAGGAGTTCCTGGGAGGCCGGCGTTTCAGATGTGAATCGGACAGGCTCTGCCGTACAGAGAAAACTTTCCACCCAGCTCTAGTGAAACACTGGGATAAGTGGACTTATATTATTATTGTATTTTCTGCAAAAGCTGAGGTATATTTTCAAGAAATCGCGCCATTTCCGAACATCTTAGCTCTTGGACGTTTACTTAAAATGTGAATCCATTCAGAATGGGGGGAAAAAAATGACCTGGTGAATGAAAAAATTGCAAAAAAAAAAAAAAACAGTTAATGAATGTAACCACACAGCTCCAGGAGGGGTGAGGAACGCGCTTTAAAAAAAATCCCCTCTGGACATTTTTTAGGCCACAACATTTTCCACTAACTGGGCGACGTGTTCAGAACTGATCAAAACTGCGTGTGAGGCGTCGCAATCGATTAAAAACAGCCTGAGATCAAATTTAAATGAGTTTTAATCTCTGTAACACGAGAAAACGAGAAACACATTAGATAAATCGCTTCTATTAACCAGAACAGACTCCGAGAGCGCTCGCGTGGCGACAGTGACGACTGGTAAAAGCGCTAGACAAATAAAACTGAATTAAATTCAATTATTATGGAATATTCATATTGTGATCCTTCTGACTCCCAAATCTCAACAAAGAAAAAGTTCAATACTTTTAATTTATATATGTTAGCACTTTAAACTATTCACACTATGCGATAGGAGAAATTATTTGCTATGTTTGTTTAAAACGGCAATAAGGAGAATTAATTGAATTTATTTGTGATGCTTACAGAATCGCAATATAAATCGAATCAGCATTTGTGTATCGTGCACAGCTCAGCATTCAACACTATCATCCCCCAACAACTGATTGGGAAGCTGAACCTGTTGGGCCTGAACACCTCCCTCTGCAACTAGATCCTGGACTTTCTGACCGGTAGGCCTCAGTCAGTACGGATCGGGAACTGCACCTCCAGCACCACCACACTGAGCACTGGGGCCCCACAAGGCTGTGTGCTCAGTCCCCTGCTGTTCACACTGCTGACTCACGACTGTGTGTAGCAACACACAGTTCGAACCACATCATTAAGTTCGCTGATGACACGACCGTAGTGGGTCTCATTAGCAAGAACGACGAGTCAGCGTACAGTGAGGAAGTGCAGAGGCTAACGGACTGGTGTAAAGACAACAACCTGTCTCTAAATGTCGACAAGACGAAGGAGATGGTTGTTGACTTTAGGAGGGCACGAGGCGACCATTCTCCACTGAGCATCAACGGCTCCTCTGTAGGAATCGTCGAAAGCACCAAATTCCTGGGTGTCCACCTAGAGAAGGACCTCAGCTGGTCCCTCAACACCAGCTCCCTACACAAGAAAGCCCAACAGCGTCTCTTCTTTCTAAGAAGACTGAGAAAGGCCCAGCTTCCACCACCGATCCTGACCACCTTCTATAGAGGAACTATCAAGAGCATCCTGAGCGGCTGCATCACTGTCTGGTTTGGGAATTGTGCCATATCGGACCGCAAAACCCTACAGCGGATAGTGAGGACAGCGGAGAAGATCATCGGGGTCTCTCTCCCCTCTATTGAAGACATCTACCCCACACGCTGCATCCGTAAAGCCACCAGCATTGTGGCTGATCGGACACACCCCTCTCACACACACTTCACACTCCTGCCATCTGGAAAAAGGTACCGAAGCATTCGGGCACACACATCCAGACTGTGCAACAGCTTTTTTCCACAAGCCATCCGTCTCCTCAACAAAAAGGGACTGGACTGATAAACACACACACACACACACACACACACACACACACACACACACACACACTAACACAAACATTATCACACAGCTTAACTCAACTACCCCAAAATATTGGGACTGGACTGACTAATCAACACAAGTGCAGACACACTGACCTACACCACCGAATTATCGTACACACCAACCTGTAAATGCTTCACTCTTTATCTTTTGCACAATGATCATTACTGGACTACATTTTGCACTAATTCCTCAATTCTTGCTGCTGTTTTAAGGAATGTTTATGTTTACCCACTACCTCAACACCATATTTTATGTTCTGTTATGTTGTAGTTGCACACTGTCACTTTGTTGTTGCTCTTGTTTGCACATTTGCACGTGCACTTTATGTTGTCTATAAAAATGTTATACTTAGCTAGTTAGTGTTTGTTAATTTATGTTGTAATTTATGTTAGGTCTCTCTGTCCTGTCTATGCTAGCCAGCTAACTAGGCCTCTTGGTTAGCTAGTTTAGTGTCTTTGTTAATTTATGTTGTAAATTTATGTTGCATGTAGCACCTTGGTCCTGGAGGAACGTTGTTTCGTTTCACTGTGTACTAACTGTTTATGGTTGTAATGACAATAAAGCCCACTTGAACTTGATCTTGAACTTGAGCACACACACGATATCTATCACAAGATAAAGGTTTACACCTTTACTTTGTACATTGAAAATTACATTTAAAATATTTTAATTTTAAATGACAACATTTACATAAAACACACAAAATAAGACGTTTAAACAAGTCGTCAAATGCGAAACTTTGAATTGCTTGAAGCAGTAAAGTCTTATACTGGGAATTTAATACGCAACTAAAAATGACGTGTAGTATAAAGCCGCGTGCTCGGGTACATTCACACGAACCTTAATATTACACCAATAACAGGAGAAACCCCACCAGCACACAATCAGAACACAAACACACATCATGTGACCACGTGTCAGTTAGAACAATCTGACCTTATCCGACCAGACCGGAGACGGGACAAGTTTGCGGGGGGGAATATTTACTTATATTTAATATGTAAACATTAGCCGTGTAAGTGCTTGATCTGATCTTTTCTTTCTGGTTTAAATAAACACGCCCTCTCTGTGCATGTTTGCCCGACGTCAGGGTAATAATAGCCGGAGTGACGACGAGCTTCCAGGAAGGGAAAGTCTACTTCCGTTCCTGATCAGTAAACTGAGGGAGAACAAACAGCCCCCGTCGCTCCAGCTGTTCCTCCACCAACTCACACACAGTAAAGCATCTACTGTACAGTGTTGGGGGACGTTACTGTTTAAAGTAACTAATTACATTACAAAATTACCGTCATTAAAAAGTAATCAGTTACATTACAGCGTTACCTTCTGATCAAAGTAACTAGTTCGAGTACTTTTCCATCGCAGAAAATGAAAACTCCTTTGTGATTCCTCATGCATGTTGTTTTAGTCAAGACCTTTATAATTATTCTACCATCATCACTCAGTGAAGTTTGGCCCATAATTGTCGGAATAACGAAGTACATTTTTTTTTTAATTGAACTAAGTAACTGAGCACTTAAATTGCGGACCTAACGTGTTAGATTACTCGTTACATCAAAAAAATAATCCAAGCTACTTTGTAATGCGTCACCCCCAACACTGAGCATCTAACCAATCAGAGATCATAATGGATTCTCATAGCCAGAAGGCGGGGCTTATCAAAGAAAAAAAAGGATGGATTTCAAACTCGACTGTAGAAATACTGTCCACGTAACCATAGCAATAAAGTTGTAAGTGATGTTTATTTTTATTTTTATAAGATGTTTATTATCTACGGACGTAGCGCTTCTACACGACGTTCGTTCAGAATTCACCACAAAACCGGGCGTAGAGAAAGTGTGTGAGGTTTAAAGGCGGTGTGCGATCATCAAATACATTTCTGCTTTCTGTTAATATCCATCGTTTGTCTATCGTGTGTTTTCTCAGCACCTGATCAGATCTGTTCAATGTGATCTATCTATTCCATACATGGGTCAATGACGTGACGCCCCCTTTTTCTGTCCGGGTTAATTTTATTTTGCAGAAAAAACTAAAAAATACATAAAAATTTCTCATCTACTTGTTATACCTTTTTTACCTACTAAACCACTCTAACTTCTCCAAATTTTTAAGTTTTTCATCATTTTTCTGCTATCCGAAGTGCCAAAACACCATATGGGGCGACCGTCCGGCCTTGACTTTAGTTAGGACAACTGGTTTAAAAACACTTTAAATCAACTTAAATATATCCCTTTTCCTAGTTGGCATAATTTCAAACATGTTTTACATCCATTGACAAAACTATAAAACATTTGCTCATATATTTTTATCATGATATACAAACGAATGTTGTCCGAATTATGTTGATTCTATCCATATCATCCGGGGCGACATCAACAAACCACAATTTTGGGACCTTTTTTTTGAAAAACATCTCAAGGATGGGATACTGCATCAGCCAGACACAAGTGAAGACCCCCTGGAAACAACTGTATAGTAAATCAGTCTCTCTCATATAGTAAGAAAAAGCTGTTTTTTAACGGCTGTGATGTCGTAGTCACTTTTGGTTATCATGTGGGGCGACCACCCCAAAACCTGTGAATTATAATTTTTTTCCACAAATCTATATTTTGATGATAAATTTGATAGTGCTTTGTCACTAGAAGAAGCTAGTTTGGTTTCTGAGGCTAACTGTTAGCCTGTTATACTTGAGTAAACTTGAAAACATCATATGGGGCGACCGAGTATCATGTGGGGCGACCACTGCTAAATGTGTTAAATGATAGATATATGTCCTATATTTGTAGTTTTCATATCCTATACATCAATTACCGTACTTTCCGGACTATAAGCCGCGACTTTTGTTACACAATTTCAACCCTGCGGCTTATGCAGAGATGCGGCTAATGTATGCATTTTTTCTAACGGCCGCCAGGGGCGCTCGAGCAGAAAAGGTAAGAGTGAGACATGTGATGTCGAGGAAGACGCAAGTCACAACCGCTAATAAACACCATAGAAGAAGAAATTTAACGTACGGTAACTTTGCACGCTTTGTACATGAATAAAATTAGCATAAGCCTACCCTCATCATGGAAAATGCAAAAAGAAAAGCATATGACGCATCTTTCAAGTTAAAAGTATATCGAGCTGGCCGATAAAGAAGAAAACAGAGCTGCAGCACGTAAATTTCGCATAGATGAGTCGATGGTGAGACGCTGGAAACGGCAGCGGGAAGAACTGGAGCAATGTAAAAAGTCGAAAAAAAGAGAAAAGCTAAGTTATGTTATTAAAACATTGAAAACTCTTTTTGTGTACCGTCTTTCTTTGTAAATATCCCATGTTTCAATGTGGGCACATGCCGTTTCAATGTGGGCACATTTAAAATATGTACTAGGTGCGGCTTATAGCCAGGTGCGGGTTATAGTCCGGAAATTACGGTATATACATAGAGTTAATTGTTTAAGCATAATTATTTGTATGTTTTATCTTTTTTTTTCTAAATTCAGTCATTTTTCATTCTTTTTATAGGGATAAACATTTTGTTGTAGTACAATACTACAGGAAAAATGTAAAAAAAAAAAAAAAAACGACACAATGACATTCTATTTATCTGACTATACATGTATTAGTCATTTAAAACAAATTTTAACCTATTTTACCTATTTCCTAGATGGCACGATTAACAAGCAAAGAGAAGACTGCTCGTCATAGACAGAAAGTCAACTCGATCCTGCAGCAAGAGCAGAGTATCTCGCAAGGAAAAGAGAGAGGTAAAGAAAAAAAGAGCTTCTGTAGCAGTGAGCTAGAGTCACTAAAGCTACAGAAAGTAGGAGACCAGGGTAGATCAAATAAAGAGTTTAGACTGTATGCTACAATGAGCTACTAAACATTGGTCACCAAAAACAGCTGTTCTCTAATGAGAGTAGGTTCAGGATAAGGAGGAAAGAGCACAGGTGTAGAATGTTTATCTTGTTGTTGATGAACAACTCTGTACACTAGTGTTTCAGCTACCAAAAAAGAAAGCATGAGGGGAAGATTCCATATGTGAAGTCGGATGAGTTATCAGAGAGGGAGAGGAATAATCTGAGAAACAAGTGGAAGGCTGAATCCAGAGGATACAGGGTAGGGCTGGGTGATAAAACGATAACGATATGCATCGCGATAGACACGTGATCGATATCAATAAAAAATGTGTTCGATAAAACGGAAAACAGAGGTCGCGAAGCTAGTTTGGTTGCTGTCATGCGCACTCGCTCCGCGACCGGCACTAGGACCCTGAAGTAGTACGGTTGCGATTCAGGAAGTAGAAAATGAGACAAGATGGCACTGATGGGAAAGACAAACGAGTCGATGCATGTCCATTTTTTTATTTACTGCGTTGTCAGGCGATATTACAAACTTCCGGTTGGATTCCGTACTTAAATCAAACCAAAAACTACTAAAAGAAAACAGGTTCAGGCTCTATATTCCAGCTCATCTCACATTTTCGCGTTCACGCACATTGGACTGCATTACCCACAAAGCATTGCCTGCACTGGACTACACTTCCGTAAACAGCTGCCGTAAAATCAACCTCTCTCCCGCAACAGCGGGTATAACTGTGTAAACTCTTGCTCTCGGCGTGAGAGAGTTCTTACAATGACTCGCGTGGTTATCCTGCCTGTTTGCGCTATTTCCGCGTTTGGATTTACCGTTCACGCTACAAGGGCTAACTGCTAGTCTTCTGATCCGCTTCCATTTGCCAGTGACAGTTGCATTAACAAAGGCACTCGCTCTCTGGTAACCTAGCAACGTAGGGAGTGATACACTAACGTCAATCATGTAACAGTATCAGATCAAATTTTATTTGTCACATACACAAACATACACAGTACGAAATGTAGTGAAATGCATTATACGACTGCCATTGACCCTAAAAGAGAGTTAAATTTTACAAATAAGAAATAAATATGAATAAAAGAAATACGATAGAAATTAAATTAAAAAATTAAATTAAACTAGGAAAAATAGAACTAAAAATAAAAATAGAAATGTGATGTACAAAATAGAAATATACTGTGCAAATTGAAATATACTGTACGGTGTGTGCAAATATGCATAGAACAATTTTTGAATTTTGAATTTTTTTTTTAACAAAGGCACTCGCTCTCTGGTAACCTAGCAACGTAGGGAGTGATACACTAACGTTAATCATGTAACAGTATCAGGTTTGGTTGCGCCATGCCGTTGTCTCGTGCTGGTCTGCTAGATTCCTCTTCAAAAGCAGAAAATGCACGTATTTTATTACACTTTATTAAGCATTTCTTACATTTTCTTTCATTTTGCACCGTAAATGTTAAGAGATAATTGTTAAGTGTTCATTGTGACTTTAGACTTATGTTTACATTTTAATTATTTGAGTTTGCCATGGTCATTGACATTTCTGTCTTAATAACTAATTTAGTTTTAAAATAAAGAAGTTTAAAATAAAAATGTTTAAATGTAATATATTTTTCTTCTGGTCCTTATTTTAAATGGGTCATAAAAAAAAACAATAATTATCGATATCGACCGATATGAAACACTGATATCGTGATACAGTTTTCAGCCATATCGCCCAGCCCTAATACAGGGAGAGAAGAAAGATGGAGAAGGCAATGTTGGACCTGACGCCTTAATCCATAGAGAACACAGCAGGTGTAGAAGGAGTGGAGGGGCAGCAAGAGAGTCCGGGGGGGGTGTGGTGTGGTGAGGATTTCCATCCACAAATGTCGTCCACGCCAGAGAGAAAAGATAGAGAAAAGAAAGCTGAGAAACGTTGTAAACGACTGCAGGCTGAGAAGCATGAATTAAGAAAGCTAAACATAAAACATAAATCTGAGGAAACAACTTGCAAAGATGAGTGTACGTGCATGTTATTCACAAGAAAGTATCTTTCTTGTTAAACAGTGTTACTCACGACTCCAGACGTCCGTTGATTTCTTTCTCTCTTGTTTTATTTTCAACATCAAAGTACAACGGTTGTTACAGTTTCTTGCATAAATCCACTGTAGTCACGACAAGTCGTTTGCTGTGTTCTGTAGCTTCGGTAGATTACAGTTACAACAACTTATTTTACTGTATCCTTTAGCTTACAAAAAGCTTGTGTTCTCCACACCTTTCTGTATCCTTCCGTGTCTTAACAACAACTGAACAACTAACGTGCGTGATAGACATGCAGCTACACAACTGTGGGATGATGTCACAATACAACTTACGAGTATAATACTAAGTGCTTAAACTAATAAACTCAATGGACTTAATGTATAATGCTTAACTAACAAATTAAAATGAAAAACAACAACAAATTACAAGAATGAAATATGGCCCTTACAATGAGAAAAGGAAAGGGCCAGAAAAAGGAACTTATTATTTGTGATATTTGAATGTTAAAAGAAGAAGCCCAGAAGGTTATGTATTATTAACTTAAGTATAAAAACACTAAAATGTCTTTTTTTTTTTTACTTTTCTTTATAAAGGCATGTGTACACTACATTCCAAATGTTTAGAAAATGGCCAAACATATCCATATTTTTGGTATTTTAAAATTGGCCTATTAAAAAGTCTTATCTGTCAATGACCCCTAAACAAGTCATCAAATGCGAAACTTTGAATTGCTTGAAGCAGTAAAGTCTCACACTGGGAATTTAATACGCAACTAAAAATGACGTGTAGTATAAAGCCGCGTGCTCGGGTACATTCACACGAACCTTAATATTACACCAATAACAGGAGAAACCCCACCAGCACACAATCAGAACACAAACACACATCATGTGACCACATGTCAGTTAGAACAATCTGACCTTATCCGACCAGACCGGAGACGGGACAAGTTTGCGGGGGGGAATATTTACTTATATTTAATATGTAAACATTAGCCGTGTAAGTGCTTGATCTGATCTTTTTTCTCTGGTTGGAATGAACACGCCCTCTCTGTGCATGTTTGTAGCCGGAGTGACGACGAGCTTCCAGGAAGGGAAAGTCTACTTCCGTTCCTGATCAGTAAACTGAGGGAGAACAAACAGCCCCCGTCGCTCCAGCTGTTCCTCCACCAACTCACACACAGTAAAGCATCTACTGTACAGTGTTGGGGGACGTTACTGTTTAAAGTGACTGATTACATTACAAAATTACCGTCATTAAAAAGTAATCAGTTACATTACAGCGTTACCTTCTGATCAAAGTAACTAGTTCGAGTACTTTTCCATCGCAGAAAATGAAAACTCCTTTGTGATTCCTCATGCATGTTGTTTTAGTCAAGACCTTTATAATTATTCTACCATCATCACTCAGTGAAGTTTGGCCCATAATTGTCTGAATAAAGAAGTACATTTTTGAAAATATAACTAAGTAACTGAGCACTTAAATTGCGGACCTAACGTGTTAGATTACTTGTTACATCAAAAAAATAATCCAAGCTACTTTGTAATGCGTCACCCCCAACACTGAGCATCTAACCAATCAGAGATCAGAATGGATTCTCATAGCCAGAAGGCGGGGCTTATCAAAGAAAAAAAAGGATGGATTTCTAATTCGACTGTAGAAATCCTGTCCACGTAACCATAGCAATAAAGTTGTAAGTGATGTTTTTTTTTTATTTTTAAAGGTTTATCATCTACGGACGTTGCGCTTCTACACGACGTCCGTTCAGAATTCACCACAAAACCGGGCGTAGAGAAAGGGTGTGAGGTTTAAAGGCGGTGTGCGATCATCAAATACATTTCTGCTTTCTGTTAATATCCATCGTTTGTCTATCGTGTGTTTTCTCAGCACCTGATCAGATCTGTTCAATGTGATCTATCTATTCCATACATATAAGAAAACTGTAAAGTGGGCGTGTCTGTACATTGAAGATATTTGCGATAAAAAAAAATTTTGGGGGACGTAAGATGAGTAATAGTAATAAAAATCCAGATGTTTTGTTTGTGCACACACAAACATGTAAAAAACTAATGAAGGAATTTAAATAGTGTGTATTTCACCGAGCTTGCGGTAACATACGTACGCTTTGTTTCATCACGATCAAACCCACAAGAAGAGAAGATCTGCTACTTCGGAATGTAAACGGAAAATCCCTTATATCCCAAAAAAAAAAAAAAATTATTTAATAATTTTTTCATCTTAAAATTCGACAGATGGCGTTGTCAATTTTTTTTTATACGCCCTTAAATGTCACACTAAATTCCCCGTGAATGAAGTCACAGACACATCTAGTGTTACATCATTTTCCTTTCTAAATCTGTTTTCTTCCTCTTTAGATTTTTTCTTTTGTTTATCGGATTTACGGACATCCTTGACATGAGCGCGCTCTGATAAGTTCTTTGCTGACTCATGCACGATTTCATTTTCTCTACACGAACCCTGCCTCTCTCTCTCTCTCTCTCTCTCTCTCCAGAGTCTGGCTCTTTATTCTCCTGGGCCGTTACCTTCACCCAGTCTGAGTGCCAACCATTAATGAGGGGTGAGGTGATGCACAGACCGGAGCTGTTACCTTAAACACACACACACACACACACACACACACACACACACACACACACACTTTGAGTTCTCTGATATACACAAATCTTATGAACACAAGTCTACTCCTCAGCACTTCAACCTCCATCCTGCAGGCAGATTTTCCATTACTCCTTTCCTCAACTGCTGACTTTGTCGGAAGAGAAGGTGTTGATTAATTCTCCATGACAGCAGCTATCACAGCTACAAATCGCTCACTCACTCTTTCTCTTGTTTTCATTCTCCAAAGCCCTCATCTTGGAGTCGTGATACAGGGGACAATACGTGGTACACGCTGGACGGGGTGCCAAATACAGGTAGTCCCCAACTTATGAACAAGTTCCGCTCCAGGAGCGTGTTCGTAAGTTCGATCTGTTCTCGATTACTGTCTTACAGTAATGTGAGTCTTACACGCCTTTGACACGAATATACAATGTAAAGCATACCGATCCACTCGACTGAATCACCGTCCCCTTTCCCCACACTGTCATCATGTGGACAAAACCGTAACCTCACCTAAAGGAAATGAATCTCACACATGCTAAACGTAACCGTGTTGTCCCTGCGCCTTTAAAACGTGAGGGAAATCCCGGACACTATTTTGTCTCAAAGCTGTTTTCCACTGTATTGGAATGTGAACTTGTTGATAATTTTCCCGAAATAAGGATTATTTACCATCAGGACACCTTTACAGGACAGACATCTTCTATCACTGTGCTCCCGGACTGATTCACTGAAACCAGGAAGGAGGCGACTTATTTCTCCCACAAACACACAATATAGACTTTAGAAAAATTAATACATACAATTAATGTATCGAAACACATTAATACCAAAATAATATATATATATATATATATATATATATATATATATATATATATATATATATACGCACACACACACACACACACACACACACACACACACACACACACATACAAGGTGACTTATAATTTCTGTTTGCATTTGAGGTGATAAAATGTTGCAGTTCCATTATGATCCTACAGGTGGTGCTGTAAAGTATTCACTTTAGACTTTCACATCAAATTCAAAATTAAAATTGTATTTGTTTCACACACACACACACACACACAGTATGATATGAAGTGAAATGTTTATACAACCACAGACGACCTTAAAATAAAAAAAATAAAAATTATAGTTTCAATACTATTATAAAGTATAAAATAGGATTTTTTTTTACAAATTAGAAATATAGAAAACTAGAAAAGTGTTGTTGTTTTTTCTATTTGCATTATGTACAAATATTAAAATAAAATTGACAGGGTTTCTATATTCCAATTCTGTAAGAGGTTGTAACTTGTTCCATGGAATATTAAACGTAACCATAAACTACGGTTTTAAGTGGTATTACTGTAAATAACATCCTGTGGTGCTGAAATTTAGCTACCGCACCCCTTTAATTACCACCATTAACAAAAAATAATAATACTAATAATCTGCTGTGTAACTGTCTATAAGAGGATTCAGTCTGTAGGTCCTGGAACACTCGCGGGATGGGATTTTAGAACCCTGTAGCCCACTGTTGCAGAATTAAATCATTTTACACATTCTAAAAAAAAAAAGCCAGCAAATCTTTTTTCTTCTCAAAACCACTTTTACATATTAAATAAGTCCTATTGTTTGTCCTCACGTTGCTATTGAATAGAAAAAGTGTTTATAGGTCTGGTCATCCGGCAGGCCACACCCATGGGGGTTCAAACTGTGGGCGAGAACTGGAATCTCTGGCATGCACTGTGATTTTAATGTGTACCAAGTAGGGCTGAAACGATTCCTCGAGTAAAAAAAATGATGGAGGCAAAATCTTCTGCATCGAAGCGTCTTGTAATTAATTTTAAAAGCTTGCGTTATGTTTTTGCGCAATTATATGTTGACAGCGCACTTTTGACACAGCGCTTTTCCGGGTGCAAGCCGCCAGTAAACACAGACGAAGAAGAAGCGCTTACGTCACCCACAAAGCGGAGGGAGACGCGAACAGTTCGCTGTGTATTGATTAGAGGGAGCGTTCTGTTGCGGCTGCAAAATGGAAGAAAGCAATAAAAATATCAGCGGACCAAGAGAAGAAGAAACCAGCAAGAGAGAACGACAGAAACTCTCAGTTAAGGTTTATGTTATGCCTGAGCTGTAGATTTAAAAATTTTAATTTTAATAGATTTAATTTATTTTAATGTGTGCCTTAGTTTGTTTGATACGTAAAGTCATTTAAAATTCCTTTTTTTTCCATCTTAGAAAAGGCTTTAAAATAAAAACATATGACAATGTGATGCACTTAATTCATCTCAGTCAACTTTAAGCTCTTCCTTGTATTGTGAATAATGACGATGTTTATTTAAATATACATTTTTAAGTTGATTTTTCTATAAAGAAAACAAATTAATCTTTGTTTCCCTTATATATTTTACATTGCTGTCTAATTAAGCAAAAGTACATTTTATCCGATTACTCGAATAATCGATTAAAATTTTGTTAGAATACTCGATTACTAAAATATTCGACAGCTACAGCCCTCGTACCGAGGGGGTGTAGGTGGAATACGACGAGCAAATCTGAACTTGGACTGTCAGGTGATGTTGTGATGAAGCTCATCTCCACATGTCCAGAGGGTCAAATGGAGATCTATGCAGACAACTACTTCACCCGTGTCCCACTGGTAGTCAAGCTCCTTGAGCATGGAATCCATTATGTGGGAACAGCGAGTCAGGTACGTCCACCCGACTGCAACCTCAAAGATGAGAAGTGATTGAAGAAAAAGGGGAGAGGAAGCTTTGATGTCCAAGACACACATCATCACTGTGCGTGTGTGTGTGTAACAGTAGATGTGTAATTGTAATCTCTCAAATCAGAGGTCTGGGTGTGGAGGAAACGTTGTAGACTTGTGAGTTTTTGGAGTAAAAACATGTTAGCATGCTGGATAGTTGCATAAAAAAAAAAAAAAACACACTAATCTGAGAAAAGCTGCAGAAGCAAACCGCAACAATGCTCTGAGGCTCCCCCACCCAAACCCACAATCTAATTGAAATCCTTAACCATCTTTGTTTAAGATCCGATCAAAATGGCCATACGTGGTGCGAGAAAGTTTAGAATAAAACATCTGGAATGGTAGTAACATTTAAGGTGTGATGATTGATGAGGCGTTAACTCCTGCAATGAGAAACGTACGCAGGAGAAACATTCCACCTTAAAAGCTGGGGGGCGAAAAAAAATCCAGAATTTTCACACCGATAAAAAAAATTAATTAATAATAATAATAATAATAATAATAATAAAGAGCAGATCAGAGGGTAATGAGATCAATCCCTGCACACGCAAGCCGTCACTTACTGAGTCTACATCAACAGGTTTGCTTCACTCTGGATGAAATGATTCTCATCACTGTACATATCCCATACCACAGGTGGTAACTGTTTCCATGGAAACCGATCCGATAGATGCGTAAAGCGTTTAATCAGAACGGTTTCCAAGTTTAAGACTCGTGTTGCCAGCTTGGTCAGGTTTCCCTCCTATCCTAATGCAAATAAATGCTAAGGAGTGTGGGTGTCTACAAAAGGAAAATAAAGTCCAGTAACCAGTAAGTAATAAAACAAACTTGGTAAAGACAACATTTCGGGGACCCCTTCATGTTCTGTACATTTCTGTAATTTTATTAAAAAAATTAGCGGGTAACTTTTACTGAGCGTTCAGCAGAACCACACGCACCGTTTTTTTAACAGTCGCACACGCTTCTACTTGTAACTTCCTTTTTTTTTTGGTCTGAAAATGTGCTGATTTCTTTTCTGGCATTTAAATATTGGAATTTTATTGTTTGGAAATCAGAAATGTTTTTGTGCTCCATAGTGAAGTCATAAAAACAGCAATAATAATAATAATAATAATAATAATAATAATAAAATCCTTATCAAATTGTGTACTGAACAACACAGGGTGCCTTTTGCACAGTAGATTATATCCGGTACGTAGTCATGTGACTTGAATAAACAGGCAGATCGGAAATACGAAGCCGACCAAACTGCTCTCGCCTTTAAAATTGGCCTGTCAAAAAAAATTTGGGAGCAAGAACAAAAGGAATAAAATGTCTTTCAATGAAAAGTCGTCAGGTTTTACACTTCGTGTTATGAACGTTCGAACCTCACTTAGGCTTCCTGCAGAAATCAAAATCTATTCGATAATAAACCCTCTACGTTCAGTGACTGATACAAGAACATAACGATTACCGTTAAACACAGGCAGCTGTGGAGTTTTCCGTTTGTCCCGGACTCACCGCTAACGCCGAGACTGACGAAACGTCGAAACACAGCTGATTACAGTTATTCTACTGAACACGCCAGGATTTAAACAACGCGCGGTGCAGAAAGACAGCCGTTGCATGAGCACTGCGAGTGTGCTGCAACTCTGAAACAAGTATATATATTTTCAAAAAAAAAAAAGAGGATGCAAGTTGTGGTTTGTTTTTTTTATGCTCTTTTTTTCCATGAGGTTTTGTGGAAAACCATCTTAATAGAATTTTTTTTTTTTTTAAAACCTACGCACCAGAAGGCAAAACAAGAAATTACATCATGGTAAGAAGAGCGGAGAACTGAAACTCTACTCGTCATGTGGAACCATTAAAGGAATGCAGAAATCATTTGAGCTACACTGCTTTATTACAATTATAACACAAATTCCCCGAAAAGGAACGTACGGTATAATCACACGGGATGTTTTAGCATTAGCGACTACAAGCTGCCCATTTTAAGAGCTTTTCCAAGCTCGTTGCCGCCAAAGACAACACAAAAAGCCACCGCCTGTTGGCCCTCGACATCAGAATTGCAAAACATGCGGTTTGACTGAGCAAAGCTCTTTAGTGACTGTAGAAACCAATGAAATTGATAGATAGATAAAGGGATGGATGGATGGATGTATGTATGTATGGATGGATGGATGGATGGACGGGCAGCAGAGTTAAGTTGTACAAAGAAGTACAAAAAGATGGACAAAAGATGAATAAATAGCTCTAATGAAATGAAATGATTGAAATGAAAGAATGATTGCTTGGACAGATGGATGGATAAATAGATGCCACAGTAGATAAGAGTCTGATGGATGGATACCTGAAGACTTACACGAGTAGGATGTAGAAAAATAGAGAAATAGATGACTTAATGAAGGTACAAATACTATGGACAGATGGACGCGACAGTAGACAAAGACAAATGGCTGGATATTTAGGAAAAACAAAATGATGGACGCAGATCATACCTTTGAAGTGTTTAAAGAATCCATCCATCCATCCATCCATCCATGGAGGCCAACGCGGTTGGATATGACGACCCCGACGTAATTTGGGAACACCACTCAGAATACCCGACCGTATGAGAAGAGTGACCAAGGCCAGGGTGACCGTGCAAACTCCAGACACACACAAAGAGCGAAGCCGAGATTCGAACACCCAACCCACTAGAGATCGACAGTAGTGCTAACTGCCAAGCCACCGTGCCACCAGTGCCTACACCACCAACCCACTTAGACAAGCGGGAAGTTGAAGAATTCTCCCAGTTGTTATCACGGCGTTACACATCTGCACTAAAATTACACAATTGTGCAGATAAAAAAAAAGTAATAAAAGGAAAGTCAAACAGGAACACTTTTACCAAACAAGTCCAGTCATCGAGTCAGCCTGAAATATGCTTCATATGAAAAAAGTGATTAAAGAAAAAACATTGGACCTTAACCTCAATCAAAAAGTAAAAGACGGAAGGACAGACAGAATACAGTGTTGGAATACAACTGTGAAACATACACCGCCCTACGTCCTTATCTCAGCTCTGAATACGGCTCATAAAACTTAAATAGTAACGATGATCTCTGTTGAACGATGACGGAAAGAAGAATTAACTTTAGAAACTTAACTATTTATACATTAAAATGATAGACATGCCTGAGAAGATCTGCAGTCCAGCCTGTTTCTCATCAGTTAGTTTTGATAAATATGAATTTATACTACAGTGGAACCTTGGATTAATTCGTTCTGGAAGTCATATGTCAAAACACTTGTAAATTAAAGCAAATTTTCCCATTAGAAATAATGGAAACTCAAATTATTCGTTCCACATAAAAAAAAACATGAAAATAATTAATACAAAATATAAAGTAAACGTAAAACAAATTAACTTGCATTTTACCTAAACAGCTAAAATAAATTCTGACACAAAAGTGTTTCCGTTTATGTGCACAGGCGCTCTTTGTGTGTGTGTGTGTGTGTGTGTGTGTGTGTGTGAGGATAGAGTAAGTGGAGTGGAGGATCTCCCCCTCTTCCACTTCTCATCTTACAAAGTAAACCTTCCTCCTCTCTTATTTAAGTTTCAGACACACACGAACACACAAATTAACAGAAAGACCGTTTTATCGGAAAAATTTGCAAGGAACATCGCTAATGACACTTGCGTGAGTGCACAATAACAGAATCATTGCCGTAAAAAAAAAAAAAAAAAAGAATCGGCACTTTACCTTTGAAAAGAATCGCAACAGAACAGTGTTTCTGTGTAGAGCAGAGTGTGTGTGTGTGTGTGTGTGTGTGTGTGTGTGTGTGTGTGTGTGTGTGTGTGTGTGTGTGTGTGTGTGTGTGAAGCCGAAAGGTGGAGGAGGGTGTGCGTGTCTGTGAAGCTGAGAGGAGGAGGACGGTGTGTGTGTGTATAAAGGAGAGGATATGTGTGAAGGGGCACAGCGTCAAATTATGCGCGCACACACAAACAACGGCATGTTGACACAGGGAGAGAGAAAATGGATCTTTAATCTCTCTAATAAGACTTGCTTTTGCTTTACACATGCGCACACACATGGTATAATAAACAGTACACACATGCTGTACACACACGCATACAAACACAAAATAAAATGTTTTACACACACACACACACACGTGGTCACAGTGTTATAGTAAACTGTACACGCATGCACGGATGTTACCAGTAATAGACGAGCACTAAGACCCAGCAGTGGAGACGATTACCCACGATTCCGCAAGAGAGAGAAAAAACGTTGGCTCAGTTGTGATCACGTGACGCTCGGCGTCAAAACAAGAAGCGCATGCGTGATACATAATACTCGTAAACCAAGACTTCGTTTTCCAAGTCAAAATTGATTAAAAATCTTTGCTCGTCTTGCGGAACACTCACAATGTAAGGTTTCACTGTACTTCTGATTTCGCAGACACACACAGAATTATATTTCTCTACCAATGTTCTGAATTATTTCCTGACTTCTTTCTCTTTATATATACACACACACACACACACACACACACCTTGAAAAACATTAAGCCCAGTACATTGAAAAACATTAAGCCCGTATAGCGTTTAAATAGCGTTTAAGACTAATTTAATTTATTGTAATTCTCTTAGAAGTAAAAAATAAACGGCAAATAAAAATCTGGTAAGGTGAGCCGACTACACCTTTAAAAAATAAAAAGTAAAAAACCCTCAAGACTTCCTTCCTGTATTGGTGCACCTCAACTGCTACTGCTGTGGGGCCTCAACTGCTACTGCTGTGGGGTGTCACACACAAACCTGCAGCAAATCATCACACACTAACTGTGTCATTTACAGAAAGAGACACAAGTCCAGGATCCAGACTGTCATCTTCTAGATTGCTTTGCATTCGTGTACGTTCCTACAAAGAGGCGCCGAAGTCAAACCAGGACTCGAGGATGAATAACTTCGCATACGCATCACACAATCGTTCACCAGGACCACTTGCATGTTACAGAAACTTGGCTGGGAGTTATTGCCCCGTCCCCCGCCATCCCCCATGCAGTCCTGACCTCATTTCAAGACATTTCCACACAATTCGTTCACAGTAAAAGCCATTAAAGGAGTTCCTGGGAGGTCGGCGTTTCAGACGTGAATGAAGCAGGCAGTCCGATCATGTCTCCTTATTATCTTAATGGCGTCCAAGCTCTAGTGAGACACTGGGATGAGTGCATTAGTGTAGCAGGACATTATATAGAGACATAAAGAGAGTTTTTACTCTCAGAACTGTCAATGTCACCGTCATCATCACAAAGTCCTGCTTTGACTTGAACAGCCCCAGTATGTTGCATTTGCCACTCAGGAGAAAGATTTCACAACCACAGTGTGTGCAGCTGTTTTTTATTTGCACCTTCTCAAAATAGATTTTTAGATTGAATGGCCAAGATTATTTTTTATGGTTGTTTGTAATTTATAATAATAAATAAATAAATAAATAAACAAACCTCACACACTCCAGCTAGGGTTGGGTATCCGTCCCCCCCGTCCCCCCCCCCCCCCCCACACACACACACACACACACACACACACACAATTCTGGTGCCAAATCAATCCTTTTAACACGGTACTGGTGCCTAAACAGTGCCTGACCTGAAAAAAATGGTAAAGAACGTTAAAGAATGGCTTTTTATTGTGGAAAACTAAATAAAACAATATATTTAAAGTATACATAAATATAAATAGATACAAAACACAACTAATTTACATACTACCTAACCCAACAACAACTTTAACACCAATAAAGCAAAGTAGTTGGTGTTGTAAGAATCCAACAAACCAGCTTCAAATTTCAGCCATTCTTTTGCAGAAACATGACCGTATTTGCCGAAACACCACACACACACCTCTCCTGACTTTACTGGGGTTTGGTTTCTCTGCAAGTCTTCTGTACAGAGGTGTTATATACAGTATATAACAATTAGGGGAATGAGTCTCCAGTGTTTGAACCAACACTAAAACTTTAGGTTCCTGGTTTCTTCAGAACAAACTGTTCAAACTTCTGTAAACAAGCTCCGTCTGTGTGTGTTTTTTTGTCTTTTTAACTTTAATAGCGCTAAGAACAGGCTTTTAAGGGAACTACTGCCTGTGTCTGCTCAAGCATGAGTGAGAACTTGTTTCAGAAAAGTGATAAAAACTGAATGGCACGTGAAGTGTTGCGGGAGGAGAGATCAGTACAGGACTTGACTGGTGAGCTGTTGGTATAATAACACCAACTGACTGCTCAGTCTTAAAATCTTGATGAAGTCAATCCTGGACTTGTGTCTCAGCCAACTTTGCAGTTGCGTGAGATACACTCCACCTTCCTGCCACCAAAACACCCCGACTCCCTCGAGGCTTGGACTCTACTGGCCCTCTGAAGGAGTTTGTGGTATCTCTCACCAAGCTGTCAGTAAAATCCTTCAAGTCCTGCAAGTTGTGAGTTAGTGCCACCAGGAATCAGACCGGTTTGTCCAGAACGTCCCTTAGACGGAGACTTGTCATGTTCCGCAAAAGCGTTCCTAAATGGTGTGTGCAGTGCGTCAGAGCACATTATCCTTGCCTCCTTCTTCCCATAATGCATCTTGGTGCCATTTCTTCTCCAGGTAAGCAACACACACAGAACTGGACCACGGAACAATGGAAAAAGGTGGCCAGGGGGTGTCCATCATGGGGACATCTGGATGGGTGCAGCTGTCCCCTTGATGGACACCCCCCAGCCCCCTTTTTCCATTGTTCCGTGGTCCAGTTCTGATGCGTGTTCTGACTTCTTTCTATCAAAACCAAAATTCATTTATTCTGCATTTGGCACGGGCCAGTATTCGGTCCCCATGTGGGTCACTAAGCCTTGTCTGGCTATGACCCTGTGATTGGCACACCGTTTTTCCTTCCTTGGACCACTTTTTTGCAAGTCCTGACCCCTGCAGGTCCAGAGCGTCCCGAGAGGTCTGCAGGTTTTGCAGCTGCCCTGACCCAGTCATCGAGACATCACATTTCGCCCCTTAAAGTCACATTAAAGTCACTCAAAGGCTTAAAATTGTGCATTTCTCCTGCCTCTGACCTGTCAACTTCAGAGACAAAATGCCCCCTTGGTGCCTAATATATTGTATAAATTGGTGAAAACACTGTATTTTTTGGGCCATTTGTACATACTTACTTTGTAAAAATAGATTTAAAGTTGCCATGTGTTTGCAAAATAGAAACCTCCGTTATAGATATTTTGTTTTGTTCTTTTGGTTAAAATAAACATTGTTAAAGCTTCAAACAGGTTAAAGTATACAAATGTAACTGCATTACAACGTACACGGATCAGGTAACAAAATACACACAGGCCACAGAGTCAGCGCACAAACTGTTCAAACGGCTGCAGGGTCGATGCAGGAAGTCGTCTCGCAGCCAGACAGTTTTAATGAGATATTGATGGAAGGCCCCCTCCCTCTCAAAACACTTTTGTGAAACAGTATAATAACCACACTGGATAATTGCATCTTTAAAAGTTGTAAATACGGTGCTGCATCTCTAATCCTGTCCTAATGTACTTAACTGCATGAGGGAGTGGACAGATAACTAGCCCGGGGTGCACAAGACAAGATGATCAGATCTTGTATATATTAAAGGTTGTTTCGATGTTTTAAAGTTACTGTGCATGGGTCTTCCTTAGACATTCATGTCAAGCTGTTTAAAAGAAAACCTCATTTTCACAATTTATAAACCAAACAAACTGGAGCTTTTAAACGAGAATAACTTTTGTCCTGATGTGTTAATGCAGAATAGGTTCACACCGAAAATCGTATTAGATCTGAGACAATCATAACTACTTCCTTAGAGGACAAGTGTGAAATATTTTTGTTACTACAATGCAAATAAGTTAACATAACCGAAGTTAAATTTAGGACAGAAACTGTGAAATTTGCAACAGACAAATCAAGGTGAAACTTCTGACAAACTAAAAACTTTTCAAAAAATTCTAGTCAAGGATTTATGTGTTAAAACATGTAATACTATTGTTAGCTTAGTTTAATCAGAAAATGACATATAAAGGCATTCTGTACAATTGTATAGTTATGTGTGGATAAAAAACATAGGATTGACTGATGTCCACATACTTTTGACATTATCATATACAAAGTGGTTGTTCTTGTAAAATTGTCAAGGGATGAATCTTAAAAGTTATTATTAGTGTAAATTAAGGTTCAACTTGACAGGTGTTTAACTGATCTATAATGAGTGTTAAAAATCTATATATTTTTATATTATTAAAAAGGTGTAAGAAGGTGAAGAGACAACTTCAACATACACACACACACACACACACACACACGTTTGTCAATGACAAAAGTATATTTATTACCTAGAACATCGACAAATGAGTGGTTTATGGGGTGGACACTAATGTTGGCTTGGTTCAATCAGAAAATGACATCCAAAGGTATTCTGTACAACACAGTCATGTGGGGAGAAGATTGACATATGGATAGGATGTTCAGGAGTCCAGATGCTTTTGAGGTTATATCCTATACAGAGTGAGTGTTTGTGTGAATCTTTATTGTCAAAGTAAAGAAAGAATTTTAGAAGTTTTTACTCATTATTATTATTATTACTACTACTACTATGGTAAAAATAAAGATTTCTATTTAGATTTAGTTCAACTAGAAGTAGAACATGTGTGTTTAATTTATTTATAGTGAATGTGAAAAATATATATTTTTTATGTTATACATATAATACAAAAAATATGTGAGCCAAAGAAGCTACTACTCAAATTTATGCAACATCAAAGTGACCGATCTTGCTTCTCTAAAAAAAAAAAAAATTTTTAGTTGCTAACCAGCCATTTTGCAGAGATGATTTTACATATGGCCATTTTTCAGCGTTATGTCTCGCCTCAAACAATAATCATCACCAAAAATTTTTTTATATTTCTTTATGAGTATCAATACTAAAACTGGTGTAAGCTTTTAGAAGCATATGACCTGTAAAGATTTGTTGCTTAAATAGTTTTTTGGCAAAAGGTTTTAAAAAAAAAATCTGTAGTGTCCGTAACCATGTCAAATTCAAGTTGCAATATCTTAACAATTTTGCATTTTAAAATAATACACTTTTTCAGGTTTATGTCTTCATATGAAATCTAAATTGGCCAAGTTTTATCTGAACGACAGTTTAGATCATTGAAAGATCAGAATGAAAAAAACATTATTAGCCCGGGGTGTTTATTTTTTTTATCTGATAAAAATATAAATGTGTATGCATAATAAAAATAAAAAAAAAGCATGGAGTGGAAGATAATAATAATAATATGATAAGTATTATGAAAAATAGTGTTTTCACCTTTTTCACCTAGGTGAGACACTTTTAGCACCGATACCATGTCCTGGCCGATCGTAAGTCTAATCAGTATATAAAACATATTCACCATGATTCGGTGCTTGAACAAAGATGAAACTGCAAACAGATACTGTGTGTGAGTTTACAGTTCTGTATCATATATAGAGTGTCAATGTGATTCCAGTTTTGGGCACTGTGATTTCCCATTCGATCACACCAAAGTTTAGTGTCTAGTTCATCTCAAGCAGAACCTTTTAACTTTTAAAGTATAAAAACTTACAATTATCTAATTAATATGGTTAGATGGTTCACAGGCAATTCATAAGCATGTGCATGTATGTCTAATCAGATTACTCGGTCAGTACTAACTGTTGTATAATATGCACCGTGTAACTTGTGCTGATTATTTTTTTATGATTATGAGTGGTTATGTTTTTCATGCCAGTCTTCTGCTTCACAGTGCCACAACTGCACATAAACCCAGAAGCAGAAGTAGAAATAATAATCTTTCAAGGGACTTTAGATGCAAGTGGTCTGCCTTTCCTCTAAAAGACCAGGATCTATTTTTAGGAAATTTCATAGAATGTAACATTTAATAATTAATCCCAATAGTTCTGAATGAAAAACTAAAAAAATATAAACGATCAACAGAATAAAAATGATTTAACTGCGCAGCTCTAGTGAGTTAGCTAGATAATCGTAGTATGAATGCATTAGACATATCGACGTGCACCCTATTGAGATGCAGCATGCTGTTCATTTCACCTCTGGCCTTAAAAGGCAGTCTGCCATGTTCCAGAATTTTTCTTAACTTCTGTTTTAAAACGCTGTTTACATCCAGGAACATCAACTCGCCCTGCAATCATGAATATTCATTTAAAACTACAAAAAAAAAAAAAATTTTACAAAATAAATGTAACTAAATCCTCAGTGTGACTATTAACTCATCGACAAATGAGTCAAACCAAAACAAGTGACGGCGCATTTACGTTGAATTGTGAGCAAAACTGTACAACTTAGTTGTTTGTTTTAAACTCTGACACAGTATCATACATATTACAAATTTTTAAGGCGTACACGAGGTACATTTTAAAAAGGGGCAGCAAATTTTTAAAGGTATAATTGTAGAACTTACAATACCAAAAATTTTCACACACACACACACACACACACACACACACACACACACAGTGATGAAGGTAAATAACACAATTAACAAGTTAAATTTAGGACAGACAACTGTGAAATTTGTAACAGACAACTCAAGTTGAAACTTCCGACAGACTAAAAACGTTTTTAAAAATTCTAGTCAAGGATTTATATATGTTAAAACATGTAATACTATAGTTAGCTTAGTTTAATCAGAAAATGACATATAAAGGCATTCTGTACACTTGTATAGTTAGACTAACAGGACAGACTGATGTCCACATAGTTTTGACATTATCATATACAAAGTGGTTGTTTTTGTTGAATTGTTAAGGGATGAATCTTAGAAGTTTTTATTATTAGGCTAAATTTAAGTCAATAATTAAGACATATTTTGTAAAACAAAAAGATCAACATGACGAGTGTTACTGATCTATAGAGTGTTAAAAATAGATACATGTCTGCATTATTAAAAAGGTGTAAAAGAAAAAAAAACTTGCGAAGAGACAACTTCAACATACACACATGTTTGTGAATGATAAAAGTATATTCATTAACTAGAACATTAACAAACAAGTGGTTTATATCAGGAACCTTAAAAGTATCTGGACTCCTGAACATTCTAACCATATGTCAATCTTCTCCCCACGTGACTCCACCACACAGTGTGCAGAATACCTCTGTGTGTCACTGTCAGATTGAACCAAGCCAACATTACTTTAACACACACACACACATTATATATTAATTAGCTAGAACATGGCCAAATGTGTGATTTATTTAAGACACTAACGTTAGCTTGGTTCAACCAGAAAATACATACAAACGTGTTCTGTACAACTGTGTAGTGGAGTCATGTGGGGAGGACCAATTTTAGAAGTTTTTCTTCTTCTCCTCATTATTATTATTATTATTATTGAGGTAAATTTACGTTAAAAAAGAAGATTTTTATTTCCATTTAGTAGACCAGGAAGTTGAACGTGACGACTTTTTCATGTAGTTATAGTGAGTGTGGAAACACGTACTGTATATTTTGATATTTAAAAGGTTTAAGTGAACACCCGACGGTACTGTAAACAGCCTGGGAAACGCGTCAGCGCTTAGCTAGCTTAGCTAACTCTAACCGTCATAACGGTGGAATAGATTTTAAATTTAAATATTTGAAATGTTAAAGTCCTGAGAGAGTGAGCCGTTAGGCCTAAGCCCAGCGCGCGACCACCTCGGATCCAACGGCTGCTACACAGTCGAGTTCACGCGCAACAACAACAGGTCGGATAAAGAGAGAGAGAGAGGAAGAGAGAGGGGAAGAGGGAGGGAAAGATTCTCCATTACAGCCTTTAAAATGTTCCCTAAGACCAGACTGTGGTGTTAAAATACGAAATGTGTTCATTTTACACACTGACATGCTGAAGAAATGACACGAGAGGCTAACTCCACTAGCAAACCCATGAAAAGAGAGAGAGAGAGAGAGAGAGAGAGAGAGAGCGCATGCCTGGACACGGAGCTGTCTAAAGATTAAATCATGTTTTCTTCTCTTTTTCTTGGCGTGGTTGTTACCTGGTGTCTCAGTCCTCAGTCCTCAGAAAGCTCAGAAAAACAGCCTGAGCGCTGGCTTGGTTATTCCCCCTCTCACTCCATCCATCTCCTGCGTGTCCTCTGTCTTTTTAACTGAAACGTAAAGTAACGGTTTAGCCGCAGCTACCGTGTGTGTGTGTGTGTGTTTCCGAAAACACCCTCCCATTCTCTCTCTCGCTCTTAAAAAAAAAAAACCGCACTTATGGAGCAAGGTTGCCATCGCAAAAAATAAAAAACGTAAACTGACTGAGACACACACACACACACACACCTCTATTTATTAATCCCATTAAAATACAAATAATTTTTTTAACATACACACTCACGTGAACACATTTTCAAAAAACGTTTCTGGAATTGGTCACGTGACTTAATCTTTGGTGATACGTTTTTTTTAGTGGATTTTAAAAGCAAAAATAGGTTTATTTTATAAATATGTTTATTTTGCTCATTTACAGTCCCTCTTATCTCATGCCTACATAAAAAATCTTGAAGTAATCTTTTCTGTATTGCGATGAAACACTCCGCACACGCTACAGTACTGTACGTTAGCAGTAACGTTAGCGTTACGATAAAGTTACCTGCCTAAACGTGTCCTTTTCTACACATCGTTACAATTACTTGTTGACTTGTTACTTGTTGACTCAACAAGACAACGTATGTTTTGTCCTTAAAAATTAAAAATTTCACAAAAATTTACATCGGCATACAAACAAACGAAACAAAACCGACCGTCGGCTAAGTGCGAGAGCCGTTCAAAACAAAAGCTAAGCAAAGCGAGTTTACCAATAAAAATTTTTTGAAAGTCAGCGAAAGAGTCAACCCACCATACCCACGCTGCCTTCACATGCATTGAAAAGTTTTTTTTGCGCATCTTTTGTAATATTGGTAATATTTTTGGCGGCTGAAACAGATCATTTGCATTTACATTATTTCTTACGGGAAATTTTGTCAGGCGATATGAATTTTCACCTTGAAGGATTCGCCTGCAGTATGAATAAAATTCATACACTGCGGTTCCACAGTGGTTACTTTATGTTCTCACTTTGTTATAGGTATTTTCCCCAGGCCGCTCATTTTCCCCCTTACAGTATAAAGTACTGACACTGGAGACTCCTTCCACGCATGTTAAATATCTGACCCTTAATGTGTATATGTTCCTATGTGAACTCAATTCAGAACACTGTGCGATGCTAAACTCAAGTAATGGACTGTCCATCAGTGTCCCCAAAGATGTCTTGTTAAAGAGGAAATTCTGTGCTGCTTATCCTAAACAGTGTCACAGGAAACCTGGACCCGACCTATTCCAGGAAACTTCAGGCACAAGGTGGTGCCAGTGCCAGGGTGCCAGTCCATCACAAAGCCACACTCACACACACTCATGCACACACCTAATCCAATAATGTCTGTGGTCTGTGGGAGGAAACCGGAGGAGCTGGAGGAAACCCAACAAGCACAGGGAGAACATGCAAATTCCACTCACCCAGCAGACCAGAGGTGGGAATTGAACCCTGGACCCTGGAGGGCACAGTGCTGACCACTATGCTGCCTGACATTGTGTACAGCTCTTTAAAATGTATTTGAATTCTTATGAGACTACATGATGAACCATAGTAAATTCCATGTCCATGGTGCCAGAGAAGGTGTGTATCATCATGAGTTAAATGTTATACAGATTAATCACATCACAGTATGAGCGTCTAGACTTTCCACCAAGCGCTGACAGGTACAGTAGTAGTGATCAGAGGTGAAAACGCTCAATCTGGAGCCCTTGTGGGGTTTTTTGGGACAGTCATTCACTGTTAGACTCACATGGTGGGTTTCAATAACTAAATAACACTGACTTCTGGCACTTTCACAGAAATCAATGTTCCTTTTCATGGATAGGATGACTTTAGCATTTTTTTTTTCTTTTTTTTTTTTTTTTACCTGACAGTTTACACCAGTCAGCAATTGCATTATAATACTATAGAGGGCATTGTGTGTGTGTGTGTGTGTGTGTGTGTGTGACTGGTATCTGTTTCTCTACACCATTCAGTTTTGGAAGCTTCCTTCTAGGCTCCTTGAAAACACTCCTCATACACAATCTTCCTCATGCTTTCCACTGAATGTAGTCATTGTTGTTTTTGCCTCACCACTGACACGACACTGGACACGTGGTCCAATTCACGTCAGAAAAATATATCCAATCAGGGTCACATCAAGAAATAAAATTGTTTTGTGACGCTTCAAACTGCTACCACGATCACATCCTCAACTTAGATGAACCTACAGGCGTACGCTCACTACAAATCTACTCATTTAAACCATTAGAGAAAATCAAAATCTTTATGGTGTGATGTAGCTAAAAGTAAAGGAAGGCACATCGTCGTGTAGCCGATCGCTGGAATGTTACAGAGACAACATAAAGTTTGCTTTCATTTCATCCCATCGTCTCAAATGGCTGAACTTCACCATAAAGCCATTAGGTATGCAAAGATACCATTAAATTCAAATCAAATTCAAATTTTATTTGTCCCATACACAGTCATAAACAGAACGTTATGCAGTAAAATGCTTACACGACCGCCAGTGACCTTAAAAAGAGAATTAAAGCTTAAGAAATAAATATGAATAAAAGAAATACGGTAAAAAATTTGAAATCTAACTAGGATAAAAATAGAAGTATACTGTACATAAAATAGAAATAAAAATATACTGTACAATAGAACATTTAAAAAAAAAACAGAAATTTGGTGGAAGAAATGTGTGCAAATATGCATATAAAGTGTTTTATTAAGATGCTTTATTAAAGTGCAATGGTCCAGAATGTAAACATAAACGAAGTGTAGATGTGAGTGTAGATGTGCGTGAATGTGTCCATAGTGTCCATTGATGTTAAAAGATTGTATTAGTTCTGCATGGTGGTGTGGTTGAGACAGCGTATCGTCTGCGGGAAGAAGCTCCTCCTCAGTCCCTCTGTGTTGGCCTTCAGGGAGCGGAATCGCTTTGCTGACCTTAACAGAGAGAACAGTCCATAGTTGGGATGGCTGAGGTCCTTCACCATCTTCCTGGCCTTGGTCCAGCACCGCTTGCTGTAGATCGAGTGCAGGTCAGGGAGCTCGGTGCGGATGATGCGCTCTGCTGATCGCACCACCCTCTGTAGAGCTCGTCTACCCTGCATGGTGCTGTTCCGAACCAGGTTGTGATGTTTTCCGTCAGGATGCTCTCTATGGTGCAGGAGTAGAAATTCCTGAGCACCTTGGAGGGCAGTCTGAAGTCTCTCAAGCGTCTGAGGTGGTAGAGATGCTGCCGGGCCTTTTTCACCACGGTGTTGATGTGACAGGACCATGACAGGTCCTGCGTGATGTGAACACCGAGGTATCTGAAGCTGTCCACTCTCTCCACTGGGCTCCTGTTGATGACGGGGGTCTGGTAGTACATCATCATACATTTTAATGTGAAAAAAGTATATTATACTGTAGATTGAAATGCTATAAACTGTAAAATAATAACACAAAGAAAACACATCTGTAAATAACGCAAAATGAAGTCTAAGTGTAATAATTAACTTATAACACAAGAGCCGTTTGGACCTTTTGATTGTACAGAATAACAGAACACATTCCTGAGAGTATAAACTCCTTTTATTTCTCTATATAATCCCCTGCTCCACTAATGCACTTATCCCAGTGTTTCACTAGTGTCTGGACCCCATCAAGGTAGAAAGTTTTCTCAGTGTGTTGGAGAAACATTCATGTCTAAAACACCGGCCTCCCAGGAACTCCTATACTGGCATTTCCAAACTTATGGAAATGTCTGTGAGCAAGGTTAGGACTGTACAGGATACAGGATTCCTGTAACGTGCAAGTGGTGCTGGTGAATGATTGTGTGAACAGTTCACACAGACAAGCAAAAAGTTATCCGTCAAAGTTTAAGGATCAGGCGCTGAATGTTTACGACTGCAGTGATCTCCGAGCCACCTCGACCGGGCTCACCATTCCCAGGTGCACAGCCTTCTTTAAAACATTTGTATCGTTCAAATATATTCCAGCAACTAAGAGTCAATTTTCTTTGCGATTGTTCTTGTGGTTTGATTTTCCCACGTCTTCTATAAGCGATCTGAAGATTTAACCAACAGAATTGCCAAACACCTTCTTAAACTCTGTGATGCAATAATTAGTTCGAAAGACTTCAGCCAGTATCAGCTCATATCTGTAGAGACGGATCGACAGATATTAAATCAGAGAAGTAACCCGAAGCCTGATCTCTGTTCCACATCGAGGCGTGGAGATCCCATCCGAGGTCTAACTGAATAAACCCACCTGGAATAATGTGCTCCCTTAGGATTATAATGCTTCAGGTTTAGATTTTAAATAACTATTGTTTGGGTCTACTTTTTTTCTCCCATGATGCACTGCACTGTTGCTGCTTGTAATCACAAATCTGTTCAGCCTATTATTAAGTACTTAAGAAAAACATTATCCACTTTCAGTTTCGCTTCTCATTGTCGCTTTGATTGTTTAATGGAGGTTGAAAAACGAGCAATAGTATTTTACTTTGTTATCTGTGAAAGCAGAGCAGTTTAGCTCATTTTGCTACTGAGTTATTTTCATATCAGATCCTGTTAAAAGACCTCTTAACCGAAATTTTCACATAAACTTTAATATATGTATACAAGTCAAAGTGGAGCTGTGTTACGATTCAAATCAAGTCTTTAAACAACCAGTTTAACAAAAAAAACACCCTCTGTTTGGGTGTGATGCAAATACGTTTTTTGACTATGAATAGTTGTATTGTAAACATTTAAAGCAGCAATTAAACCACAGTACGTCTGCCTTCACGCCAGTCTAACGTGTAACTCCGTGACCTGAACCTTCACCTTCAGTGTATTTTTAGCTAACTTTCACTGTTCCCTCCCTTTTTTTTTTGGTCTGAGAATAGAGCGTCACTTCCTTCCTGCTGTTATGCAGAGTTTTCTTCTCACATACTGTAGACTTACAGAACCCACATATAGAGCAGGCTGTGTCTTCATATGACCTAAAAAGACAACAAAGAGGAATCTCTTCTTAAAAGATTGTGGTCGATGTAATTTAGGAACTGAATAAACTTTCATTATGAGACTAACACTGCAAGCATCCCGCTTTATGTTTATTATTATTCATACTAATTAAGTCATCTTTTATACCACTGATGAAAAGACAGGAGGCAGAGTTGGAGGTAGCAGAGCTGAAGATGTTGAGGTTCTCCTTGGGAGTGACAAGGATGGATAGGATCAAAAATGAGTTCATCAGAGGGACAACCCACGTTAGATGTTTTGGAGATAAAGTCAGAGAGGCCAGATTGAGGTGGTTTGGACATGTTCAGAGGAGAGATGGTAAATATATAGGTAGAAGGTTGCTGAGGTTGGAACTGACAGGCAGGAGGTCTAGAGGAAGTCCTAAGAGATTTATGGATGCAGTGAGAGAGGACATGAAGTTAGTTGGTGTGAGAGAAGAGGATGCAGAGGATAGGGTTAGATGGAGGCAGATGATTGGCTGTGGCGACCCCTGAAGGGGAACAGCCGAAAGACAAAGAAGAATCAAGTTATGTACAGGGTTGCATATATATATTTATATAAATGTATTATATAAATACAAATACAAATGATCTTTGTTAGCATGGCCTACATTAATTACTTAATTAATTTGATAAAAAGTTGACCTTTTTCATGCTAAATTTCTACTATGTTAGTGTTAAGGATGGAAAAACCCAGGACCTCTCCATCTTCTGACTAGTTTGGGTGATTGAAGGAGTTCCTGGGAAGCCAGCGTTTCAGAAGTGAAGTGAACCAGAAAGTGGGATCACGGCTCCAAACGTACTGAGAAAACCTTCTACCCCGACGGAGTCCAAGCGTGAGTGAGACACTGGGATAAGTGCATTAGTATAGCAGGGCATTATATACAGAAATAAAGGACTTTTTACTCTCATAACTGTCTTCTTCTTTGTCTTTCGGCTGTTCCCTTTCAGAGGTCGCCACAGCGAATCATTTGCCTCCATCTAACCCTATCCTCTGCATCCTCACACCAACTAACTTCATGTCCTCTCTCACTGCATCCATAAATCTCCTCTTTGGTCTTCCTCTAGACCTCCTGCCTGGCAGTTCCAACCTCAGCATCCTTCTACCGATATATTCACAATCTCTCCTCTGAACATGTCCAAACCACCTCAATCTGGCCTCTCTGACTTTATCTCCAAAACATCTAACGTGGGTTGTCCCTCTGATGAACTCATTCTTGATCCTATCCATCCTTGTCACTCCCAAAGAGAACCTCAACATCTTCAGCTCTGCTATCTCCAACTCTGCCTCCTTTCTTTTCTTCAGCGCCACTGTCTCTAAGCCGTAGAGCATTGCTGGTCTCACCACTGTCCTGTACACCTTTCCTTTCATTCTCGCTGATACTCTTTTATCGCACAACACACCTGACACTTTTCTCCACCCATTCCAACCTGCCTGTACCCGCCTGTTCACCTCCTTTGAACACTCTCCGTTGCTCTGGACCGTTGACCCTAAGTACTTAAAATCCTGCACCTTCTTTACCTCTGCTCCCTGTAGCCTCACCGATCCTCCTGGGTCCCTCTCATTTACACACATGTATTCCGTCTTGCTGCGGCTAACCTTCATTCCTCTGCTTTCCAGAGCATACCTCCACCTCTCCAAATTTTCCTCCACCTGTTCCCTGCTCTCGCTACAGAGCACAATGTCATCTGCAAACATCATAGTCCATGGAGACTCCTGTCTTACCTCATCTGTCATCCTGTCCATCACCAGAGCAAACAAAAAGGGGCTTAGAGCCGATCCTTGATGCAGACCCACCTCCACCTTGAACTCTTCTGTCGCCCCTACAGCACATCTCACCACTGTCTTACAGCTCTCATACATGTCCTGCACCACTCTAACATACTTCTCTGCCACTTCAGACTTCCTCATACAATACCACAGCTCCTCTCTTGGCACCCTGTCATACGCTTTCTCTAAATCTAAAAAGACACAATGCAACTCCCTGTTACCTTCTCTGTACTTCTCCGCCAGCATCCTCAAAGCAAATACTGCATCTGATGTACTCTTTCTAGGCATAAAACCATATTGCTGCTCACAAATGCTCACCTCTGCCCTTAACCTAGCTTCCACTACTCTTTCCCACAGCTTCATTGTCTGGCTCATTAGCTTTATACCTCTATAATTGCCACAGCTTTGCACATCTCCCTTGTTCTTAAAAATTGGCACCAATACACTTCTCCTCCATTCCTCTGGAATCCTCTCACTCTCCAAGATCTTGTTAAACAAACTTGTCAGAAACTCTACTGCCACCTCTCCTAAGCACTTCCATACCTCCACAGGTATGTCATCAGGACCAACAGCCTTTCCACTCTTCATCCTCTTCAACGCCCTTCTCACCTCACTTCTACCAATATTTGCTACTTCCTGTTCCACAACAGTCACCTCTTCTACTCTTTGTTCTCTTTCGTTTTCCTCATTCATCAACTCCTTAAAGTACTCCTTCCATCTTCCCATCACTCTCCTGGCATCTGTCAGTACATTTCCATCTCTATCTTTAATCACTCTAACCTGCTGCACATCCTTCCCATCTCTATCTCTCTGCCTTGCCAACCTGTACAGATCCCCCTCTCCCTCCTTACTGTCTAGCCTAGCATACAAGTCCTCATATGCTCTTTGTTTGGCCTTTGCCACCTCTACCTTCACCTTACTCTGCATCTCCCTGTACTCCTGTCTACTCTCTTCAGTCCTCTCAGTGTCACACTTCTTCTTAGCTAGCCTTTTTCCCTGTATACACTCCTGGACTTCATTCCACCACCAAGTCTCCTTGTCCACTTTCCCCATTACCTGATGATACACCAAGTACCCTCCTACCTGTCTCCCTGATCACATTGGCTGTAGTTGTCCAGTCAACTAAAAGCCCCTCCTGACCACCCATAGCCTGTCTCAACTCCTCCCTGAAGACTACACAACATTCTTCCTTTCTCAGCTTCCACCACTTTGTCCTTTGCTCTGCCTTTGTCCTCTTCACCTTCCTCACCACCAGGGTTATTTTACACACCACCATTCTGTGTTGTCTGGCTACACTCTCCCCTACCAACACTTTGCAGTCACTGATCTCTTTCAGGTTGCAACGTCGACACAAGATGTAGTCGACCTGAGTGCTTCTGCCTCCACTCTTATATGTCACTCTATGTTCCTGCCTCTTCTGGAAGAAAGTATTTACTACTGCCATTTCCATCCTCTTTGCAAAGTCCACCACCATCTGTCCTTTTACATTCCTGTCCTGAAGACCAAACCTGCCCATCACATTTTCATCACCTCTGTTCCCTTCCCCAACATGTCCATTGAAGTCTGCACCGATCACCACTCTTTTACCTTTGGGGATGCTCTGCATCACTTCATCTAACTCACTCCAGAATTTCTTCTTCTCTTTTACTCTCATAACTGTGTTCTTTAATAATAGATGGATGGACCTGTATGCATTATTAAAAGCGCGTAACATGTGATCATCCTGTTATTAGGAGATTGCTGAGCGTTTTGAGTTCAAATCCCAGGGTTCTTAGCCCTTAAAGGCTTAAGATAAAGGTACATTGCTTAAGATAAAAGTGTCTTGTATAATTTAAAAACATCACATTTTCTCTCCACATTTCTTCTTAAACCTGATGTCTTCCATTCCCGCCACAAATATTAGTCGTTTCCTGTGCGAGCGGAATCAACAGCAATTTTTAACACGTCAGATTTTAAAAAAAAAAAAATGGTTGAATGTGTCCAGCTCCAAAAAGTCAGCCCTTGTGTCAGTCCGGTGTCTAAAAAGGAAATGTGAAGTCGCAGTGCTTAAACACACACATACATGTACTGGATAATACAGTAATATTACTGAGGGTAAAGCCGCGAATGTGACGTCATTACAACACGCGCGATCGTTAATCTGTCCTGAACATGGACCTGGAAATTTTTCATATTGTAATTGTTGGTTGAGTAACTCTATCTCTATCCAAAGGTGCTAATCAAGATAATCGGTATCACATGCCGTGCATTGTCAAAGCCAGCTCTCGAATCCTCTTTGAAAATTCCTCTTTGTTATCGCTGATTGACGCACACTGCGTAGTCTCTATTCATTAGTGGTTTCCCTTCTTAAAACTTCTTTATCCATCTGTGTACGTTGCTCTAGGTAATAACCTCGTCTCCATGAGCATTCTGTAGCGCATTGTGTCATCATCAACCATGACAAAGGGGATTTTTAAAGAGGATTTGAGAGCGGGGGTCAACGGGACATGGAGCACCTTTGGATAGCAGAAGAGTATCTCTACCAACACATGCATTTTAAACCACCTACATCAGTTAATAAAAAAGAGTTTTGCCCACTGTGGTGTTACGTTCAGTACAGCTTTTGGATAGATTTACTTCATAATGCATCTATAATCTAATATATTTACCATGCACTTGAGGCAATGATGAACCCAAACCAGACAAAAAGATTTACGTTTTCTCATGTAGCCGTTAAAGATGAAAGAAAAGAACATTGCATGTTGAGTTGCAGTTTTTGTTATTTAACTGCTTATTGACTTATCACCTGTTTTTTTGTCCTGTAAAGGAGTTCACTGTTCTAAAGGAAATATTGATCGAGGAAGTTAAAGTTTAACCTGGCTAACTGACCAAAATGAAGGACTTCACAGTAATATGTTATATACCCAATACACTCGGCTTAAACTGACAAGTACCCATAAAAAAATTAAATATACTTTGGCCTATACTTATGTGTACTCTGGCGTATACTTAGGACAAGTATAATTAAGTGTTTTTGCCTTGTACATGGAGTTGAAGGTAAACGTGCTCTGTAATTTGGGGAGGAATAGATTAAAGTAAATAGCACGTGGGTGGACCTGAACCTGATGTTTTATGTACACAGTGTTATTAACCCTCAGGGGAGCAGATAAACTTTTGGCTGAATTTATTGGCAATTTTACCAAACTGTGGAAGTATTGAAACAGACCTCTTTTATACTGGATAATAATTTACAGTAAAGGTTTACTACTGTATATACAAGTGCAAATTTTTTGTAAAACTCAAACGTTTTATCGAATTCCATGATGGTTCTTGATTTTTATTTAATTCTACATTGTAAAGGAACGCTAAAGGCGCCAAAAATGCATTAATCTCCTTTGAACAGTTAATGGTGAGATGTTTCTGCTACTTCTGCTCTGTAGAGACTTCATAACGCCTCTAATCTGAGGTGCTGTTAATTGGTCATTTTTCAGGCTGATAACTCTAAATGAACTCCTCGTCTGTGGCAGAGGTAGGTTTTTGGTCTCGCCCTCCTGGGACGGCCTTCATGAGAGCCAGTTTCATTATGGTGCTTGACGGATTTTGCAAATGCACTTGACAATACTGTTCTTGCAAGAAATATTACAGAAAGGCTGACCTCTGTGTCTTAAAATAACAACTAACTGATGTTTTTGTTGTTGTTAAGTAATTACCTAATTCCATATGTGTTATTTTATAGTTTTGAAATCAGTAGTGTATATTACTATTCATATTTCCCTGTTTGGGTCAGTACACACATAATTATGTAAGGTTGACTAAAGAAGTGTGATAGGAAAAGGTATACAAGCAACAGAGATACAATCAACAGCCTAAAGAGGATTATCAGGCACAGCCGATTCAAGACCTTGGGAGGGCTTCACAAAGGAGTGGAGTGAGGCTGGAGTCAGAGCATGAAGAGCCACCACACACAGGCATCTTCAGGAAGAATGATCTACAACTGTTGAATTCCAAATATCAAGCGAATTCTGAACCAGAGACAACATATGATGTGTCTCACCTGGGATAAGGAGAAACTGAGGACTGCTGCTTATTGGTCCAAAGTCCTCTTTTCAGATCAAAGTAAATTTTGCTTTCATGATTTGGAAATCAAGGCCCCAGAGTCTGGAGTAAAAGATAAGGTGCACAAAATCCACAGAAGTCCAGTGTAAAGTTTTCAGCGTCTGTGATATTTGAGGTGCCATAACGTCTCCTGGTGTTGCTCCACTATCAAGTCAACACAGCGTCCACCAGGAGACCTGCCTACAGTGCCAAAACTTTCACTAACTGGGTACCTGACGGTAATATCACTGTTCTTGATTGGCCAGATAACTCACCTGATGCCTGAACTCTATGAGCTACTGTCAGGAGGAAGGTGAGAAACACCGACCCAACAATACAGATGAGCTGAAGGCCGCTTTCAAAGCAACCTGGTCTTCAGTAATAAAGTCTCAGCAGTGCCACAGGCTGATCGTCTCCATGCCACGCCACATTCCTGCAGTAATTCATGCTAAGGGAGTCCTGACCAAGTGTTGAGTCCATAAAACAGAAGTTGGACATTTCACTATTGTAAATCATATATATATAAATATATATATATATATATATATATATATATATATATATATATATTTTTTTTTTTTTTTTTTTTTTTTTTTAGAAAATTAGATAGGAAGTTATTCACATTTTTTAGATGAA